>NW_026542595.1:71131425-71479285 GCF_028750875.1 Macrosteles quadrilineatus | reverse complement strand
TTAATCAGCAATACAAAGGAAGATCAGTGTTGGATGAGTTACATGCCTTGTGTAGCTTTATTACCAACCCAAATCAGCTGCTTCATGGGACAGGACCAAATGTTAAAATCCCAATGATTAAAGACAGCTAGATCCAGTTTTAGGCTGAACTATTCCCCGGAACGAATAGGCAACCTTCAGATTGTAAGGTTAGTGTTGGTAGTTACCTGGTACTCCCTACCCTTGAGCTGGTCAAGGATAGCCTCAGTCTCAGGGCCGACGTCAAGCTTGCTGGGGTCATACACTAGGAAGATGATGTCTGCTCGGTCAATAAACCATTGGCAAGCATCATTGAATGGAAACAGACGCTCTACCTGCTTGCGTATCTCCAGGATACCGGGAATTTCCACAATGTTCACCTGAAATCAGAGGAATCCTTGGGATCGATCACTAAAAGCTATTCTACTGTCTAATGTAAACAACATATTATAGCATTATTTTTTTCAAACTCAGAAGGGTCGTTCTCAATTACAGAATTGGGAAAGTTTCATAGAGGCAAGAATTTCCAGCACGAGTTTGGAATGGAAATGTATAATACAAGGTTTGATTTTACAACTTTTTTTCTTTCCATTCAGAAAGTATCCCTTTTCTTCAAGAATGCATCCTGTAATATTACATGTCATTCATTCATCATTAACATTAATTTCTCTTTTATTTTGTATATTTTCTCCCATAATGTCTGTTAATGCCCCTGATAATGTGTTATCAGTTATTTAATATGTTCCTCTTGTTAATGTGTTATTTTATCCAATTTTGTTCAATGTTATATAATATCCCATCACCTCACAGAAACATCATCCTATTTTATGTTACAATATAATATTTATGCAAATTCTCTCCATACCTATTAAGTACTCATCAAAAACCAACAATAATCATTTATTTAGAATAATATAGAATTGTAAGAAAATTGCAATATATTAATAACATCTTAAATATAGTATTATTTTTCAAAATTATCCAAAGAAAATCAAAATTACTGTGGCAAGTGTCATTCATGTAAATTAACCAGCTGTACATCACTTCAACAATGGACATGGACTTCCTGAGCTTCTATCATTGCCTCTCCCCAGATCCTGCCAACTCTTCACAGTGTGAACATCATTCTATTGGAAATTGTGTTTAATTTAAACTAAAATTCATAATCCCAAAGTAAAACCTAAAATTTAAATTTCTCATCATCCAAAAGTATTGGACAAGTGCATTGAAGAGTACCAATTTATAAGAAGACAGACACTCCAAATTTGGTAACCATCATCCATCTTATTTAACTAAGGACAAATTTAAGTTAATCTTCATTGGACATTTAATCAGCATAGCCTACTAGGCCCAATTAACCTTAAACTCATCAAGATATACATATTTCAAATTGAACTTTTATTCAAAATTTAATCTTCAAATTCTATTTTATTTCATTAAATTCAGTGAAACCATTTGGAATCTTTCTTTGGACATTAACATTATTATATTAATAGCATCGTGAACCTAGCTTAACTTATTTCAGAACAATAACTAAATTAAATTATTTGCATTTTAAAGAAGCCTAATATATCATTCGAACCGGCACGACCACCCCTCCCTGAGATTAAGAGGTCATCTATTTGAATATTAATTAGTACTTAAGAAGAAACCAACCCAATATAGGCCTAAGCCTAGAGAATCTTTTCATCCACTTTGGAACCCCACCATTTTGAAAATTTACCATTGTTAACTTACCCTGTAACTAGTTCAACTAATAACTTATCTTATATTTGTATTTCATTAATAAATTTTATATTGTAACATACCAAATCTCTTTATTCAATAATTCATAGTTATAAGATTAAGATAAAAACTTACCTTATTAAACAGAAATAAAACACAAATTAGGAATTATCTTTATTAAGAAAGGAATGACTTCAAGTTCAATGTGGGCTAACTTAATAGCCAAAGGAATTTTGTAGGCCTAAGTTTATGAAAGTCTATAGAAAGCTTTATGGTGTGTAGCAAATTTGGCGACCCAACGTGTCGGCTTTCGAATGATATATTACGGTAGTCATAAAATATTGCAATTTTCGATCTAAGCTTTGAACCTTAAGTTGTACTAGATTGTAAGAACCCATAGCCTATTGTACGACCCGTAATTAATATTCCCAACCCCAATAACAACACAAAGCCGTTTTACAAAACACTAATTAATCACGCACAATTCGCATAATTCGCACAATAATTAATCATGGCCGAGAAAGGTTATAATTTAAGACCCAACCGTAAAAATTCTAACCTAAACCCAAATTACGACTACAACAACACTGACAGCGAGAGCGAGATTGAAGAAGAAGGTCGCCATTTTGATGACATCACACGCACGGACACAGAACAAAAAACACATCCACAGCAGACATCACAACTCACAGAGGAAGAAAGCAACGAGTCCATGGACCAATCAGACACTAGTATTCCCATTCCTACAAGTCTGTTTGCAAATGTTGCCACTGAACTGTCCAGTAAACAAAGTCTGAATGTTTCCAAAATGCCAGGTGATAGCCAAGGTCACATTAGCGGATCAATAACCCAGACACCCGCACCCGAACACAGCCGATCGTTACCGAACATAGCCGACGCCGACGAACGTCACCCAGACCCAGACGACCTAACAACACGGCAACGGAACAACCCTAGTGCAACTGTCGGTGCAACAGCAACTGTCACATCAACACTAATTGCACCATCAGATATTAATACTTTAATTGCCCTCATGACTAAACTAGACACTAAATTGTGCAACAAAATTGACGAATCTCATGCTAAAATTGACAGCAAAATTAACGAATCCCATGCTAAAATTGACAGCAAAATTAACGAATCCCATGCCGAAATTAACAGTAAAATCAACAGCAAACTCAATGAATTAAAAGTTGAACTCACTCAAAGCTTCAATGATAAAATTGATGCTAATAGCCTAGAAATTCAAGCTTGCAGAACCGCGCTAGAAACTCAAATATCAGAAAATCGTGAAAGTCAAAATAAATTCCAGATCGAAATAAACTCAATTAAGATCACTCAGACAACACAAGCTGAGGAAATGATTAAACTCAACGAGAAACTCACACAAAAAATTGATGAATCACAAGATCAAATGAGACAATTCGTCATTGATAATCTTACACAACAACAATCAATATCTGATAATAAAAATCAACAGAGACAAAATGACATCCTATCTGCTGTCAAAACACAATTGGTAATGCATGAACAGAATTTTGACCAAAAAATTGAAGAACTTTCTCAACGAACCAGGCAAGAATCCGAACAGAATTCTAAAGCTAATTTGGCCATCATACAAAACGAAATTCTCCCAAAACTCACCATCCAAAACAAAACTTTAGAATCTCAGCAAGCTGAAATCCAAAATTTAAATCAAAATCTGACTAAATGTGAACAAGAAGTGGAAACCCTCAAACAGAGCAAAACATTTGAAAACTTCCAAGGCCCAATCAAAATTATATGCAATGGAAATGAAGAGAAAGACCGACAAATACCAAAATTCAACGGCCGAAGTGGCAACCCAAAAGAATATCTTAATAAATTGAAAAGATATTACGACAGAGGACTTGAGCGAAACAGCAATTATGACCCGATTGAATATCTCAAAGACCTGCTAGAAACTTCATTCGAAGGTCCCGCCTCAAGATGGCTACAACTTGTAAAGACTGACTTAAGTTCCTGGGAACAATTTTCCAACGAATTCGAAGCTAAATACTGGTCAAGAGAAGTACAACGCAGCTTAAGAGCCAAAATCGAATCAGAAAAATACCGGTCAAATGGCACCCTCAGCCGCAGTGAATACCTTACAGAACGTGTAATTTCACTCCAATCTATGAGCCCTTGCCTAACCGAAGAAGAAATTGTGACACTGATGGCAGAGAGATTTGACTCCATCATACAAGACTGCATCAATGTACAAAACATCACCACCGTACGTGCCTTAGAAAGTCTTCTACAACGTGAAGATCTCAAAGAAGGACCGAAGAAGACACGTACCAACAACCAGAATCACAACAGCTCATCCAACAACCGACCGACAACTCCAAATCAACAACCACACACCTATCATCAAAACGGCCGTTACGAGAATCAGAGAGCGTACCAACCCAAGATACCTTCATATCACAACAATTCATACAACAACAATCACCAACACAGAAATTATCCAAATCATCAAAATTACCGTCCTAACTACAATCATCCTAATTACGACCGAAACCATGAAAACAAACCATATCAACGAGACAGATATCCTCCACGTAACGGTGACCACAACCAACGGACCTACAGAAACCACCCAACCCAAGAACAAGCTCAGCTCTGCGCAGTAATGAGGCAAAATAACTACGTGCCTAGTGCTCCTCCAAATAACCAATCATCACACAGTTACGAGCCACAGACTCATCCTGCACCATATATACAGGAAAACGGTTCGGCGCTGTAAGCGACAACCGAGAGGGTCAATTATCATTAGTTAACTCTAAAATTACAGCGCCTATTTATGAAAGTCTCGGTAATGAAATAAATCATCTTCAATCCCAAAGTATAATGTGTGATAAGAACTTCTTATTAGAAAATGATTCAGAAAATAATCAATCTCTAAATTTCACTCAAATAAGTTGCCCAGAAATTAGCATCAAACTTAATAATATTAGAGTAAACGCATTAGTCGACACTGGTTCATCAATAACTTGTATATCAGAATCCTGGTTCAGTGAAAACAAATCCAAAATTTCACCATTTGAAGAATTTCCAGTTAATAACACAGTAATCAAAACTGCTACAAATGAGCGATCTAAAAGAGTCTCTCGAATTATTTACGTTCCCACCACAATTGCAGAACACACCTTGCCATTGGAATATCTTATTGTACCAAATCTAATAAAACCTATAATATTAGGAGTAGATGTTTTGTCTAATCTTAAAATGGATCTGAATTTCAACACAAATGAAATAGATATGCAGATAAATAATCACAATGTTACTTTGAAGTTTTGTATGTGCAACCAAGAGGGACAAATATGTCACTTAATAATTAATGATAGCCATAGGCCAAATAATGAATATTTTAATGATGAAACGTTTGATGTATATCACGATGATCCAATATATAATAAATTTAATAGCACAATAAATAACTTCAAAAATAGAAAAACAGATCCAATCGAAGATGAAACATTAACCCAAGAAGAAATAGATTATTCCCTAGCAACAAATACGCATAAAACCGCAGAGGAACGTGAAAAATTAAGCATTTTGTTAAATAAATACCAGCGAAAGAAGATGAAGATGTTTTATACGGCCCCTACCATATATCAGCCCTTAAGAAATATTTGGAACCAACCCGAGCAATAGAAGCTGTGATCGACGAGATAGATAATGATGACCCTACCTTCGAAGACATTGTACATCAATAAATTTCATAATGTGTTTCATCCATCAATAGACTTTTGTGCATCATCATCTCTAACCAAATTGTGCCATGGACCTTAATCGCGAGTGCGTGACCCCATAAATTGTGTTTTCCATAAACTAATACCCAAGTGATAAGGTTTATAGACAATACTCACTTACTAATAAACTGTAATCTCCTTAATAACAAAGAAACAATAAAGTTATTTGATATTGAACAGTATGGAACAACAGCCATAATATCCCTTTCTTCCCATGCCAGGCCATGAACACTCTATTCTATTCTCCCATTTTAATGTTATTGTCCTACACATTTGTTAACTTAGTTTATAATTTTGTTGTATTATCACCCAATGTTCTCTCATCCAGAAAATCAATCATTTAATGTTATTCATACCTATCTTTAAGTATCATTCATATTAATGATTCATGATTCCATTTCATATTTTGTCGAAATCTGTATTTCATTTCATAGCATACAGATTTCTGTGGGGATAATTTGTAATATTACATGTCATTCATTCATCATTAACATTAATTTCTCTTTTATTTTGTATATTTTCTCCCATAATGTCTGTTAATGCCCCTGATAATGTGTTATCAGTTATTTAATATGTTCCTCTTGTTAATGTGTTATTTTATCCAATTTTGTTCAATGTTATATAATATCCCATCACCTCACAGAAACATCATCCTATTTTATGTTACAATATAATATTTATGCAAATTCTCTCCATACCTATTAAGTACTCATCAAAAACCAACAATAATCATTTATTTAGAATAATATAGAATTGTAAGAAAATTGCAATATAATAATAACATCTTAAATATAGTATTATTTTTCAAAATTATCCAAAGAAAATCAAAATTACTGTGGCAAGTGTCATTCATGTAAATTAACCAGCTGTACATCACTTCAACAATGGACATGGACTTCCTGAGCTTCTACCATTGCCTCTCCCCAGATCCTGCCAACTCTTCACAGTGTGAACATCATTCTATTGGAAATTGTGTTTAATTTAAACTAAAATTCATAATCCCAAAGTAAAACCTAAAATTTAAATTTCTCATCATCCAAAAGTATTGGACAAGTGCATTGAAGAGTACCAATTTATAAGAAGACAGACACTCCAAATTTGGTAACCATCATCCATCTTGTTTAACTAAGGACAAATTTAAGTTAATCTTCATTGGACATTTAATCAGCATAGCCTACTAGGCCCAATCAACCTTAAACTCATCAAGATATACATATTTCAAATTGAACTTTTATTCAAAATTTAATCTTCAAATTCTATTTTATTTCATTAAATTCAGTGAAACCATTTGGAATCTTTCTTTGGACATTAACATTATTATATTAATAGCATCATGAACCTAGCTTAACTTATTTCAGAACAATAACTAAATTAAATTATTTGCATTTTAAAGAAGCCTAATATATCATTCGAACCGGCACGACCACCCCTCCCTGAGATTAAGAGGTCATCTATTTGAATATTAATTAGTACTTAAGAAGAAACCAACCCAATATAGGCCTAAGCCTAGAGAATCTTTTCATCCACTTTGGAACCCCACCATTTTGAAAATTTACCATTGTTAACTTACCCTGTAACTAGTTCAACTAATAACTTATCTTATATTTGTATTTCATTAATAAATTTTATATTGTAACATACCAAATCTCTTTATTCAATAATTCATAGTTATAAGATTAAGATAAAAACTTACCTTATTAAACAGAAATAAAACACAAATTAGGAATTATCTTTATTAAGAAAGGAATGACTTCAAGTTCAATGTGGGCTAACTTAATAGCCAAAGGAATTTTGTAGGCCTAAGTTTATGAAAGTCTATAGAAAGCTTTATGGTGTGTAGCAATCCAACAGGTATATCATAATTCACTGTTTAAAACTATAATATGGTTATCTTTCAGAGTTAAAATTAAGGACGGATAAATTGTATACAATCTGGCAACATCATACTAGGGTCATCCACAAAGTAACAGACGTTTTGCAACAGCACCGTTGGGACTATCACCTCCAGCTTAGAATCATAGCATTCCTGCTCTGCAGTCATTATATATATTGTGCTTTGTCTGAAGTGGAGTTTTAATAAAATGGGCACATTCATTGCAAACAGCAATGTGATGAGGTGCACTCTGTGATACATTTGTTGGAAAAGAATTAGGGGTGTGCAATGCAGCATTTTTTCCGATTAAATGCATAGATACGATTCAAAGAGCTTCTATTACAGCTGGATTACAGGACGACACCACCGTCCCAGTCAATTCAGGCCGCTTAGTCTGCAGGTTTGCTGGGGCGGAGTATTACATTGATTATACTAAATTTTATTTAATAACCTTTTCCTTTTTTATTCGTACCTTTTCCAACAATGGGTTATTTAGCTTGAGTCCCCTCAGTCGGTCGAGCAGTCCTTGTCCGAATTTCTGTAGCCCAGAGAAGGTCCAGTCTGCAGCCAGTTGTGTTCCATCCAATACTTCCTCCCGCTCTCCCCACATCAGAATGTTGAAGTAGGCTGGCGACGGTTCAGCACCTGTATCAACAATGTTGGTTAAGATTACATTATCCTGGTCAATCATTTTTAGTTTTTGAAACTTTTGTAATTTGATTGTGTTAATCAGCACTCATAGCACAGGTTTTCCTTAGGAATTTTTAAACATAATCTCTAAAACATTGTATCCAAATAATGTTACTTCTAAATTTCTTGTAAAAAAAAATGAGAAGCACTTAGGTACCTACTGGATCAAAATATGAGCTGGTTAGTAAAGCCAGCATAGTTCAAAGAATTGTAAGTAAACTGCAATATCATGGTCTTTCTGTGTCAAAGCAGTGTCATATTGCTGATGAATTAGCTGAAATTCCAACATCATTGTCTTTTACTGCTCTGAAAATGGCCATCTCCAATGAGGCTGAAACATCAGTTTTGAGTACTACGGCATGGTTTTATCTTAAAGACCACGATATTTATGTTAAGGAATGTGGGATTATTGAAGCCTTACTTGTGATGTAGAATAAAAATTACAATTTCACTTGATTTAAATATTACCTTAAGTAGAGATGATGTTTTATATGCACTGTTAAACAAATTTGTCACCAATCTAAAAAAGAGCATCTGTACATAATAACTAATGGTATGAACAACGTAAAATGTTGAAGTGTCAAACAAACGTTCTCAAGGATACGATTTCATAAACTACCAGTCAAGAAATTTATTATTTTTAAGGCATCAATGCTGTGTGAAATCGTTTAACACACAAAGAATAAAGTTTTAAATTACCTGTCCTTAAAGAAGATGCCTGGAATTCATTATCAAGAAGGTAGTTTATGAGTGAAGATTTGCCACCACTCCAGGGTCCCATGAATAAAATCAAGGGCTTAGAGAAGATTTCTGGGTCTAAAACAAACAAAATTCATCTACCATAATGTAGTTGCAATTATTTCAATAATATATTCTTGCATAGCAAGTTTTCAATGCCATTTTTGTAAAGCAATAACTATGACAAATTTAGGCAAAATTAGATTTCTTTTGAAAAGGCTTAAAAAAATTTAGCTGCTGATTTGTGCTCATAGCCAAATTTTCACCCACCATTTTTTGTTGTTTGTTAAATTTTCTTAGCTTCAGTAAACTTTCATATTTTTTTCGTGTAATCCAAGATATCAGTTTATGATTATGAAAAAGTTATTATTGCCTAATTAATTTGTCCATCACTTTTAAGTAGTTTATTATTATTAGCTGCCTGTTTCATCTTTTATCTATGTTGGTTACAAATTATTGTTGTGTAAAAACACTGAGTCAATTTCTACGGAACTATGATCCCTGAAAACTTTGGTTTCACTATACTTTTTGTTGAAAACATGCAAACTTTATCATCCAACAGCCTCTAACTCCTGCAATACTTGAACTCACCTCCAAAGTGCCTGTTGCTCAGGTCGCGGTACTTGTACAGTATCTCTAGAGGCTTGATTGCTGAATCGTACAGTTTTTTGAGTTCTTTGAGTGTGCTCTCGATTGTCTTGGCCAGCAACATCTCCACCTCCGCAGACTCAGGTGTCAGCTTCAGTATCTCAGATATGTGCTCCCTCTGCCGTCGTACTTTAGGCACTTCAAACTCCTACCCAGCAAGATTAGAGTGTTAAGATAACTGGTGTCTTTTAGAAAATTGTAACAATGGGAAACTAAACAAAGCTCTAGTGTAGTGGATTTCACTATAGTAGCTAATAACATTGTATTCATGGCAAGACCTAGGTCTGGGCTGTCTACTTATTTATCTTAAGAACCCCAAGGAAAAAGTACTGTCAGTAGGAGGTATTATAAATTGCATACAAATTGTAAAAAAAAATACAAACACAGTTTCTGTTTTGATAAGAAGTTCAGGTATATAATTGAAAAAATGTATTAAGGGTTTTAATTTAACCTGTAGGATCTTATGCTTATTCTGCATTGCTGTTGCATAAGTGTTTCAAAATTCATTATCACACATTATGTGCATTTCATGAAGTACACTCACCAAAGATAGTTGATCCTCTATAGTAGGAGCTGCCTCCTTGATAGCTTCTTCTTGCTCCACAGGCTGCTCCTGCTCTGAAACACCAATCGTTAATATCATCTTGAGGTGGTACAAAATTGTGTGTCTATAAAAGAGATGTAGCATTTTAAGTTCATCCATATAAGCTCTTAGCATCAATACATGTTCTGAAATCTGCATCAAGAGTTTAGTTTTTTCACTGAAAGCAGAATATCATATTAAGTTTAAAGGTTATATTGGAATAGAAATGTATTATATAATCACGATGCACGATGCACAATCATAATGCACGATGATTACCTAGATGTTTGCCATTAAGAGATTGCTGAAATAAAGGCAAGTATTAAACAGCAGAGGGAAGAATTGACATCCTGGATGTTGATCGTAAAAGAGCTTAACACTTAAAATGCAATACTCAAAAAGCAAGTGTCAGCGCTTGAGTCAAGGATTTTTTTTTCATTCAGAACATTACTCTATCGGAATGCTCTTGAGATCCAGGGCATTCTTATAGCAGCTGAGGAAAATTTCTTGTGTAGTGAAAAGTGTAAGAGAAGTTTTTAACTACCCTATCAAAGATGACATGGTCGACTTGTTCTGGGACACCTCCAGGGATCGTCATGATTATGGTCAGAGGGTCTGCTGAACACTGAGAGTCTGCTTTAAAAGCGGAGGGTAAAGAAACACCAACAGTCACAATCTAAGGATGCCGTCGAGACTGGCGGAGGTTTTCTACATCAACAAGAGTCCGAATCCCGGCCGTCATAAGCTGCTTAATGCTAACAGGCAGTTAAAAAGGGACAAAAACTACACATATCTGTAGATAAGATGATAAGTGCTAATGAGGAAGAGTAGTAGTGATGAAGTACAAGTGCTAGCCACAATGAATGATTTGACTAGCCTGTAAGTGTGTACTGTATATTTTGCGTTGGCTTTTACCTGCCCAAGAGACTAACAGCTTTTAACCTAATTGTCTCATGGCAAATTTAAAAACTACAAAATGTAAACCTGGGTGATCAGGACAGAAGTCCTTCGCCCAAACCACTGGATCAGAAATATGAAATATATAACTATTCTTATACTAGTAGCTTTTTATATTACCTTCAGTTTGTTCAGTTGACTCTTGTTCACTCTCAGCAGCACTAGTCGGTGTTGCTTCTATCTTTTCAGTGGATTCTTCAGCTTCTACTAGTGTTTCCACTGCTGGTTGCTCTTCTGAAGCACTTGTTTCAGTGTCTCCACTTGCTTCTGTACTTTCCTCTGTTTGTGCTTCAACTGATGAATCTTTTTCTGTCTCTTCCACTGATTTCAACGTTTCATCTGCAGATCCTTCCTCAGTTGTCTCTGTAGTTGCTTCTAAAGATTCTTCCACAGAAACTGGTGCCTCTTTTTCTGAAATTTCTTCAATAGAAGCTGGTGTTTCTTCCTCAGTTGATACTGGTTTTGCTTCTTCTGCTGATGCTTCTGTAGTTTCAACAGTTTCTTCAAAGCTTTCTGTCACCACTTCACCAGCACCAGATTCAGTAGATTGAACTACCTCAGTCTCCTGAGTTTCAGCAGATTCGGCAGCTTCTGTAGAATCTGTTACTTCTCCTCCTACGTTTTCAGCTTCCTCTTGTGATTCTGCATGTTCTTCAGTTGATGTGGTTGCATCTTCTGTTGCTTCTGTCTTCTCTTCTGATTCTGTAGTTTCTTCTTTAGTCTCTTCAGCTGATACTACTTCTCTAGTCGCTCCCTCTTCATTTGTCTCTTCTTGTTGCTCTTCACTTTCTGTTAAAGATTCATTTTGTTCCGTAGATTCTTGGGGTTTCTCTGTACTTTGTGCTTCTTCCTCCTCAGTCGTGTCTATTGTGCCTTCATCAGGTGTCTCCGCTGATTGGTCCCCTCCTTGTTCTTCAGTTTCACTTGAAGTAGGTTCTGTATTTTCATTGTTTTCCACAGACTCTTGCTCTCCCTCTACAGAGTCTTGGCTGTCAATTGGTTCTTCTTTTGCTTCTGAACTTTCTTCAGCCTTTGTTTCCTCCTCTGGTGCGCCCTCTTGTGACTCCGTGCCCTCTGTGCTTTCTGCAGCTGTTTCCTCAGCAGATGCTACGTCCTCCTCTGATGTTGTTCCAGTTCCTGCTTGCTGAGAATCCTCAATGCTTTCCTCAGTTGTCTCTGCTGACTCTCCTTCAGTTTGTTTTTCAGCCTCATCCCCTGTATCATTTTCTATGGATTCTTTCGTAGTAGCCTCTTCGGTTTCTTCGATCGATCCTTCCTAAACAAATTAATGTGTTATATTCACTTTCAATCATTGTACATAGTTCCATCTATGTAAAACAGTTCACACTTTTTAATTTAAATAGTTCATTTCTAATAGTTACATCTACGTAAAACAGTTCACACTTTTTAATGTTAATAGTTCATTTCTATAAAGATTACATTATACTTTTGAAGTATGCAGGGCCTCAAAAGTTCAGCATTCAGCCCCACTCGTATCGTTCCTTAATTAATTTTATTTAAACATAGGTACATGGCATCAAAGGAGAATTCGCCTTAATAACTATTGTTCTGAAAACGGATTTGAAGAGAAAAAATGCAAACTAAGGCACTTTGATTTATTTTCATCTTAAGTTGTACTACAGTAGAAACTTTGTAAATTGGTAGGATCCAGTTAATACTTTGTGTCTTTTCAGCAGTGTAGGGCCTGAGCATTGCTCTTAAATCTGGGCTATGCTATGCCCAAATTTATATCGAATATGGGATTTTTTTTACTACTGTTATTATGACATTCTCACTTATATAAATGACTTGCCTGTTCGGTTGACGAGGAGAGGGGTGTCGCATGTTCAGAGCCCGTTGCATCTACTGCCTCTATAACAGACACAACTAACTACAATCCCTGCCTCTAATGCAAATTATTTTTATGACATGAAAGGAAAATTCTAAACCAATTCTGTACATGTAAATTTAAATTAATTTCTGCCTAATTAGTGAACTTTAATACTGATAAATGAAAATTAATTTTCTTTACATTTTGTTTACCTTTCATCACTATCAAAGAGTTAGTAAAGAATGTTAACTAAAACCCCTATCTAAGAAATATGTCCTAGGAGCTATAAATCATTGTATGCGTTGTTTATTTTTCAAAATACTGTATCATTCTAATTGTAAGATGTTTTGTTTGTTGTTGATGTTGGTCTGGTGCTGGGGTAATAAACGGAAGGTTGCTAGATCAACTTTAAAAAGGCAATGTTTTTTATGTTTTAAAACTTTGTTAAACTATCCTTCATTGTTAGGTTTTTAGTAAATGATTCTTGCAAATAATCCAGTTCATCTCAGTCAGTATTGCATCATTCATTCTACACTCTTCCTTCACTTGTCCTCACATTAAAATTAACACTCTTATGACAAAATGTTATACAAAAATGTTATGTGATGACAAAATGTTATATTACAAAATGTTATTTAGTCAAGATTTGTCGAATCCAAAAAGAATAAATCAAATATAAAGAACATACAACACTTATTTTTTAACATTTAAAATGTACATAGTGCACCATGCACTAATATAAGTTCAACAACTAAAATACCTTTTTGGGAGCAACAAAACATGAGCAGCTTGTATTGTTATTTTTTTTTATCAAACAATTACTGTACTGTACTAACCACACTAACCATATTATTTTGAGGATAGACCTATTAGCTCAACCTCAACTGAGTAGTAAAGATAGATAATGCGTGAGAGCACTATATAGTGGCTAGGACTAGTAAATGCAACTATGTGTCGATTGTACGTGATGGATGATTATTACCTTGTGGGGACTCTGGTACGTGTTCCTTGAGGGCCTTCTCTATGTAAGGTCTACACTCACTCTCCGACGGTACAGTAGAGATACCCCAGCCCTCCACTCCCTCTGTAACAGAACAATACGGTATCACCTTCAAATTATGAGCATGGCAATAACAAGGCATTTGTATACATTTTTTTCTTGGAAATTGGATTTAGAACATTGCTTATTCAATCTGGAACCAACACATTTTAAAGGAACCTTGATTTTTTTGCCTTACCTATTTAAACAAGATTATCTTTATTACCTTTCCTTGTAAGGTCTTATAATATGACTTTTATATCCGACGGAGATTAATTAGCCTATAAGGAGGCAGTATACTACTTTACAAGCAATAGGTTTGCATACTGCCTAAAAAAGGTCGGACAAGCAAAAAGCTACAAACCACTTGTAAATTATTTATTATTAAACTGAAAACTTCAGTTGTTAAAAATTTTCTGTAACATCCTTATCACTTATTTCATCAAAGCAGTTGCTTTCATTGATTTAACTATTCTCAATTTAATTATGATAAGAGTAATTTTTAGCCTAATGCATGAATAAAATACCCTTATAAAATAACCAAGTTAGGACGGTTACAGTTCGACTTAATGAACACATTTCAATCCAAACCAGGTACGTAGTCAAAACCTACGTACTGTATTTTGCTACCCATTATGTAGGCTCCTTAATTTTAACACTTTGGATGCAAATATGACTTTTACAGTATCATTAAATTAACACGTAACCTTTATGTTTTTTTTTCTTCATACTCTAATAATTGTTTAAATAGTAAGCACAAGAAAATCTACTGGCTATACATTTTATTATGGTACCCCAAAGTGTATTTTCCCCCTGAACAGAAAGTTAGTGTAGAGCAGCAGGGCAATACGGCTATTTGGGTATCCGATATAAGGGACTCTTGCCAGTGAACTTTCTTGACTTGGCCGTTGGACAAGACTATATTCAATTTTATCTGGTTTGTCTGATGAACAGTATGGGAATACTAACTATTTTACTGAAATCTCCTATATCCAATTTCTATCTTAATAATTTAGTAAACTGTTATAGCATGAAAAAAGATCAAATGAAATTAAAACAGCTTAAAACATGTACTGGGATTTAGATATTTTAGGTCGGATAAAAGAAGCTACACAACAAATTTATACTCCTATAAAAAAGCTTCATCTCTGTCTGTCTTTTCTATTTTACTAGTTAGTTATGATACTGTAACTTTTTTCTACTGTAATTTCAAAGGAATCCATTTTCCTATATTCTGTGGTCATATCTATAGCAGAGCACAAGTAAAGTTACTTGTTTTTATTTGGAACACCTGATTCAGACAAGCTACATTAAGTTTTTGGAATGTACACATAGTATAAGTAAAAAAAAAAACTAGCCTAATTTAATAATAATGTTATTGCAGTAAATATCCCAAAATCTATATAAATAAAATTAGAGTTTTGTCTGTACATTGCTCAGAATCATAAACTTTTAGGTTATTTTTACGTGTTATACATTAGAGAAACCGAAACAAGTCTCATCTAAATTTCTGTCCGTCTTCCAGTCTGTTACGACCCAAGAGCCATTTTACGCGGCCTACTCCTGAAAAACGAGAGTACCTATCAAGTTCCAAATCATTTTAATGCATTCACTGAATTGGCGAGATTGTCTTTAGCCATTAAAATATGGCGTCACCACTTTGTACATAAAATGACGGACAATTAAAAACCCAATTTTGTGCGATTTTTGTAAAGTTTTCTCCCAATGTTTAGCACATATTCTTCTATGAAATAACGAACAGCTGTTCAAATCAAGATTATTTCTTCTAGCTGTCACTGATATGTTTACATTGAATGTTGTTTACAAATACCGCAACCATTTCCGATCACGTTTTGAAAGCAAATCCAAACCACTTAAGATTAAAAACGTTTTTCCTTACATAACGGATTTAATTAATCGCAAGTGCAATAATTTGTAGGGTAACAGTAAATGAAAATAGAGATTCTTTGTGCATAAAATTGTTCTTGAGTTTTGATAACCGGGAAATAGACCTTGAATCAGTGTTGTATATTGCTGGGAAACTTACATTTTTTAAATGAGCGTTTTCAGTCAAGACTCGGCACACGACCGACGCGCGTCTACTTGTCCATAGTAAAAATAAAAGTAGGCCTACCGTGTATTTATGTTTTATTCGTTATGTGTATAAGTGTACAGTTCGTGTATGTGTTTCAAAAACTCCAAGATGCACCTAATGGGGAAGCTTAAGATCTTATATATAGGACTGATGATGGCGATTTAATTTCGCCGAAATGCATCTCCTGTAATAGGATACATTAGGATCGACCGGCGGACACAGGTAATTTAGCCTTTTATTGATTGTCATACCGATCCGGAACAACAACAAACGACATAAAATGAAGTTATGTATAATAAATAGTTTGGCCAGCATATCTGAAAATATGCAAACCAACTACTGTTCTTTATATAAGAAGGTTTCAACTGATACTATAAGATCCCCGTGCGTAGAACGGGTACACAGCTAGTGAATAATAAATTATAAAGTCTGCACATCTTAAGCATTTCATCAAGTTTCCCTCATAGGGAATTTTTCCAAAAAATGGGTTTTCCCAATTTGTACCCTTAATACGTCAAAATGCCCAATTTTAATTCACAGCCTTCGTGTAGTGCTAAAAAAACAAATAATAGTGTACATTGAAGCTTTGTTGTGCTATTAAAGGTTACAGATAATATATAAAAATAACATGAATAGTTGTAGTTTACTTGTTGTGACATTTATTGCCCATAAGTAGACTTGTGTTAAAAAAAATAGAATTGAGAAATTTGTTAACTGTCTGTTCTGACAGTCTTGAAATTGCATCCACAGTATGTAGGCCTAATGGGTGTTCAAAAATGTAGACACGTTTGAATATATTTTTAATTGAAATCCATGTTTTAGCCCCTGAACTGTGATATAATTAAAGTAGATATTTACCTTTTGGTCTACAGCTCGATCAAAAAATCTTGATCAAAAAGTAAATTTTTTATATTTTTTTTATTAGGTACTGTACAAAAATTAACAAAGTAATTCTCAGATAATTTATTTACTTCCTTTACTAACGGTATGGATGATTACTCACATGGATATGAGAACTTTTCTGTGCAGGAAGTTTATAAAATATAAGATCTAAGCCAAAGACTATGTAGTTCTACAATTCATTTAGATGTAGAAGTAATATCTAAATTAGAACAATGAGATTCCTTTCCCTGCAGACCATGGGCTTAGCCAACTATTTGACAGTGGATTCGATCTTCAGACCTCTTCTTGTCGCTACAACATTCCACTTTCTTTTGTCCAGGCTAATTTTAATTCACTCAGTATTTTTGTCCAGACTGCAAAACAAAGAGTAGACTATTATCCTAGAAGTGTTGTTAGTTCTAGTTATTTTTGGTTGAAATAGTAATTGGTTGGACATTATTTGAAGTAGTACCGTACCTAAAGGTAGCAGTAAAACTACTTAGTTCTGTGAAGTTATTGGTTTGTGAATAAGATTTTTTTATTCAGAAATATGGGTTAGGTAGTATCATACTAGTTTTAGCATTCAAATTCTGAACTTTTGCTTGATTCTGTGTCAACCCGGTCTCATAACTCTATAAGGTTTCATTATTTTCAAAATGTTTTATGTCAGCAGGATCTCACTGAGTGGCTATTATTGTGTACTCAAATGATATCAGTGTAAGATTTTGTTGAGTACCCAACATTAGTTATCTGAGCTCTGTTTTCTCTGTTTCATTCAATCTCTTCATGCTATGCGATGCTCATTAAATGGAATGGATATTGTGTTAGTGTTATGAAACCCCTAATACAAAACCAAGGTCTTAAGCCATTTACATTCATCTGGGTTCATAGAGTTATTGGAGTAGAAATATTTTAGAACACTGGTACATCAGGTGAAGATTGAACGGTGAGTGTTGAATGGATGAGATGACAGCTGGTTGACCAGGACCATTTATTAACATCCCAATGACTAAGAGCAGCTGGGTCTAGTTTCTAACCATTAAACGTATTTAGACTTTTCTGAAGATCAAACCAGCAACCAGGCGAGCAATATCAGGAGCCCAACTATAAAAACCATTAACTATGTGATTCTTGGTCTGAAACTCTGCACCAAGCTACATAGCTCGATAGCTTGTCTGTTATTACCCATTTCAACCTCAAATACTGTACACTTGCCTCGTTGCGTGTCCACTGCTTAGGTAGTACATTTCACCACCCACCCTTAAAAATCGGAATGTTGGGTCATGTTTGAGACATTCGCCTATTGGGTCTGATGATAATTTGGAATGTCCAATCAAAATCGATCACAACTTACCCTCTTTTGTATGTATTACCTTCTAAAAAAATGTAAAAATGTGTTATGAGACGTATTTTGACTACAACTATTAATTTCATAATAAAACAAGCAAGAAATAGACATACCTACTATCTAGAGCTGTCAACAGATCCTTAAACAACATTTATTTCAGGTACAACCAACACTAAGGGCGTCCATTAGATTTATGCCAAAGAGGGTGGTGCCGATTCCTAGCGAAAGCAATTGATCACAAATGATTGTGTGTTTGCCAGTAGGAATGAACTATGTGCGGGGTTATGTGTAAAATGCATTACATCGGGCCAACACGGGCACTAACTGTTTACACTGGACTGCAGCCACGTCACCATCACTATTCGCTATTCTGGGACCTCTAAACTGACTCTAGCTTTTTGGAGTTTAGAATAAACCAGGATGACATTTTATGTTTTGTCTATATGGTGCTTAACTCAAGTAATTTCTCAGCATCCGCCTTAAATTCTAATGTACAGTTTGTGTACCAGGGTTGCCACCTTTGGTTAGGGAAAAATTAAGGACGGGCCCCCCTTCCCCCCGAATTAACATAGGAATAAACACGGGCACAAGTGAAAAAATTCTGGATTCTCCCGGCAGGATCGGGATGGGTGGCAACCCTGGTGTGTACTCTACCAGTCAGAGGCTTTGGTCATTAATTCTGTTATCCTGTTAGATCGTTAAGGAAGACCTTTAACCAATGCCAGATTTGTGTTTGTGACTTCCTATAGTGTGCCAATTCTCAAGAATTTCAGTACATGTTTTGTGTTTGCCAAATTAGAATCAACCTTATACAGGGTGCTTTTTTTTAACTTGCTTCTTTATTTATGTATAAACTGCAATAGATAGAAATATGCAGTTTGCAGGAATCATCTATTGACGTAGAGGCCACAATTGTTGTGATTTCCACATTAATTTTTTACAACCTTTCTCCCCCTACCCTTAACTTAACTTGACATATGAAATGAGAGGGCACAAATAAAGAAAAAGAATGGTGCAAACTAGAGGAATCTACATCAATCCTATCAAAAGTTATGTTCAAAATTTTAATTCCCCTCCCTTTTTTTTAGAAAAACACATTTTTTAAACAGCTATAGCTCAAAAACGGTAAGAGCTAGCAAAGATAAAAAAAAATTATGGTCAGGAATTACATTTTCTACAAATGCTTCATCACCTTAAAAATCGCCCTACTTCTAAAATTTGTAAACTTTCTCGGGTTTTTGATGTGTTTTTAATTGAACAAGCATTTTTAAATGATGCCACTAGACATCATTTAACATGCTTGTTCAGTATAAAAAACACATAGAAATCAGAGAAATTTTACAAATTTTAGAAGTAGGGCGTAAGGAGAAAGGGGTTGAATGGGAACTTAACGTTGAAATCACAACAATTGTGGCCTCTACGTCAATAGATGATTCCCGCAAACTGCATATTTCTGCATATATATCTATTGGAGTTTTTACATAAATAAAGAAGCAAGTAAAAAAAAAAAAAAAACACCCAGTATATTTGCAAACAGTGCAATCTAGACCTATATCTTCTTTACTCATCAGAGTGCAAATTACGCCATCTCCTTAAGTTTTTTACCAAAATGGTCCTCACTTGTAAGTGCAAGAGACCAGTCAACTCGGGTCGCCGGAATTTTATCCCCCTGGAATTTTACCCCCTGGGCAAAGCTGACGTCACTATGACGTAGTAACCTGAGTGGCCAAAAGTTTGTTCGCGGCTGGAATTTTACCCCCGCGGATTTGGAAGTCTAATGAAAATAGCCAGAGCGTGATTAATTAGATTAGCGATAAAAACGGATAAGCGGAATTTTACCCCCTGTCCATATAACTAGCGTTTCGACAACTGAAGATGTACGGGCCAGATTTTTACCCCCGGAATTTTACCCCCGGATTTTTACCCCCTGGAATTTTACCCCCTGGCCGTTTATAGAAATTGAATGATTGATTTTCTTATTTCTGTTTAACCCTTTCCACTCCAATTATGAGAGGCCTATTTTCTCACCAGCTCCATTTCATTTGAGCCAAATTTTCATATTTCATTTGTTTGCAAAAAAATAAATATCATCTTGATTTATAGAAGGCTGGTATTCTTTTTCTAAATACTTACACAAAATAAAAAAATAAAAATAAAAAATCAAAATATAAGCATAATAGGCCATGACGAACGGCGGGGCTTCCCCGCCATTTGAGCGGAAATGGTTAATTTATTCGCCTATCTTTATTTATTTATTTTGTAGTCTCAACTAAGTAAACAGAATTCTCTGTTTAATTTTGATGTTCGGGATTTGCGTTTGGGGCCAACTGTTGGTTAATAAGTATGTAAAATAAACTGAGTAGCTCATTTAAATGATAATTGGGTGAACATTTCTTCGTAAAGAAACAATAAGGCATATTTTGTTATTGTTACAATACAAACGAAAACATTGTTTTACCACGGTTGTATAATAAATCGTTAAAGAAATCTTCGAATCAATTACCATTCTGATGTTTGTTTATATGTCATATTAATCAACCGTTGGCTTCAAAGATCAAATCCTGATACTCGAATCTCAAAATTAAAATCAAAAACCTGTTTGATTAGTTGATGTTACAAATAAATTAAGATAGGCTACTTAATAATAAAATGTTTACTATTAAATTAAAACAGAATGAAGATAATTAATCATTCTCACTAATTTATATATCTGGCCAGGGGGTAAAATTCCGGGAGTAAAAATCCGGGGGGTAAAATTCCAGGGGTAAAAATCCGGGCCGTACACTCTAGGTTTTTATAATTTGATGTGTTCTGATTAAATTCACAACCGTGAAAATATATGTTTAATTCCACGTTTAATGCATCAAGCTGATGTCGCAAAACTCAAAAGTTCGCGGCCGGAATTTTACCCCCTGGTTTGTGACATCACGTTTGCTCAGGGGGTAAAATTCCATGGGGATAAAAATCCGCTACCCCGTCAACTCAATGGTGAAGTTGGAGTGTGATTGGTGAGACAATAACTGTGTACAGTGTCATCAGTGAGGGTGGAATGTTATAGCTGAGACAATACCTGCGTTGGTGGCAGTATTTTTACCCGTCCTGACACAGCTATTTGCGGCGCTGGGCCATTACTCACTCCTACTCAGTTTCATTCAGTCTATGGCTAGGAGTTCCTAACAGAC
Source organism: Macrosteles quadrilineatus (assembly GCF_028750875.1). Lineage (NCBI taxonomy): Eukaryota > Metazoa > Arthropoda > Insecta > Hemiptera > Cicadellidae > Macrosteles > Macrosteles quadrilineatus. Next base: position 71,457,900 of record NW_026542595.1, on the reverse strand, counting down.
CAGTGAATAGATAAACCGTACACTAATTTGGCCTTAAACTTTTATTTGCAATGATATCTTTTGAAGCATGGAATCAGAAATATTATTTAAATAGCCTACTCCAAATTATTTTGGTATTAGTAAAGAGGTTATGATGGCGATGGATGAATTTGAACCTGGGTATGATTAAAATCAAAATCTAGGCCTTTAATAGACAGTGTACACCTGAAAATATGATTATTTTTATTATTGGTATAAATTGAGATGGGGACACCACCTAAGAGCATATTTTAACCCAATTATTTGTGAAGGATGAGAGTCGAATGGAATGAGATGCCTTGTGCAATTAAGACTAGATCTTTTACTAGCTAGGACCATTTATTAACACCACAGATGAAGGACTGTTAGGTCCAGTTTAAATCCCAAAAAAAATCCAGGCCTACTAACTTTTCTCTGGATTGAACCGGCAACCTTTTGATTACTAGACGAGCACTATATCCACTCAGCTACCCAGCTATTAGATGGACGGTTTACTTGATCATCCATAACAAAAAGTCACTAATTGTTTAATAGCTTGAAACTGTCTAGGAAAGGAAACTGTCCTTCTTAATGGTCCTTTGATAGATAATTTTGGTAAAAAGACCAACTAGTTAAACACATCAACAAATTTCCTATATATTCAATTTATTTTTGTGTTCTTTACCTAAAATATTGAAATAGTGATGCAATTATACAATTTGCTACATGATACCTCTCTCTTGACAAGCATTAGGACCATGAAAAGTCGTTAAAGTACCTCCCACTTCCTGCAGAACGAGTACAATTAAATCGATGAAAACTTTCTGATTAAAGAGATGTCACTTCTGCTGGGTGTGGTTCAGTTAAAAGATGTCCGGACAAGAGGGATTCTACTGTAGGTAATTGGAGCAAAGTTTCTCACTTTTACATGCTTGCTCCAAGATTTTCATTATTGAACTTTTTGGTCCTCACTACTGAGGTACATGTTTATTTTCTTTACAGAAACTCGGGTTACCTGAACTAGTTACAAAACTTGTCATTTATGCATTCGCACACATTTGATTTGAGTTTTTATAGCTAGGAGGTATCAGAAGGCAGCTATGCTGTGATATGGAACAGATTTAGCAGAGCTGGCCTATATTTGCCTGGCTTTTATTTCTGTCACACACTTCTTGTGTGTCTCTGGCTCAAGCAAGGTTGGCTCAATGTCGACTGGCCTCTTCTTATCCATTTCATTTAACAAACTTTTAACAAAATGTTAAAATTTCAAACATTGTGATGAGAATAATAAAAAAAATAAGTTTCTCAATCCTGAATAAATTAAATCAAAACTGTTGAATCACTAACTGAAGCAAATCCAAAGTATCATCAATTTTATTTACTATGTCTTTTGTATGCTACTGAAACATTACTTGGTCAAGAAAATAAAATTAATTTAAAAGGTCTCGACTCCCCTATGTCAACGGCCAGTTTCTTCTATACACATTAAAGTGACAGTAGACTCCAATATTGTCCTAATAATGTCTCTGTATTAGTGGGTAGATTTAACATAAACAGGAAACTCATTTTTGTATCGTAAATATAAAAGTGTGTAGAACGTTCTAAGACAGATTTTGATAGTTCTCCTTGTCTATCTAAGACTTTTAATTTGTTCATAGGTTTAAGAATCTTGAACCTCTGGTTCAAGGCTGTATTACAATTTCATTTCATATTGAGATTAGTGATTGGCGAGATAAGAAACCCTGGTCCCTGGAACACGCGACACTTGACCAGCTTTTCTCTAAATTTGTATTTCCGATTGTAGAAATCTATACTTTTGTGACTAATAGTTATGAGGGTTTGCTGTTAATTAAGATCTCCATTGAGCCAAGTTACTAGCTAAATCCAAGACCAACGTCGTGATTACTTCATCTACTACTGTTCTAGAAGGTTTCCACCCTTATGGGACAATTGGTCTCATCATAGTACTTGAAAACTTTATGAATGAAAATTGTAAGATAATGAATGGAAGAAAATTATAATTGCGTTCAGTAATTACGTTTCTGTAAGAAGAGATTCAATCCCTATTCAGTACTGTTTCCAGTTGAGAAAAGTGTCTTGGACATACAAAATGTGCATGAGTAACTTTAGGAGTTCGCAGAAGGCCATACATATTTCCACAACGGGGGTGACAGTGTGTTCATCAGTTACTATCAAGCAGAGTTGAATTGGAGGAAACTATGCTGACGTAGTCCTTGATAGTCTCATAGAAACCACACCGTGAAACGCATGCAAAATCCCCCTTACTTTGGTCGCTGCACTAAAGTGATGAATGACAGCAGGCGGACTACACAATTGAAAACATTGTTCAAGAGTAAAAGATGACGTACAAACTCCGTCCACCCCTTTTGCTAATTTTCTTTGTATAGAGTGAAATTTTTCCGTAGATACTGTATTTGTAGTATATAATTATGTGTTTTAGTATTTTTTTAGGACAGGACAATATGTTACAAACATTTATTTGGTTTTGAATAGGTTCTAGGTATTTTTTTCGTATTTTTAAAGTCTCGAAATTCATGACCATCACGTGTCCCAAACACATTTTTCAACTTTCACGCGGTTTTTAGACTAATTAATCATGCAGAAATATATAATGCAATTTATTATGTCATCAATAGTTATTAAACTTAAAAAAAGGAGCATATAATAATTTTGTTTTCATTGCGAGCTGACTACCATGACAAAATAAGTCTGCCTCTCGATTTGAAGTCCCGACCATAATGGCAAAATTTGCAACTTTGGAACACAACAGTGGCAAGCCTGGCGGCAATAGTGTCAGTTGGTTTTAGAGACTGGTTCGGGATGTGCGTTAGTTTTCTTTTGCCGGTGGTGTTGCATAAAAAAAAATAAGTACAAGATTAATGGAGGTAAGTTTGTGGTTTTTGTAATTTTGGTGTGTCCACAACCGTATGTAGTCATTTGATGAAGTAGACATGGTGTTAATTTTTGTTGATGTTATATTTTCGATTGCTATGTTCGAACCTAGAAATCGACTTTGCCTCCTCAAACATGAGGTGTAGGGCTGCCACCAGAAAAGATCAAAATAAAACGTGTGCAGCTTTTGACGACTGAGACCATAGAAATCTAATCACTGATAGGCCAAATGGTTTTTACTTGGTAGGAGTGTCATAGGGATGGGAACCGACTTGGATAATAGTGGATGAAGTAAACATAGCCATTATATAGCCATTTCATAGTAATTCTAATTACTTTTTCCTTGTTTTGAGTTTGGAACAACACCAATCAGCATCACTCCATAGTTTTTTCCACTGCAGAGGTTTAATAGATGAAAGTTAAAAAAATTAACTCATTCCTACTACTAAAATGATTTGAGGAGGAAACACAATCCACTACTAGGTTGAAGGCTTATCAACAAGTTTTTTTTCGAAGGGGGTAAATACACCATGTCATTGTTAGGATTGAAAAAGAATACAGCTGAGTGGGACCGTTCTTGTCATTAGAGCATCGAACCCAGTCATGGAGGCTAAGGTTTGGGGGGTAATTGGAATAACCACCCAGTTTCCCAAATATAAGGTTTCCCATTGGGATTTCTCATAATACTGAGCCATTAAATAATCTTGATACTACCCAAATGTAAAAATTATTCTTATCTAATTGTACCTGTCCAAACATTTAACGTGTATGAACTTTGATCTGCTGCTGTGACACAATTCTTTTGTTAAACTTCTTATTTGAACATGTTATGGGTGCAAGTATAAACACCCCAAAGACGCGAGTTGCTTGAAAATCAAGTCTAATCCTAAGAATAAGCATTGTTTTTAGCAAAGTAGTCAAGATTCCCCCCAATGGCATTTTTATAAACCAGTCAACTTCTCTTCTTCCAATATGAAATACTCCAACCAAAAGGTAAGTGAGCGTAGCGAACTAATACAACCCAGGACATGCGAACGAGCTCATTTTATAAATGAACGACCATTTGACATAAAACCACATTAGGACAGGACGACATCTGTCGGGCCAGCTAGTTGTTAATATTTGTCGATTGATGTCATGATTAGCTTGTTTCAGGAAGTTGCAGAGTTGTTTTATTTCTTTGGCGATGTTAAAAATGTGGTTCGGATTCCACTATAAACTGTAGGTCCCTTAGTTGCCATTTGCTGTATGGGCTATTAATTTATAGCTGTGTCTAAGGAATATGACAGCCTTAGTCACTAACAAGACTACAAAAGATCGCACGACTCATCCTTCACTCATATTTGGGTTAAAATATGCACATAGTGGAGTCCCCATCTTAAATAATTGATATTATTTTGTTGTTGTTGTTAGCTGTTTCACTTGCCAGGTTTTTTTAACTCTAATTCTAGATTACAAGTTACCTTTTTGAATAAATTCAAACATAACTAAATCAATTAAAATCAACGAGTAAAAATATAAATAAAATATTCAAGAGTGTACATAAATAATTTGAATAAATATTTATTTTGTAACTATTAATTATTTGAATTTTTGTATGAAAATATTTTTATTTCTTGCTATGCCTTTATTTCTTGATCGCAGATTAAACATCATGTTAATTTACTAGATGAAAAAACGGTCGTCCACTAGAATTTATGTTTTAACGATCCTAAAATGGTTATTTTTATGATATAAAGGGTTTCCAGCTTCAACGGGAGAATCTTGGACGGGCTATTTGGTGAAGAGTTGGGCCACATACAATAATTCTTTTCAGTACAATAATTAATATTTAATACCATTTTACAAATGTAAATGTTATATAATTTGCGATCATAAACTGGTACAATTATTTATGTGCAATAAAGTTTTACACCGTGTGAACATAACACATTAATTGTTATCATTAAATAGTACAGTACAGGAGACAACGGACAAGATGTTTAAACTATTCCTTTCACTGTGGCTTAACAGCCTATTTTCCCATGTCGGATACAAGTGGAAACTCGTGATTAAACGGTCATTCACTGCACTCATCCTAACTATTTGAATAGGGGAAAAGTAAACACATAATCAGAAGTTTCTTGCATTAATTTATCTATAATGTATTGGTCGGTGTTCATTATTATTCACAGAATTACCGGTACTATGAATGCACTTTACACAATTTACCTGTAACTTATTTTCAGTCCATTTATTTTCCTGCTGTAGGCCCTATAGTTCGTATAGCTTTGTTTTAAGATAATATTATTTTTTTTATTTTTTTTTTATAAACCTGCTTGGATCTGTCAACGTGTGAATTAAGTCACCGAACTTTCCCCAGCTAACCATTGATGCAATTCGATAATAACAGTAATGACAAAATGATCTCTAGGGATAACAAGGAAACTTAAAAGGCCGGTTGAGGAGAATCCCTATATACTGTAGTTAGATTTATTTACTCCTTACAATTTGTAAGTAACCTCTGTTGAAATTATCATTGCGTTGCATTCGTACATTATTCATTATAAAACACTATATTATTGATAGGGCTGGGGACATATTTTTTTATATGACTTGTAAATATTTAGTTTTAGTGACTTGAGTTATTCTGTAGGCCTAAACCAGCACTACTTTTTATTAGGGTTTGCATATGATTGGCACAGGTTTGTAGGTTATGTACCTGTGGACCAGAGGGGTGATGAGCACAGTAGCACTAGTAGCCAGCAGGGTGACATGGCGGTGTCAATCACAGACACACGAACACACGCACACACGCCCGCACAGCACTGGAGTCGGTCGCGCACTGGTCGAGACTCAACCCCCACCCCGCCGCCGCTTGCAACTACAGTAGTGGAATTCTGCAAAAGTAAATGCAAGTGTCGAATTTGACTAGCGAATAACGTGAAACTGTCCCTCAATCACAAGGCTGTGGAACTCAGAGATCTGTGGTGCACTCAGACTCAGTCGAGATCAATGCCCAGTCGGGATTGGCGGCGCTTTTTGTTTTTATTGGAGTTACCTGTATCTCATAATAATATCATTGGTGATTATTTACTTAAGAAGAAAAGTCCATCAATTGTTTCATCACTATCACACCTTATTGGTTTATGTGACTGAATCCCTGTGTTAACAAATGGCTTCACATAAGTGCCAATTGGGGACTTGTCTAAGCCTTTGAATGTCTTGTAATCAGCCCCTTGCCGTTTGAAACTATTGATTAAGTTCATGCGAGGCCTTCAGATGTGCCAAATAAGGCCTCACATCTTACTTAATCATTAGAGTTAGCCAAACACGACTGTCACACTTCTAGGCCTCCAATCCAATATTGGCACACAGAATTCACGTTAATATACGATCCATTGTATAGTCAACCTTGCACTTTGAAAATAACCTGTTTCTGTTCTATTCGGATCCTAAGTAGTTTTTTTTTTTTTTTTTTTTTTTTTTTTTTTGTTGGACGTAATTGAACATTTTAAATGTGTGGTCTAATTTGTACTTTCTACAAAGCTGTCTGTGGTCTGCTATTCTCGAACACTCTCAGGTGGATTTGACAGTGTAAAGTGCGTCTTTATTTGCGAGTATCTAACTTTCGCATCATCTGGGTATCTGAGTGGTTATATGGTGCTAGACCAGTAGGAAGGTCGCCGGTTAAATTTTTTAGACAGATGAGATTTTTTATTGTCCAGCTTAAAACTTTACCTAGCTTTTCCTGGACCATCTGGTTTAATAAAAATTGTAGTTACTTAGGCCTGCCAGAGAAATATCTAAGTCACTAACAAAGCTACACAGGTCATCTATCTATATTCTTCTAATATCTATATTCTGTGCTTGTACTAGATGAGGCTATACTTTCGGCTATACTATTGCTTAGTAGAGAGTGGAATTCAGAAAGAATACATACTCGTGCGCCTACCAAATCATCCTAACTTAACTCCTAGTTATCGTTCACTGAAGTTTATATGCTCTTGGATAAGCAAGGGTAGACATAGAAATGTTGTCAAATCCGGGGCTTTGTTTATTATATCCCTATTGAAACCACTCTGACCTAACCTCACCGTAAACCACGACCGGTTTTGCTTGTCGTGGCCCATTGCCTCAATCCATCCATAGTGTGCAATAGTGTTTCAGTTTAATAGGCTCTAGGCTGTACATGTTTCTGTGTGAATTAGAAAGTAGTAATGTGTGTTACCTGTTGAGAAGAATTTTGTTACTCTGTGTATAATTCTAGTATGGTATTGGATCAATGATAAATTCAGCAACCTCCCCACTCCCCAACTCATGAGTAATAAATTAACTCGCTGCACTCAACTGGGGCAACCCAACCATAACACCCTACCCGCAAACCATGAACCTATCCTACATAAACCTACCTCGATAAAAAACAAAACCGCCCAACCGAACCCCAATCAGTGGCTGTGGCAGAATTGAGCTTCGTTATTACACTCTTCGTTATTTACACGTCCGGGGTCTCTGCTGCAGCTTCAATCCTTTCCCTGGCTGAAGAGGACAAAGTCCTAAAACAGCCTCAGTCCAGTAGGGTTTTGTATCACTGGACTGGAACATCACGACGAAAGAACGAACCCCATTGTAGTACTTATTCCCTGAAGCTACTCGAGACGACGTCTCGCTGTTCTTCGCGTCCAAGAGAACAAAAGTAGCTAATGTGTTTTGGCAGCTGTCGGGCAGATTCCGTGTTCGTTGGCAAGCGGCCGCGATTCATAGTTTTTTATTGACTGGGTTAGGCCTGAATCAGACAAATGACAACGTTGTGATTATAACTTGATAAATGCTCCATCGTTTGGTCTCAACTCATAGTTTGAAATATTATGTACTGCTTCTCGACCATTCATGGACTGAGCGTCAAGCGTCAACAGACAGCTCCGTGTTTGCAAACTTAAGTTTAACCATTGAATCATCGGAATAGGATATTTTTAATGATGATTGTTTGAAATGGATTAGGAGTTTAACCTTTTGAGACATAGTAGTATATTTCATTACTAGAGCCTGAAGTTATTTGTTTACATAAGGTCAAGTATTAATAGCGATGTTGAAAAGTGACTGAGAGTCGAAAAACACAAAAAAAGATTTGGACCAAAAACGACAGCTTGATGTAATTTTTTGGTTCTACGAATTGATCCTAAAACTCCCAAAGCTCCCAAAACTGCATCCTCCTCGAGTCCTTGTTTTGCAATTTAAACAGCGCTTCCCTATGTATTCAGTTATTTGACCAGTTTTGGTCTCAAGAAAAAGAGATTCTTCGAATATTACTCTGGCAGTGCAATAAGAAATTCGAGTACAAATGAAAGGAATATATTAACATTTTTATTGCTTAAAATATCGGTAAAGGGGTATTGATTTGTAATAAAATAGACTCAGTAACACTTTAAATTCGATTAAAACCATAACGGAGATGACCTATTTTAAATTGGAACTATTTTTTCGTCAAAGTTTGTTTAAAAGTGGGAGAAGGTTTTCTCTAGACCTAGAGATTAAAAAGAGATTCGAGTACAGATGAGTGGAATATATTAACATTTTTATTACTTAAAATATCGGTAAATAGGTATTGATTTGTAATAAAACTGACTCTGTAACACTATAAATTCGATTAAAATCATAACGGAGATGACCTATTTTAAATTGGAACTATTTTTTCGTCAAAGTTTTTTTTTAAAAAGGAGAGAAGGTTTTCTCTAGACCTAGAGATTAAAATTACATTAGCACAGCAACGCATAAACTCATTTAACCAACGTCTTTGTCCGGACAATTGTTTAATCAATTTACAGTACCATTGTAATGCAGTGTAATTAACAAAGGTTGTGAGGGTTTTGCATGGTCTACTCTGGACTTTCAGTGATGTGAGTCACTTTCAGTAGCTTGCGAGTATTTCTGATCTTACCGGAGCCAACTGCTGTCCACTTATCACACAGACTTGTACTGTGTAAAACACTGAGCTATCCAAACTTAACAACAGCTACCTAGCTATTCACATGAAACATATAAGATAGGCCTACTAGATGTTCCTAAAACGAGTTCAATTTGATAAAAATACCCCCGACGCAAAAGTACGATTAGACGCAGATTAGACGAATTTCCATTTTCTGGTTGGAGTTACTGAAATTATTTGTCTCCTAAATATGTTAGATTAAATCGCTATTTAATTAACATTACGTTTGACAAGTACATATCTTAAGACGGTGACACACTATCGATCTTTTCCCCGAACAAGACCCCGAACCGAGCAGGGAGAAGGGAGAAGGGAGGTCGAAGGGAGGATGTTCGATAGTGTGTCACGGGTCCGTACACCGATCAAGACGCCGAACAAGACATCAGGCCGAGCAGGGAGACGAGCGCTCTGGAGGCGGTTTTTTGGCGAAAGATCAAAGAAAAGATCGGTCCGATGTACGATAGTGTGTCACGGTACATTTTTGCCCCGTACATCGTCGCGAGCGCCGCACCGAGCGGCCGCCTGCGCTAGCATTGATAGTTCTGATTTAATATGGCAATTAAACTCTTTAATTGGTAAAATAAATAAATGTTGGGTAATATGTTGCCGTTATATATTATAATCATTTAAGATGTAATGTTTGTGGTTTGTTTGGTCAAGGTTGAAAGTATAGAAACCGTTAAATCAATTATATCAATAATATTAAGGTTGAATTAAGTAATTGATGTTGACTTAAATTCTTTCAAAAATAATATAAACATTAATATTATTAAAGGCAATTAAAATGATCATTCTGTAACGTTATTTCAATGACTAAAACCAATAGAAATCAATAGATATAACTAAGCATCCTTTCTAGAATATTTTATTTTTGCGACAAGTTTTCAAAATGCGACTTTTAACAATAATTTTTATGTTATAGAAACTTTTTAGCTTTGGTCTGGTGTGCATTTTTTAGATTCCACGGCACTGCCTCCGCGCTCTCACTCGCTCACACTCTCTATCTCTCTCCAAACTTCCTTTTGCCGCGCTCGGTAGAATTTGTCTGGTCTTGGTCATGTTCGGGGAAATGTTCGGAGTAAAATTTTGCTGATATTTATCTCCCTTCTCCCTTCTCCCTGCTCGGTTCGGGGTCTTGATCGGGGAATTGATCGATAGTGTGTCACCGCCTTTAGGTTTGCTGCTACGGGGAATGAAAAATGCGTTTTCCCCAAACAAATACATTTGCCAAATACAGTATGATCAGAATTTACAAATCAAGCACACAAGCAACACAAAAAGTAAACTACATAAGTTCACTTTTTCTTCACCATCAGAATAACGTAGAGATTTTAAATGCACAGTTTTTTTTAAATTATTTTCATAGTCATTCATTAGTCATGTGTACTTATTCTACAACTAACCAACTCACGGCTACACTACATAGTTCCTAACAATTCTGTGCTCCCGTGTGTAAATTTCCTAATTATATTTAATTAATTTCTTGAGCCCCCCTAAGTCACATACAATTTGAACTGTACTTGAGAATTGGTCATTCACGTTCTAATGTTAGCTTTCAGAAAACATTGTAATTTGTTTTTCATAGTAACTTGACCACATATAAGTAATACACGCGTTAAACATTGTCAATACTGTAGTTATGAAATTTTACACGATATTGGTGTTATAGCACTGCCCTTTAGACAAGGAAAACATTACAGTTCTTATTGTACTTTGTTATAAAATATTTCTATCCAATACTTTGTAAGTGTTTCGACACACTTATGTTTATTTTAGTTTTTATTTCCAGCACCAACTGAACGTGAATGCAACACTCTGCATGTAACACTCTGCATTCAAGCTAATTTTCCAATTGTGACCATGAAACGAATATTTAGTACAGTATCATTTTATCCACCTAAGAACATTTTCAAATCACTTTAACATGAATACTAATTATGGCTAATCCCGGTAATATTTATCCAATGACGATCGAACGGGTCCCATGCAGACGATTACGTGCTCGTACGGCGCAACCAGAACATGGCGAAATATCGTGCTCGCACAGCGCAGTCTACTTGATACGCTTGTCCGTTTGTCTATCTGTCTACCTGCCCTGTACTTCAATAAACTAGCGGTATGGCTTTAGGCTTTCTTATAATTTATGAATGACCGTACAAGTCCTGATAACCCCAGCACCAAAATCGTAGTTAAAGGGTCCAGTTGTATGCCTGATGTTCAAGACCGATTGTGAGAGTCAATAAAACGGGTCGCATTGTTCATCATTCTTCTGCATTTTTAGCTTTGGAGGTGTTAAATCTATATTTTATGGGGTCTTGTTGTCAAATTCGCCAAGTATGCTGGGGTTGTCCGTTCTTGGAGTCACAAAACGTTTAACATGCTATAATCTATTCATAACGATTAACGACACAGGATGTATCGCTCTCGGTGGTCGGAGGTATATTTCTGTGACGTTAATGTCATTTATTACAGCCATATCTAGCTGTTTGAGATCTGTGTGGAGACATGCCAGGAGGTAAATATTTTCCACTTCACGCGATGTTCTATTTAGCCAGGCAATGTCGTCTGACATTCAGACTTTGGCTTAGCGAAAAGGATCATGAGACATGAATAGGATCCTCCAAAACACATGATAAGTCAAACTTATTATTATTAATAATTAGTCGTCAACATGAAACAAACAACTAGTAATAGCTCTCGTAATAAGCTATACTCCCCGTCAAAGATTCGTACTCTGTGAAAAAAAATTAATAAAAAAAACGTATAAGCGTCGTAGAAAATGGAGAAAAATAGGGGTTGCGAGCGTTTTACGTCTGTTAAAATTTGTCTAGGACAATTGATCATTTGTTTGTATTATTTTAGTGACTGCTAAAACTAAACCAAAGTTATAAGACTCAGTGCATGGCTCTCCCTCCAAACAACCTTTTAGGGTTGGTTTTTTGTTCTAATAATTTTTTTCTAGTTATCTATAATATAAAAAATTATCGTGTTTACTTTTCCGAGTCGGTTCGGCTTTTCTACCAGACAGATTTTCATAATTTTGGTCTTAAATTAAAAGTATACACGCACAGATTTGTCATCAAGCATCATCATTCACTTATCTACTGTATTACTGGAGCAAAAACATAAATTAGATTTTCTTATTATTGCTTAAATTAAATAGTTATTTCCCCAGTTCTAATCACATTATCCTATATGTTTTGGTCTAAGAACCTTCAGTGAAATACCAGCTTTCATTTTAACTATTAATTATTAAAAGTGCTCCTTTAAGCAAATACTGATTAATAATTGCCGTGGTGGCGTCCAGTACTGCAAAGGTATCTATCTTCTATCTATATAAATAAAATTTGAGTTTTGTCTGTACATTGCTCAGAATCATAAATTTGTAGGTTATTTTTACGTTTTATACATTAAAGAAGCCGAAACAAGTCTCATCTAAATTTCTGTCTGTCTGTCTGTCTGTCTGTCTGTCTTTCTGTCTTTCTGCAACACTCAAGATGGCATTTTACGCAATCTTCTCCAGGAAATCGAGAGTACCTATCAAGATCCAAGTCATTTTAATGTATTCACTGGATTGGCGAAAGTGTCTTTAGCTATTAAAATATGGCCTCACTACTTAGTAAATAAAATTACGGACGTTCAAAAATGCAGTTTTGTGCGATTTTTGTCAAGTTTTCGTCCAATTTTTATCACATAATGATCTATGAAATAACGAACAGCTGTTCGGATCCAGATTAATTTTTTAGCTGTCACTGATATGTTTACAAATGTTGTTTACAAATACCGCAACCATTTCCGATCACGTTTTGAAGGTAAATCAAATCTAAGTGACATTAAAAACGTTGTCTTACATAACGGATTTAATTAATCGCAAGTGGAATAATATAGTGTAACCGTAAATGAAATAATTAATAACTAGGCATCATCCAGGTCAGGAACCAGAGATTCTTTGTGTGTAAAATTGTTCTTGAGTTTTGATAACCAGAAAGAAGACCTTGAATCAGTGTTGTATAGGGCTGGGAAACTTGTTAATGATCGTCGCCAATAGCTTACTATAGTTCGGCCGCTTAGAAAACGACCTGCGTGCTAATGCTAAATCAATGCTGGAGGAGGTCGCTTTCTAAGCGGCCGAACTATAACAAGGATTCCACTCATTGACGGCGCTTCAATTGCGGTTGTGTAAAGTGTAAAGTAAAAAATCACAGCTGCAGTGGGTGATTGTAACAGAGGTTTACGGTTTATGGATTATACTAAACTTGCTTTTCCGATGTGTCACTTTCTTTTCCTACTCACCGTATGATGCAATCGCCGGACCATACAGCCAATAGGCCCATAGCCCATCTCTTGGGTACTTACGCCTACCCAATTATTCATAACAACCTTTTCGACGACGATCCTTGATACCGGTAATTTTCCCTAGAATACACGGCCTCCCTACTTAAGAAATAAAATTACAAACGTCCAAAAACCCATTGTTGTGTCATTTTTGTCACATTTCATTCAAATGTTAATAAAATATATACGAATCATTGTTTAGAGAATAGGCCTACGTAATCTATTAAATAACAAACAGTTGTTTGTAAGAGGTTGATTTTTTTTTCAAACTGACACCAATAATTTTACATTAAAAGTTGTTTACGAATAAAGCAATTAATGGGAAATAACTTTGATTGCCAATAATCTTTTACGATAAAATCCAAAACCAAGAAATCAATAACTTTGGGACTTGATTAACGCATTTAATTTGTCGGACGTAATTCTTAACTGTAAACGTTGGTTTTTGGTACAGGTTCTTTTCCTTAGAACCGTTGGTAGCAGCAAGAATCATTTTTACGTACCAACACATCACTGTAATTTACAAATTAGTTATCGTTGGTGTTCACCTTATTTATACAGTCATATTATAGCCGTACTCAATTTAATTCATGTCTTAACTGTATAAGTTTTGCCTTTTCTGTCTGGATTCAAAATTTTAGTTTATGCTAAGAAAATGATAACTCATTTAAGTAAAACATTTGTTTAGCAAACTATCATGAATTGTTTATGTTATTTACGTTGTTTATGTATCAATAGTTTGTGGCCTATTTTGGTAATTTTTATTATAAATTACCAATCTAAATTGTCTATAGTACTTCATTTCATATAGTAAGACGCCATTTTGACAGCATTTCGGGTCATCTTCGGTCCAAGTAAATATAGATTGGTATGATAAAATTTGATGACATTAATACAAATTTCAAATAATAATTTTATATGTACTTTGTCATGCTTAAAACGTAGCAAATTCCCTAATTAAGTTCTGTATTTTTGTGTGTTTGTCTGTTGGTAACGCATTTATGTCCTTATTTCTCAGTGTCACGAAAGGACAAGAGCACCTTGATAATTAAAATGTCAACCCGAACAAAGTGTTAAATGGTGAGGTTGAGGTAGTACTCAACCATTTTGAGGTTTGAACCATTGTGGGAAGTAACTTTCAACTATAGGCCTACCTTAGGGCTATGCCTCATAGATCTAGGCCTATAAAGCTTTTTTAGTTTAATCATTGGATTTAACATATGGACTAACACGATCCGGGTGACATTTAATTGCGAAGCATGTGTTTTGGCTTGAAACTGTCAGATACTGTATTTGCGAAGGTTTATACATAATAGTTTTGCCAGCATATCTAAAAATATGCAAACCAACTGCTGTTCTTAATATAAGAAGATTTCAACTGACTACTTTAAGATCCCCGTGCGTAGAACGGGCACACAGCTAGTCATATACTGTAGCTGCTATATGGTGCTAATGCTATCTATATAAATAAAAATAGAGTTTTGTCTGTACATTGCTCAGAAATATATATTTTTAGGTTATTTTTACGTCTTATACATTAAATAAGCAGAAACGAGTCTTATCTCAATTTCTGTCTGTCTGTCTGTCTGTCTGTCTGTCTGTCTGTCTGTCTTTCTGTCTTTCTGTAACACTCAAGATGGCATTTTACGCTATCTTCTCCTGGAAAACGAGAGTACCTGTCAAGATCCAAGTCATTTTAATGTATTCACTGGATTGGCGAGATTGTCTTTAGCCATTAAAATATGGCCTCACTACTTTGAAAATAATATTACGAACGTTCAAAAATGTAGTTTTATGCGATTTATGTCAAGTTTTCGTAGAGTTTTGTCTGTACATTGCTCAGAAATATACATTTTTAGGTTATTTTTACGTCTTATACATTAAATAAGCAGAAACGAGTCTTATCTCAATTTCTGTCTGTCTGTCTGTCTGTCTGTCTTTCTGTCTTTCTGTAACACTCAAGATGGCATTTTACGCTATCTTCTCCTGGAAAACGAGAGTACCTGTCAAGATCCAAGTCATTTTAATATATTCACTGGATTGGCGAGATTGTCTTTAGCCATTAAAATATGGCCTCACTACTTTGTAAATAATATTACGAACGTTCAAAAATGTAGTTTTATTCGATTTATGTCAAGTTTTCGTCCAATTTTTATTGAATAATCATCTATGAAATAACGAACAGCTGTTCGGATCAAGATTATTTTTCCTAGCTGTCACTGATATGTTTACAAATGTTGTTTACAAATACCGCAACCTTTTTCAATCACGTTTTGAATGCAAATCCCAACCAAGTGAGATTAAAAACGTTTTTCTTACATAACGGATTTAATTAATCGAAAGTGCAATAATATAGTGTAAATAGTGTAACCGTGTAAATGAAATTAAATAACTACCGTAGGCATCATCCAGTTTAGGAACCAGAGATTCTTTGTGTATAAATTGTTCTTGAGTTTTGATAACCAGAAAGAAGACCTTGAATCAGTGTTGTATACGGCTGGGAAACTTAAATTTAATAATGATCGTCGCCAATAGCTTAGAAACATGGTTTCCACTCATTGACACGGCGCTTCAATGGCGGTTGTGTAAAGTGTAAAGTAAAAAATCACAACTGCAGTGGGTGATTGTAACAGAGGTTTACGGATGATGCTAAACTCGCTTTTCTAATGTGTTATTTTCTATTCCTACCATCGACTATATATATATAGTCAATAGTACCTACTCACCGTGTGATGCAATCGCTGGACCATACAGCCAATAGGCCCATAGCCCATCTCTTGGGTACGTACGCCTACCCAATTATTCATAACAACCTTTTCGACGACGATCTTTGATACCGGTACTTTTCCCTAGAATACACGGCCTACCTACATAAGAAATAAAATTACAAACGTCCAAAAACCCAACGTTGTGTGATTTTTGTCACATTTCCTTCTAATGTTAATAGATAGCCTTTACCAATCATTGTTTAGAGAATAGGTACGTAATCTATTAAATAACAAAAAGTTGTTTGCATGAGGTTGTTTTTTTTCAAACTGACACCGATAAGTTTACATTAAAAGTTGTTTACAAATAAAGCAATTAATGAGAAATAACTTTGATTGCCGTTTTAAAACGTTTTACAAGAAAATCCAAAACCAAGAGATCAATAACCTCGGGACTTGATTAACTCATATAATTGGTCGGCTGTACTATAGTTCTCAACTGTGAACGTTGGTTTTTGGTACCGGTTCTATTCTTTAGAACCGTTGGTACTGTTGGTAGCAGCAAGAATCATTTTTAAGTACCAACACATCACTGTACTTTACAAATTAGTTATAGTTGGTGTTGCACCTTATTTATTATTACAGGCGTATTCAATTTAATTGATGTCTTAACTGTACAATTTTTGCTTTTTCTTTCTTGATTCCATAATGTTAGTTTATGCTAAGAAAACTATAACGCATTTTAGTAAAACATTTATTCAGCAAACCATCATGAATTGTTTAAACGCTTTACGTTGTTTATGTATCAATAGTTCGTGGCCTATTTTGGTAATATTTACTATAAATTACCAATCGTCTATAGTACTTCATTTCATATAGTAAGCCGTCATTTCGGGTCATCATCGGTCCAAGCAAATATACATTGTTATGATGAAATTTGATGACGTTAACAAATATTTCAGATATTAATTTTACAAGTACTTTGTTATGCTTAAAGCGTAGCAAATTCCCTAATTAAGTTCTGTATTTTTGTGTGTATGTCTGTTAGTAACGAATTAATGTCCTTATTTCTCAGTGTTTCACGGAAAGGACAAAAAGTACCTTTATAATGAAAATGTCAACACGAATAAAGTGTTAATTTGGGAGGTTGAGGTAGTACCTAAAATACTTTTAACCATTGTGGAAGGTAACTTTCAATTATATGCCTACATTAGGGCTATGCCTCATAGCAAAGCATTTTTTAGTTTAAGCATTGGATTTAACATATAGACCAACACGACCCAGGTTACATTTAATTTCGAAGCATTTGTTTTGGCTTGAAACTGTCAGATACTGTATTTGCGAAGGTTTATATATAATAGTATTACCAGCATATCTGAAAATATGCAAACCAAATTCTGTTCTAAAAATAGGTTTCAATAACTGACTACAATAAGATCCCCGTGCGTAGAACGGGCACACAGCTAGTATATGAGCTATTAGGTCAGCTGACAACCCAAGTGAATCACTGAACACCAATGCGACGCTGTAGGCCGCGTAAGCCTAGTTAGATAAGCTCGTATGTTTATTTATTTATTTCCAACGGATCTAAGGTACAGTAAACTGAATAGTGAAAGGTGTATGTAGAATGAATCACAGTATAATAAAGCTCAGTAACAGATTATAGATACTATCACGTTACTAGTCCTGAAAATAGTTACCGGACGAGTGTGGTCGTTCCCGTGCGAGATGAAGTCGAGTGTGGGATTACCTTACGAGTCCGGTAAACACATTTTTGACGAGTGACGTACGATATTTTACGTCATACTACTATAAACTAACTTAACTTAACAATAAATATAAGTACAAATCCTTATATATTCCCACCGACTAAAGGACTAACAATCACTAGGCTACTCAATTAGTACTCGTGACCTCGAGGTTATGTTTTTGTTTATAACCACTCATTGCCAAATCAGCTGGTTGGTGTCCGGTAAAAACTCATTACAGTACAGTAGTACCAGTACGTAATGGTTAATGGAACCCCATTTGATTAAGCTGGTGGCAAACAGCTGTTTTCTGGACTAAATTCTTGCTTGGGAAGCTCGTTAAAACAGTGTAGTGTAGCGTAACAGTATATTACGCTACTAGTCCTGAAAATAAGTGTTTACCGGACGAGTGTGGTCGTTAAAATCCTTTTATATTACCACCAACTAAAGGACTAAAAACCACTAGGCATAACCTCTAAGAGAGGTTATGTTTTTGTTTATAACCACTTATTGCCACCCAAATACAGTATAATCAGCTGATATGTGTCCGGTAAAAACTCGTTACAGTACAGTAGTACGTAATGGAAACCCCATTTGATTGAGCTGTCGGCAAACAGCTGTTTTCTGGACTGCATCCTTGCGTGGGAAGTTCTTAAAAATAATGTAGCCTAGTGTGGCGTAAAATACTATTTGTTTGAAGGCTTTATAAAAATAATAATTACAATGATCAAGAAACCAATGAGCTTCTCATGATCGAACCGGAAATCTGAAGCACCGTTTAAGGTAAACGCACCAGTAGCTGACAGTATAAGAAACTATACGCACTTAATAATCCGTGGTTTTGAATAAATAGGAACTAAAGAGATATTACGGATTTTATGTGATTCTAAATTTAGTGTAGTTTTCAAATTTGTCATACAAAAAGGGTTTTTTAAATTTATTTTATAACATTTTTAAACTTAATTCAACCTTTGTACGTGTTCCAATGGCTGACAGTGAAAAAAGTGCTTGTACCAGTAGCTGACTGTCGGTTGTCCCAGTAGCTGACACTGGAACTATAAATGGGTTATAGCTGCTAAACCTAAGGGTTTTATAATTTATAAGACAAATAAAATCTAACTTAATAATTAAATTATAATATCATGTAGAACGTTATTAAAAAAAATTATTTTACACATTTTAAAATAAATAATATTTATTACATTAAAAAAATATATATATATAATATATATATTAAAAAATATACATTTTTTAAGATAATTTGGCTTATAAATTAAAAAGTTAAAATAATTTTATAAAAATGTGAGATCACATAAATTATAAATAGCATGCAAATTTCGATGGGTAAAACCAATTTAATATTGTGCTGTAGTAGCAAATATCCCCTGTCAGCTAGTGGAACTTGTATGGCTTTTGTGTACCAAAGCCTGACATTGATATAATTTTAAATCCAAAACCCCTAACACCCCAATTTTATCATGAAATTGTCAACAAAGGTATAATTGATAAAAATAATGAGCCTAATCATTTATACTATTTAAGAAATTTAGCGAAATGACAAAAAACCAAACTTACTTTCTTGACAATTTCATTAAGGGAATCGACTAAATGTGATGTGTACAGACAGGGTCGTTTTCAAACCACCACCATTTTGCGAGTATGGGCTAAATTTCACTGATTTGTTTGTAAATAAGATCAAGAATAAACATATGTTCTTCTAACAATGCAATCATGTGTAAATATTTATAAGAGACCACATTATAATGTTAAGAAACTCAAACTGTCAGCTTCTGGAGCACTGTCAGCTACTGGTGCATTTACCTTAACTACGATATGCTGCAGCTGAATCGCTGTACTTCAACACCATGTTGAGTTTCTTAACAATGATCTACGAAAACGCTACCGATCACCTAAAGATATTTCTGTGTTTCGGGCCACATGCCCCGGTGTTTCGAATAAGGCTTTTGGAACGATAGGAGAGGTCTTGAATTTCGAAAAATCGCAATACAACTTAACACGTTTCATTCAATGATATGTTTGAACTATAAGCATAGATTAAGCGTTTAATCTATGCTATAAGTAACAATAGAGAATTTATGAGAATCATTTAAACTTTAGTCTTGTGCCGAGATGGCAGCGTGTGGTGTGTAGCGGTTGTAGTCTGGTGACGGTGCGGCGCGGCGGTGTTGTCCACGACTTGCGCGCCGCGCCGCGACGCTATATTTATCCGCTGGCCGGTGGCCCTTATAAGGCCGTCGGCTCTCGGCCGCGTCCACGTAACCGTAGTCAGACACACCTCTGACTAACTCACTGCCACAGCAATGTCCCGCATTTGCTTCCATCTTTAGGCCTACTCAATCATTATAATATTTATTCCGCCATCTTCATTTTTTTTTTATGTGACAGTATAATGATGGGATTGAACCTACTTATATAGACTCGACATAGAGTATCAAACTCAACTTGAATAATAATGCCATTGATGATTTAGAATAAGAACATACATATATGACAGACAGTTAATCTTTTTGGAAACATCCCTTTTTTAAAAGTTTTTTGTAAACAAAAATGTATATTGTTTTTATTTTTTTGAAATCAATGATAAGCTTGCAACTTGTATTGATCTGTTGAATAGAAGCTTTTACTAGACATTTTTTAAGTTACACCCCAGAAATACTCATGAAAATTATCTCTATACAGGGGGTTTGATCTAAATTTAGAGATTTAAAAAATATTAAGTCAAGGTGAAGTAACCCACGGTTCTTGTTGAGTATTTTCATTGTTTTGTTATTGTTGTTTGATCATTTTGATTTTGTTTTTTTACAATACATGTTGTATGGGCAAAGGGGAATTTTATATGGATTTTTAGTAAAAATCCAATCAGACTGATTGAAGTTCACTTATTAGTCTTGAGGTTTTCTGTGGCAGGAGAATGGTATTTAATTTACTTAGCCTATATAAACACATCACAGTATGAATCAGTATTGAATAATATAAATCAAAGTTGGCCCATTAAATCTAAACATTGTTCCCATATTACTTGTTGTTGTGATTTAATTGTTATTATACTATAAATCTAAAAAAAGTATACAAGGAATGAGTTTTCTCAGCAGATAAAAATAGGCTAATACTTTTTTTGTTACATGAGAAACCACTTATTAAAAACATCAATTTTGTCAATGTAAGAATCCTTGAAGTGAAATTGGTAGCTAACTTCCACACCGGCTGTAAGTAGCTACATACCAGTACCACCTTCCATTGAATAATACTACTAAAGTTATCTCACCCCCTTGGCCATTGGTACATTAAGAGGGTTTTGGCCTCGCCAACTAACAACACACCTACATTTTATTATCACCTGCCTCTTCTAATGTAGACCCCAGTTCTGAGACTTCCTCAAAAACGTAAACCCCTTATAACTAAATAAATTAAGCGATAATTTGCTGAAAAAATATTTCTCTAGCATGAGTTCCAATTTCCACAGCATAAACTTATATTTAGAAGACAATAGTTATGACAAAACTTGATTATACGTAAACGTTCATACACACACACACACCATAAAACGCCAATGATTCAATGATTTATTTGGCCATTAAGCAAAAGCAATAGGCTAAGTCACTTACAATACAAAGTAAATAATAAATAGTCCATCTCTTGATTCACAAATAAATGCAAGTTAGATAAATATAATTATAACAATACTACAAATACTGCTTATGGTAAGATAAACTACATTTATTAACATCGATAAAATATGTAATACTGACAATCCATATTTTTGCAAACAGATTGTATTGTATATCACCTTAAACCAAATTACATTAAAAGAAACTTAAAATGATATTGAACTATCGGCTGCTAGTTAAAATTATAACTTAATTTCTAAAAAACTAAACCTCAAATAAAAATTATGGTTTTGACATTCCGCTCCTTTCAAAACTATCTTTCTTTCAACACAAAAATCATAAAAATCGGTCAAGTGGTGGATTTAGATTCTTAAAATAAAAAAAAAACACTCACGTTTTAATAGCCTATGATATAGGCTTATATTATAAAATAATTATTTAGAAAATCTGTACTTTATTTACCTTTATAATTCCATATATAAATCCCGAAGTACCCATGCACTTTTGAGAAAACTAAAAGTCACACCATAAATATAAATAAATTTATAAATCCATTTACTTAAAATGTTCGTCATTTTAATTCAAATTCGTCAAGAGCTACTGTAACCTCAGCAACTCGTGTATTGAAAACAGCCGTTTTTGCTGCTATATGGAGAAAAAGTAATTTTTCATTAAAACAATACAATTAGCTTTAAAAGTCATCAATTATATTCATTTGCTGTGTATAAAGGAGAATTTTCCTAAAATCCCTATAGTAATGAACACATTAGAGGTAATGACCCTTGTGGCTGTCTTTGTTTAGCTCATACAATGGACAATCTTTCATGAGTCATAAAGATTTAGCCCAAACTGTTCTTTACATACAAAGAGCCTTGAGTGTGTTTTGTGAGTCAGCCCATCTGTGCTGTGTGCTGCTCAGTTCTGTCAGATGTCCATGATGGCTTTGGCAGACTTGCCATATACCTACTCTACCAGCAGGTGTTAAATATTTTTTAATCTGTGAATAGAGGTATGTTAACTTACAAGCGGTCCGGTAGTTCTAAATTTATTATATGTTGTCAAGGATGGTAAGTAGGTGTTCAAAAAGCAAAATGCACAATTTTCCCCTCTCTACGCCTGCCGCCATATTGGATATATCAAAAAAATCGGCACTTTCTTGAGACTTTTGCCTATATCTCCGTTTTGGCGTTTTTAAGCAAAAAGGAAGTGATATTCAATTTTGTAGACAATTAAATTTCCTATAGTATACGTTTAATAATTTGTTTCTATGACTTATGGCTAAGAAAATATTTACTTAAGAAAAGGGGGGGAAAATAAATGTTGCCGAAATCTGCCAATATTCTGATTGTAATTCATTAATGGCCTATTCTAATAAAACAAGTATCACAATCTAATTTTTCTTATGCCTTCATTACAATTGCCTTGATACCTAGTCCCCACATTGTTTTTCAGATTTGTTATTACAGCCACATCATACTCCTAATGTTTTAGGCTCGTAAACTGGAAGAACACAGACTGAAGTATGAGCGCAAACGGCGTGAGAAAGAGGTAAAAGAGAAGATGGAGCGAGTGAGACGCGCCAGAGAGGCAGCGGAGGCGGCACGAGCTGAGGCAGCGCAGCATGCAGCAGACGACGACCTAGGTGGTGGCTTCCCTGGAGGAAACCCACTAGGAGCTAACCTCTTCAACCTGCTCAACGACCCTGAGCTCATGCAAGCCTTCAAGGTAACTCATGCAGATAGTTAAAATCTGCTTCTGTTGATAGCCAACCATTTCCTAGCATTATTATGGGAACTGGATATTCCAATCAATTTTATTCTCTACCAGTCTTTTAAGCTCAGTATACCATTTTTTAAGTCTTTCCCTATTAGTAATGTTTACTGTTTATTCTACATTTTTAGAACAGCTATCTCTTTTGGCTTACCTATCTTATCAATGCCACTGAAACCTAAACAAATGTAAAAAGGACAGATCAACAGACTGTCAGAACTGTCACCTGCAACCGTGGCGAAATTATTGCAAGACAACCAATAAACAGAAAACAACATTTTTTACCAATCCTCAATTTTTTTTTATCAGTAAACTGACACCCATTCTTGAAAAATAGGTCTGATTTGAACCCTTATAACGCTCACTACAATTTTGTTGGTATATGGAAAACAAGTAGAAATATAAGTGTGACCTTCCCTTGAAAATTCTTGGATCTGCCTCTGCTAATGATTGTTTAGAAACGTCTTCAATTTCAGATATAAATTAAAGCAATTAAGAAAAATATATGTTGATAAAAAAATATAGGCATCAATCAAGGAGCGGAGACGGGATCAAGAGTAGGATGGAGCAGGCGGCACCGGTCTACTCTACACACGCCTGTAAATACAAGAAACTACTTTGACCTTGAGTAGTCATGTTTGCTGCTCCCGTCCCTGCACCTCACCATATAAATATTTTCTTAAGAACCATTTTTGTTGTATAAGCTAGAGTAAAGTTAACAAAATTATATAGCAACCTCAATTTTGCCGCTTGCGCGAGGCAAATGGCCCCCCTTTCCCCTTCCCCCTATCTACGGCCCTAAACAAGAATTTAGTGAAAGGACTTATAACTGAAATACTGTTGTATATAAGGGTTTAAAGTTTAATTAAACACCAGAAGCACTAGTGTGCCTCAAAGTTTTGAGTCATGATTTATCCCTCAGAGTATTTCATATTTGTCACAGTAATGATTCATTTAGATTCTTTTATTTATAATTATATTCCTAGGACCCAGAAGTAGCAACAGCGTTCCAGGACATCTCTCAGAACCCTCAGAATTATGTGAAATACCTGAGCAACCCCAAGGTGGTGGCAGTGATAGAGAAGATGTCTGGCAAGTACGCAGGCATGGCGGGGGGTTTCCCTGGAGGGGCTCCTCATGCCCCCGCAGCTGATGACACGGAGTTAGACTGAGCGGTGAGTATCTTACCTTTTACCAGACATAAGCGAGGTTGCTACTGTAGCTGTAATAAGAAGATGTCTGTCAAATACATAGGCATGGCGAGGGGCTTCCCTGTAGGGGCTCCTCGTGCACCTGCAGCTAATGACACGGAGTTAGACTGAGCGAAGAGTATCCTACTAGATATAAGCCAGTTTTTAGTGGCTGTGATAAGAAAATGTTAGGCATGTACTCAGACATTTGGGGCTTCCCTGTGGGCTCTTTGTCTTGCGGCTGATAGATAACCCTAACAAAACTGGACATTGTTGAATCCAGCCACAGACAGAGTGTGATGATTAAATTACAGATTTCAATAGAATACTCAGACTTTTTAACCAAGCCAAACTGGTCATATAATTCAATGATGAAGTCTATAGCTTACCTGTTAAGCCCCTGTCACACGGAGCTTGTTTCAGCAGGTAATTCTCGCTGCGAGATCCAGCACCTTTAGTTGCTAGTTCTCCAGCAGGCTAGAAGTCCTGTCAGACGAAGATGGAGAACTATAGTTCGGCCGCTTAGAAAGCGACCTCCTCCAGCATTGGTTTAGCATTAGCGCGCAGGTCGTTTTCTAAGCGGCCGAACTATAGCACTACAACTTATAAGTCTGGTAATGTAATTGGGACTGTGTGTGTAGTTAACAAAACTAATGTTGTCTCTTGGTATTAGAGGTGATGTTTTGTCTATGACCAGCCATCATAAAAGTAAAAGACTGCAAGGAAAAAATGAAATGTTAATAATATATAAACACTATTATTTTGTATGTACTACGGGCATGTAAATTAACAAATTAAAATTAAATAAGTTGTGGTAGGTCTATAACAAAAGTTCTTAATCTTTTATCAACTCAGAAAACACATTCGTTTAGTTTATATCGGTGAGATGTATCAATCGTAACAACAAGAAAATTATGGCAACTCATGAAAAAATTTCTAAACATGAATTTTAATTTTGTTCTTGATTAGTTTATAATGCTTATATGTTTTAAATTAATTTAAATTCGTTTTTATTACTGCGAGAACTAGCACGATACTGTCAGACGGAGCTGGAATTGCGCTAGGGACGACAGCTGAGTGGTCACGTGACCTGCTAGTGACTCTACAAGTGCTTGTAATATTAAACTGTTTAAACCCTCCAGCAGCTAGAGATACCAGCTCATGCGAGTGTTTCTAGCAGCTGGAGAATCAGTCACACGATGCTGCTTTTATGCTGGTTCTAGCTGCTAGTTACTAGCGGTGAAAAAACCAGCTCCGTGTGACAGGGGCTTTTAAAGAGAATACAGTACTACCGAAAACCTAATAATTTATGGCCTGATTTTTATAAACAATGTTTACTACAGTCAGCTATTTTACAACCCAAATAAATTGTTATTCTAAAGCTAATTTTCATGATGGTTGTCAAATTTTTAGTGTAAACTGAAGAAAAATGTCGGGGACAATTCTTTTTAGATAATTTAAAGACATATAATTTTTAAGATTAGCTTAGATTTGTGTGACAGAGTGTCAGTCTGAAAACTCCTTTAGTGTTTTTTTTTTTTTTTTTAACAAGACCTATTATAAACATTTCACATTTATTATAGTGCAGCAGGTTATTTTCAGCTCACCTTGCCTTTCAGATCAGCTGTTTATTAATTCCAAAATTTATATCTTATGTCTAGACATTTATGGTCTTTCTGCCATATTTAAGGTTAGTTACTGCCTTATTTATTTTTTTTTTTCTATCTCTCTTAATAATATTGTTTTTGTTCTAGGATTCAGAGAGCAATCAATTGTCTACTGAAGATGCCTTTAACATTATGTTTTTTAGTTATTTTCTTCTTGTCAGCCTTTTTTTACCGGCCAGTTTTTTTGATAGATTGTTGGTATCCATTGTTGCAAATCAAATTAAACATTGTTACCGTTACACATTATTATGTAACAAATTTCATATATCATGTATACACAAATTATAGCAGCCTTTCTTTTATTTGTATTAATAATATTTGTGTTTTAGTAATTTTAAGTAGTGATGCATGTCTCTGTCTGTTAATTTGACAAATTTTAACTTTGTTTTAAGCACTTTTATTGTTAGTTTTTCTGGTTTGGTTGTATATTGCCTTATCTGCCATTTCCTGGTCATTCTGTCCAAACAAAGCAATGTTAACTATTTTATATAGTTGAGCAGTGGTTCCTAAACTTTCAATGTATAGTTGATTGTTATAAACAAAAACATGCCTGAAACCAAAAGCATTGCAGTGCATTAATTAAACTTTTAACTAAAAGGCAGATCATTTTGATTTAGGTTGATTACAGAATGTTAAAGTGGGTAACCAAAAGATAAGTGAGGTGAATTTTCTGTCTTTACACTTGTAAAGCTTATCTTGAATTTGAACATCTTTCAGGGCCAGTTTTTTAAGCCTCCAGCATCTTCCAGTATTTTTGCCCTTGGATTTCTGATTTGCAATAGTTGCTAAAAAATTACATTCCTTTTTTGGTAGAGATCCCAAAGGCAGGAGTAGTTGCAATAAAAATTTGAGGACCACTGCCATCATAATATACTGCAACATATAGCGTTTATTATCGTAATCGTATAAAAATGCAAAATAATAAGTAACAAGCATACGGTATATAAAAGTTCGTAAGCATGTTAACTTGTAATGATGTATTGTATGACTGATGTAGTTTAGGAATAATGAGAAGTAAGGACATTTTTAATTGTTCATTTTTAAATTAATTTGTTGTGAGATTTGTTTAATATTCTTAAGTTGGGTTTTTCAAGCTCCACATATAGCACAAACCCAACCCTTCACAGCAACATTTAATGTAATGTTGTAGCACTGGACCATACTGCAGTGTGTTCAGTGAAACTGGGACCGGGGGACTGTAAAAGAGAGGGTTTTGAACGTCTGTAGTTCATTCTTTGTTTGTCCAGCCTGTATCTTACATTTTTCCATTGATTCTTGAGTGGAGATGTACATGGTTCAGGATTATCCAGGTCATTCTCTGGAGAACTTGAATAATCTTTGATATTTTTGAACCTTTTTAGATAGAGGGATGTCTTTGATGTTGCCCTTTCTTGAGAAGTGCAAAAACCTAGATTGTATGTATGTTCAGTCTTCTGTACTCGAAGAATATATAAATTCAACTATGCCTCCATTGTACTCTTTTGATTTCCTTATGTAAAAGGCAGTCTTTCCTTGTCTCTAGATAACTAATCATTCAATGCATTGTCTCAAAGGTCTGGCCGATTGCTTGCTTGAATGGTGCCAGTAAAATATAACCAATGAAATTTCCTTATCATGCAGTGCAGTGGAGCTAGGAAAATCCATTTTTTTGTGTGAAAGAGGTTTGCAATTTTAGTTCATCAAAGTAATGCAATAGCAAATAATGAATGTAACGTGATTAATGGAGTGTGGATTAATTTCTGAATCAATAAGCATGAGGATTGAAGCTGTTAACCACCTAATTAAGCAAATCTATGGTTATACAAAGTACAAACCCTGAGGGTTGGGCCCCCGCCTGGGCAAAATGTGTTACACCAACCAAAGAGTACTTTTTAGTTTCTTATCATGGTAATACTGAGTTTAGTTTTCCTGGTACAACCCACCAGGCTGATGAATAATAGACCTCTAATTTTCGCTGATATTCTTTTTAATCTATGGCCCCTGAAATGAAGTGTCACTAGAAGGGGCTTTACATTTAACATTTTTGAGCTGCCCCCAAAATAAAACATTTTGGGCTTTCGAACAAAAACAGAATACCAATAAAATAAACGGTATCAGCATTCTGACACATACTTTCTCCCATAAGCTTGTCAACAACCTTTATCATGGGTAAGCGGTGAGGGTAAATATGATATTTTATAGATAAAAATCACAAAAGTTGCAATAACTTTTGAACCGTAATTAGTTTGTTTTTCCTGGTGTAGCCCATTAACAATTTAATAGTGAGTGCCCATACTTTTGCCCAACCCTGTATTTACACAGTTTTATTTTTGCATAGTTGGGGAAAACCTTTATATTTTTCATAATTGTTACAAATAGTATTATTTTATGCAACTTTACTATCAGATTTGCTAGCTTATATGGAGTGGAGGGACAGCAAAAATGTGTACATCACATACCATTGCTAAGAGTTGAACATTGTCAGTGGCTTCAGTAGGCCTAAAGACGTCTGTTCACTGTAATAAAGCTCTCAACATTTCTAGGTGCATGGATATTTTTTTAACAGAGAACATTTTTAGTTATTGGTTTCCATTGTGTTTTTGTGTTCATATACTTACTTTAGAAATTAATTCCACTTCAAGGAATAGCTCCAACAATGATTCTAGATTTAGAAGGCATTGTTTATACAAATGTTGTTTTCAGTCATATATCCTTGTATCTGGTGCCACTTAAACGTTAAATCTGAGTTACTAGTCAATAGTCGGTATACAATGATCCATCTTGTATCTTTTGGATTGTTACAATAAATTGCTACCAAAAATATCTGTTTCTATTTTACCCTTACTGATAAATATACCAAATGTGATAAAGTGATTTTGTGTAAGTATTTAGAAAAAGATTACCAGCCTTCAATAAATCAAGACGATATTTATTTTTGGTAAACAAATTAAATATGAAAATTTGGCTCTATTTAAATGGAGCTGGTGAGAAAATAGGCCTCCCGTAATTGGAGTGGAAAGGGTTAAAGTATTTGAAGGCAAGCACTATGACCACTTAGCTACTTACTCTATTCATATCTGTCATCCATTTGTCATAAACATATATATTTTAATCCAAATTATTTAAATGAAATTACAAATACGTTTTAATTTACTCTTTTAAAGAAGCCCTATAACCGGACAAAATACCAGTGTTATGTGGCATGGCTTTTTGTTTATCTAATTTGCTCAAGAATTTGTTGATAAATGGAAATAGGATATGAACAAAAATCGCTAGGATAAAAACATTTAATTATAAAATATATGTACAAATATCTTTGGGCAATATTGCACAATGTTATATAAGACAGTTATAAAACTGTTTTTGTTATCACAAATAATAATAGCTTATATCTAGGAATTAAATTTCATAAAAACTTTTGAAAAACAACTTATTTGGAGATCACTTTAAAAATACATTATATTTTTAAATACTTATGACCAATTCTGCTAACATAGAAGTGTTACAAAATCAACTCTATGACATTACTGCAGTACTAAGAAAGAAATCAATTGATAATAATTGAGCTGTTTTCCTTCAACTGAATCCAAATCTAACATTATTCTATTTACAATTACACTTTCTTAACTAAGTTTGATTCTTAACTACTAACAAAGTAATTCTAATATGGCATATGAAATGTTAGGTACAACATAAACATTGTATGGATTTAAAATTTAATTTGTTTGAAATTTCATTAGTTTTCAGGCCAGTGCAAGAAGTAAAAATAGCCATAATTCAGTTTCCTTATATAAAAATATTCACATAAATGTTAGTATTTTTGTACAAAATTAGTAATTTTATATATAAGTACATTTTATAGACAGATTATATATACATTTGAACAAATATTTATAGTGAATAAATAAAACAAAAATGTACAAAACTATTTTTCGATCCTTTGACTGGCCATTAGCATTCTGAAGAAATGTTATGGGTTGGTATCAACTAGTTAACAATGTTTTGGTCTACACTTAAGCTAACACTCAATCTTTTTTGACACATTTATCTTGTCATAGTTGTTTTAAAAGCTATTTCCAATGGATGGATCAAACTGACAAAAGGGATGATTTGAAATTTGAATATTTAAAAACCCTTAGGTTATAGATTTTTAAGGTCTTAGGAGTTATCAAGGAATTGAATAATTTTCTTTGTAATGAAAATAGTGAAAATTAATTACCAAGAGAAATATTTGCTTCTTTTAGATTAGGTCTCTTTTGCCACTGTAAAATTTTTAGGACAAATCTAAGCGTAACCAATCACAGAAAAAACAGGGTGATTCTAAAAGAATGAACAACTTTGTTGGTCAATACAGCTATGTTTTAGTTATTACAAGGAGAATGCACCTTCAATTTTTAGAAAGTTCCTATTGTCAAGCTTTTTCCCGTGTATGATAAATGTTTGTTATGCGTACTTCAGTTCACATACAAATCATATATTTTTTATTCTGACCAAACTCTTAAAACAGTAGAGCTGTCAATACTCTCAATTAGTGCAACAGTTGAACAAACTTACTTAACTTCATTAGTTACCGTAGTCCTGTCAGGTTTTTTCCTTCTTTCATAAACCTATTGTGCTGAACTTCTTATGTCAGTCGTAGATGAAATTCATATTATCAAGGGTCCAACACTGACGTTGAACAATAATAACTGTTCAAGTATTTTAAAACTTAAACACACAAAACCAATTTCTCTAAAATTTAAGTTGCCATTTTCTTCCCAAACAGTAAACACTGAACCTTACCCGTTGTCAAATTTTTTACATTGTTGACAACAATCAGCTATCTAAAATTAAAACTTGAGGTATTTTACTATACATTAAAACCAACCAAACGGATGTAAGTTATAAAACTATTAATGTGTTTATAGGTGTGTAAAGTTGTTTATGTCTTTAAGAACCACCTTGTGTTTTCGCAATTTTAAGTATTTGAACATAGTATGTCTTTGGATGCCAAACGTAGAAGAGTGTTTTTTTTTTTCAATTTCAATATAAAATCAAAATAAGCATAAACCAACCGTAGGTAATACTTTCAAAATTTTAACATGTGTAGGTTTGGATGCCAAGGAACTTTGCGGAAGGGGGTGGATGTGTAAGGGTCCAACAGAAAGCATGGTACAGGCTCACGCTTCTTGCATTGGTGAGGAAGAAGTTTTTTTCTGCGTGGAGGTGGAAGTGCATATTCGAAGTTGAGGAAGAAGGAGCCATGATGAGGTGCCAAATAGACACACTCTACCTCCGGCCCTGGCAGTGGCACCTGCTTAGGCTGCTTGGCACCTCGTCCTGTGGCCCTACGTAGACAAACATCACTCATAGAGTAGGTACTAGCAAAAGGCAATGTTAGAAGAAATATATGGTAATTGACAAAAGTCTTTCATAATGGCCTTACCTATTCACAAAGTATAAAGGATCCTTGATTTTCCTCTGATGGGTCTTTCAAAAAGAGTTTCAAGGGACACTGAAAATGTTTACAACATGTTCAAACTGGTTGCCAGAAAATAGTTTAGAGTCTTAAGTGGGTGTCACCTAGGAACAAGTTTAGTGTATAAGCATAAGGATCTCTTGAACATTTTGATCTTAAAGAACATTTGTCTTTACAGTTATTAACACAATGGTCGTGTGATGGCCGGCTTCAGCCGTTGGTGGGAACAGCTAATGTGCTGTGTGGATGAGTGTGTGAAAATGATTAAATTTAGTTTCATCCAATAAGAGAGGTATATTATAACATGTACTGCGTTTCAGTCTTTGTGGACGTAGTTTTACAAGAACCCAACAGTCATATTGACCTGCTGTAGCCAATTTCGTTCAAAGAGTTTTTTATAGCAGCTAGATTTCTCATATTTTAAACATTGGAATGACAAATTTCTACTTCTGGGCAAAGTATTTACATTCAAAGATTCAAGTAATACCTGTGGAAAAAATATATTTAATGGTAAGTAACCAATGAAGATAAGATTTCAAACAAATAAAACAAAAAAGTTTGACAAGAGACTAACCGTCTGGATCGTCGTGATTGTCAATTGTCCTGCAGACGGGAGCAGCGATATGCTCTCTGCCATACCTCGAGGAGCAGCACGCCAGAGTGGAAGCGGTAGAAGACCAGTAGAGGAAGGGAGATGCGGGAGATGACTCCCCAGGCCAACACACCGAGGTACCTGAACAGTGAACATAGATATGGTAGAGTACATTGAGACAATGTTCTTGGCCATGTCTGATCAGTTTTGTAAAAAAACTGAGCAGTTAGATTTTGAAATTAATTGTATCAGTAGTATCACCAATACTAGGTACCTTAGTATTTCCATTTTATTTTGATTGCCATCATCAATGGCATTCCTTGATGCATTTCATATTTACATTTACAATAGATTCTCTCTCTTAATTGTGTATAACTACGTATCCCTATCGCATTGTCCAAAGCCCCATAAACAAACAAGTCACAATTATTGGTTCATCTGTTGCTCTTTAGTAAGTAAAAATATTGCTGTATTGATTTAATCTTTAGTTAACCAATTTTGTTGCCATAGTAGGCCTACTTTGTTTTAATGAACTTTCCACACTTGTATTTTGTCCGGAAAACAGCTGCTTGATTAAGCATTCGATTGAATGGGGGTTCTTTATTTACTACTATACAGGAACAGTAATGAATTTTACGCCACACTACATTATTTTGATAATCTTTCCACGCAAGGATTTAGTCCAGAAAACAGCTGTTTGCCGCCTGCTTATTCAAATGGGGTTTCATTGCGTAATACTGTTCTGCAATGAGTTTTACCGGACACCAATCAGCTGATTATACTGTATTTTCGTGGCAATTAGTGGTTATAAACAAAAACATAACCTCTGACTAGTGATACTAGTGACTAGTGACTAGTGTTAGTCCTTTAGTTACTTACTTACTTACTTACTCTTACTCCTGTGGCCATTGGAAACCTAGGTGGTTTTTGGCCTCGCCAACCATGTGCCTCCATTAGTCCTTTAGTTGGTGGAAATATATAAGGATTTGTACGGATTAAGTATTATGGCGTAAACTATCGTACATAACTCGTCCAAAATGTGTGTACCGGACTCGTATGGTAATCCCGTACTCGACTTCGTCTCGCACGGGAACGACCACACTCGTCCGGTAAACACTTATTTTCAGGACTAGTAACTTAATATACTATTACGGGCCATCAGCTGTTATGAGCAGTGTTATCAGCAATGAGTGGTTATAAACAAAAACATAACCACTATTGGAAGTTACGAGTATCAATTGTTAAGTCCTTTGATCAGTAGGAATATACATTGGATTTTTACAGTTTTTTTTAATTATTAGGTTAGTTTAGAGTAGAATGGCAAAAGGACCATACGTCACTTGTCCAAAATGTGTTTACCATACTCGTAAAACTTCTAACAGTTTCAGACTTTTTCTAGTTTGAACAAGAGTCTGGTCTAGAAGTATCTGAATAATTATTAATTTAATAGAAAGAAATTCACTTAAACTAATAAACAAATGTTTTTTGTACAAAATGGGTAGTGGTAGTACTCAAAACAATAATGGATTTTCACCTAAGTTGAAGTTCCTGACTCAGCCAGCTCTGGCCTACGAAGGAGTGAAAAGCCCACAAAGCAATGTTGCTGCACAGCAGGAATGTGATCACCTGCAAAGAGAGAGTCATGTAGAGAATCTAAAAACCTTTTGGTTCTAGATATCGTAAACAATAATGTTTCAAAGTTCTTGTTTATTTTTACAAACTTTCACTGCATGGAAAAATGCATTCACATTGGTGGTTCTTAAAGTTCACTGAGCTTTATCCACAAAGTGATGTAAAGGCAACTGAGCGGAAGCTAAAAGTAACATGATCTTGTAGTCAAACAGTAGGGAGATAAAAAATATGAGGCAAAGCAGGTCTGCCATTTGCATGAGATGTGCTATAGGCCCGAGGGATGATTGCACCCTCCCCCCTACCATGTGATTGAAATTTCCCTTCCTTGCGCCTTCAATCCTCTTAAAACCTCAAACGCCCCAGGGCCCGGATCCATTTACTAAAGCGGCTCTGGGACAAAGAGGGTAGAGTGGTTTGGTTTTAGCAAGCTGTCTAAAAACTAAAACCCAACCAATAATGAAACCCCAATTAACTGGAATATAGGGGGCGAGGCTGTTTTGTATGACCTTTTTCTTTTGTTAGTCAATGGCTGAAATTTAAAGGCTATTCCAGATTAAATAGGAGTGCTACCACAGTCATATGTTTATGTTATTTTTATAACTGGTATCTAAAAGTCTTTAACTGAATACAAAAAATCTAATTATTCAAAAATGTTACTGTTGTTTTGTGAACTTAATCTTTCTCGTGTTAATATTCTGTGCCAACTGTCTTCGCCATAATGGACAATACCTGCTGCCGTGATTAAAAGGGGTTTTATGGTACATGATGTAGGAGCGAGCTGGTCTACTGGCAGAGCTCGGAACTGCGGAGCCCCAGGTCCAAAAGGCTCAAATTCAGCCAAACACCAATGGATTTTATCTATGTGATAATGCCACGACCCTCTTAGGGCTAGCCTAAAGTAATATGTAAAACAGTTCCGAACTAGAATTTAGGATGTGAAGGTGGAACATTAAAAAAATAATAATACTGTACGGTAAGTCCTTTTTAGTTACCAAAACACCACAGATAGTTTGTGAGGTCTGGAGTATTGTTGGCTTTGTTATCTACCTGACGCCCAGGCTTGGTGAGCAGCTGGTGTCTGGTGATGCTGGTGCGCCGTAGAGCCTCCCCGATGAGACAACTCTGAGCAGCAGACTGTACTAGCTGCAGACCACTGACTATGAGCAGCATGGCGTGGGTGCGCTGCTCTCTGCTGTGATTGGCTGCTACAGCCACAGTGGCCGCCCCCACCACCACACCAAACACCGAGTACAGCTGCACCCCAGACAAGGTGGCTGTGGAGAGTAGACTGTCTAGGGTGGTTGGACCACGACCTGTCAGTGACAACTTGCGGATCTGCAAATACAAAACATGTATTGTGTGAACTGTGAACCTGTTATCATAATACTGTATCATAGTTTTAAGATGCGGTGACACATTTTGGTGAGTATAGAAAATAAAGTGAGGCATTATTTGTTGCTTTGTTAGGTATTGGATTAACTGTGCTATTTATTTAGTCAGGACCATTTATTAAATGGCCCTAATCATCATCATCATTTATCATCATCATTTATTGAATCCTAATCATCAAGGATTGCACACCGCTGAGTCCTATTAGTGTCCCATCAAAAGCTACTGACTTTTCTCATGATCAGACTGACGACCTTTTGATTGTATAACCACTGAGCTATACTGAACTACTCAAAAGTCACATAGATCAGCTTTAGCCATATTATTTGACTTGTGCGAGTAGACTATTATTGAAAATCTAGACAATTTTTCTAAATGAGTTTCATTTTGTTAGTTACATTTCATTTGAGTTTGTGCTGATATATGACTAAGTGTTTCTTTCTTATATCAGGACAGGATACGTTTCACAATCCGTGTATGCTCTTGTTATAACACCCAAGCATAAGCAATAGTTTAGAACGTGTTATATTGTCTGAGATTATGTAAATTGTTCAAATAACAAGAACAAAATGCCCTCTACATAATTGGAGAGAAACATACTTTAAACCTGACTTCAGTTGATCTGTAACGAAGATACCAGAGGGTATTTTGGGGTACTTTGGCCCAAAGATTTAAAATGATCTCCCCTTGGACCTAAACCAGCTGGGGGTCCTGGCTTTTAAAAGAAACTTAAAGAAACGTATTAATATTGTAAAATAGTTGTATATAGGCCTATATTTAATATTTTTATTTTATCACTCGATGTCTTGTATTATAATAGTATTGTATTTTTAGTTAGTTTTGACCTGAGTTACTCTGTAAAACAGTTGTATTAGTACTGAGAGACGCTCGGAAATAAAGGCATTTTTATTTATTTATTTATTTATTTATTTATTGGTCTAGTCTGTGCTTTAATTTGGCTAAATTAGATCACACGGTCAACAAAACGGCAAGATAGAATAGAATATTCAAGAGGTGTTTACAATAGTTTTAAAATTAAATTATTTAGAACTCTGGCATCATTGAACCAACTCTGATGGGATCGTTTTTGGGCAGCCTCGTCTTTTGTTAACAGCTTTTTTTTTACTTCATGGATAATAAAGATTTTTACATGTTTTCACATGTACAGGTCTTTATTAATAGTGATTACTTTGCTGATTACTTGCTTTTACTATGAAAGTAAAATTTACAGAATTGAAGAAAAAATCGTACTTTATCTTTTCATAAGAGATGATATACTTAAAATCAAACATGACAAATCAGTTATGTATGAATTACCTGCACGAGTCCCAGAATAGTCATGATACAGCTGATGGCCAAAATGCCAGCGAGAGTTCCGGTGATCATCCAAAACAGAGTCTCTGAAGGGAAGCCTTCGTCGTCCTTCACCACCAGGAAAATGATGATGACCACGATACCAGCCACAAGACACAGAATACCCAGAAACAGACCTTTGCTGGCTCCCGTGCAGTCAATCTGTGGCAGTTAAGCAGTGTGTTACTAAAATCAAGTTAAATAAGATGTGCTGTTGCATTGCCTTCATCCGTAGGTTCTAGCAGCCAGTGTCATTCCTACATTCTAGGTGTTCTGGTGAGGATGCCACATCATAGTATGGGCAAGATTTTTGGAACTGTAATAGTATGAATACCAATTTGACGAGGCTCCCACCAGTATACCTAGAATACTACTGGTATTGGTTTTTTTTAGCAATTTGCAACAAATTTCCTCAAACTTATATTGTTTTTAACTTTAAATGAGGACCAATTGAAATAAACAAGCAACACATTCTGTTGAAGCCTCAAAGTTGGAATTGTTTTTATGGGAAAATTGGCTGCAATATTTTAACGTTTAACATAGATATAGATAGAATATCAACTCCTTTTTGTTTATTGGTTTTTTATGATGGGAACTAAAAACATAATTAAGTAGGAATAATATATCTACTTGCCTGGGGGTTCATGTAGTGA
Organism: Macrosteles quadrilineatus; assembly: GCF_028750875.1. Taxonomy (NCBI): domain Eukaryota; kingdom Metazoa; phylum Arthropoda; class Insecta; order Hemiptera; family Cicadellidae; genus Macrosteles; species Macrosteles quadrilineatus. The sequence goes on along the minus strand of NW_026542595.1, from coordinate 71,420,925 downwards.
GGGTCCATATCACAGTTGTTGGCAGATTTGCACACTCCGTTGTTGTTGTTATTATTGTTGTTGTTGTTGATGAATGCTTTCTTGTGAAATGACTTCTTTTTGCTGATTCTGTCTCGACCAACGTTGCGACCCATCACGTATGTCACTCCAGCTGCTATCAGACTGCAATTAAAGAAGACTTTATAAATTACATAACAATACTTTTTATAGTTACAGTTTGGAAAAGGATTATTGATAAAAATAATTTCAGGACTTTTCATTGCAAAATTGTAAGCTCTGCAGCAGAATTTTTATTTTATTTCATCAAAAGAACAACAGATTTTTACCAAACCATTTTATTACCTCATAGCATTGTGTCCTCTGTTTATTAAACTTACGAAGACACTAACTGGCTCGCAGTAACTGGTTTGAACTTAAATGCATTTTAAATCACACATTTCTACAGAGCCACAGAAGAAAAATAAAATAGTAAATTTACAGTTAGAAACAAGATAGGGAATGTAACACAGGGTTTATTAAAATCAAAACAAAAACCGATTCAAGAGTGCATGTATATATTTTACATTTTTCTCAGCAAATAACTCATGGTTTCTTAAACTCAAGGCATTTTCTCCATTAATACAGATGAACTTCGCAGCAGATGATTCTTTATGGTAAAAGGTCACGGATTTTCACTAAAGAAACTAGTTGACAGTTGACACCTTGCTCAGATATGTCTAATTAAGCAGTTTGGTCAATTTACCTGAACTGGATGATGAATGGATAGAGGAACGGCATAGATGAGGTCCACAGTTGGCCGAGAGAGTTGGTGTTGAGGCATTGATGTAAGGCGACCACCTGCTCTATGTGGCTATCAGAGATGGGATGGTAAACAGGAGAGTTCCATGCACTGGCAGTCGCATTGCCAACTGGAAATAAGCCATGCAATAATTGAACTACAAACTTATGTCCAGAACTGTTGTTTAAAATGTGAATTTTGTCATTGATGCTATTAAGAGGTTTACATACCTGTATTTTTGTTGATACAACACGATTGCAGTGGCAACTAGTTCTGGTTCATAATTATGTAACCATCATTGGCATCAAATATGATGAGGCCGTCATTCCAACAATGTTTGATTACCAAAGTAGTACAGTATTACAATTCAAATACAAACATAATACAACTCAGTCCAATTAAAATGTATAGAGGCTTATCTCATGAATATAGAACAGAAACAGTATGGATCATAAACATAAACAAATTATGTACCGTAGCTAGCCCAAAAGTAAACATTATTTAACGTTACTTAAATGGAAGTGTGCAAACCATATGTTAATGTATATGATTTGGGTATATATGACCAATATATGGTATTGGTATATGACCAAAGTAGTACAGTATTACAATTCAAATACAAACAATGCAACTCAGTCCAATTAAAAGGTATATAAAGCTTATCTCACGAACATTAGGATGTTCTATACTTTATTATGGTTGGTGGACTAGAATTAAGTTGCCACCTGAAGATAATGTCAACATCAAACTGCGTAGTCCATTCTCGGAGCAGAAGAGTCATATGACAGTTCCAGGTACAGTATTTCAATCAATCAATTATCAATTATTTAAGATGGGGACGCCACTATGTGCGTATTTTAACCCAAATATGAGTGAAGGATGAGTGTAGGATGAGTGGCGCGATCTTGTAGTCTTGTTAGTGACTAAGGCCGACATGTTCCTTAGACACAGCTGTTAATTAATAGCCCATACAGCTAATGGCAACTAAGGGACCTACAGTTTATAGTGGAATCCGAACCACATTTTTCCTTGTAATTTACGAATTGGTCTAATTATCAGGATAGTACTGCGGATAGTCGTAGTACTCACTAGTGCGGACGTTAATCCACACCAGTGAGCATCGCATCCACAGTGCATCCCTATAAATATCCACAATTCGTGACCTCCTAGTAGCTGGATTACAGGACGACGCCACCCGTCCCAGTCTTATATTAAAATTAAATTCCAACGTAAATCACTATAAACACAAACTGAAGATGCTTATGATAGTAGTTTATTTACTATTTTAGAGATTTTTCAAAAGATTTGTATTGTGATACAAGAAAAGGCCTCAACAGTTACACTTTATTGAATATTGTTGATTTCCACTGTTGGAGAAGTCACCCCACTTTGATTTTTAAAAGTATAGGACTGATCAGATTATTAAATATCACAATAAATTTAGTTTTTTTTTTATCAACAGGAGCAATCATTAACATTTCACTTACCATGACGCAAGTCACGTTGGAACCGTGCAGAGTCAGTGACAGAGCGAGGGAAGCCTTTGAGTTGCAGAGGGGTGGGGACTGAGGCGTCGTAGGAGGAGGCTCGTGGCACTACGCCAGCCGTCTGCGCCAGGTAGACAAAGTAGGTCCACTCATTGCCAGACTCCCAGATGACCAAGCGAGCCCAGAGCGCTAGGTTGGTGGCAGCAAGGTGCATGAAGCCAAACCTAGCTACCAACCCAAACCTCTCCACTAACACCTGCAGCAAGCACTAATATTGAAAAATGTATATGAAGGAGGGTAGGTGAAATGGAAGTGATGACTGAGATTGTAGAAAATGAATTGTTCAAGAATAAGAGAAGAAGGAGTCTAGTTGACAAACAGGCGAGGGAATAACCGGAACAAAAGAGGATATTTATGTGTGTTTGTATGTTTATGCAATGAATCAATTAGTGTAGAGATAGTTAATATTCCTAAAAATGCCCCACTTGCGGCTAAAATATGCATATGGGCTAGCAAAGGAAGTCATATATATTTACATTTTGAGCTACCTACTTAACTATTTACATTTTGAGCTACTTAACTTTTAGAGTGAGAAAAAAAGAAACATAAATACAGAAAAGAAGTAAGTTTATGTAAAGATGGTTCACATTCATAATTTCATGACTACAATAAGGTAGTCTACAAATACAAATTGTCAATTATAACCACTTGTTGATTATTGCAATATTTTACCCCCCCCCCCTTCCCTTGTTTCTGGTTGGTGCTTAACTGATACGACAATTTTATTATAAAATTAAAATACTTTTTTATAAGCTTATATAGATTCAATAAAAGCCACCTGGATCATATCATATTTAGGATGAACAAATCATTCAGCTTCATTTATTAATACACAGTCACCTTGGACAATCTTCTACTTAAATTAATATCATTTTAAATGCCAGCCATTGGTATTTTACTTTCCAGAATGAAACAACCAAACATCAACAAACCTGTGAGTTGACAAAGAGGAAGTGCATCTGGAGGAATGTGAAGAGTCCATGTAAGACAGGATGCACAAAGACAACATCATTGAGACATGGAGCCTCCATCATGGAGTGCATCGCCATCTCCAGACCATTGAACACCAGCGTGCCCAGACCAAAGGCTGCCAAAATATATTCATTAACCATCATAATTTATTTAAAATCATATAAATTTCATATTGGTTTATTAAAGTTCGATGATTAGAAACAAGTGCTCAAAATAAGCCCCATTAGCAAATAATTATTGTAATTAAACAACACATTAAACTCTCAATTTTTAGCGAATTTCCCTATAGGGAAGTAGCTATTACCGTAGGTGGCACGGTAAGACCTAGACCCGGGACCGATTTACTTTTTCATTTTGATGTCCCCAGAGGCCAAAAACACTATTCGTTCAAATTTTTATATATGTATATATATATATATATAGGTATATATATAGACTTATATATATATATACGTCCGTGAACGCGATAACTTGAGTAATTTTTGTCCGATTTTGATGAAATTTGGTTTAAAGGTGTAAAGCGGGATAAACTTGAATGAGTTCGCGAACCAGCACGATCGGACCATGGGAACGGGGCTTTACGGGGGGTTTTATGGGGTAAAAATTGGTTTTTCTCACTTTTGACCCTCAAAACACAAAATTTCCCAATTTCTCTTTAGACCTTTTCAAAGAGCTTAAAAAAACAAATAATTTAGTATATAAAAGTATTTTTGTTCGATTATTAGTAACGGATAAAATTAAAAAAATTGTAAGTTTAAAATTCCCATGTTATTCTTATGGAGAATATTGTCAAATGTTGTAGTTTGCTTGTTTATGAATATATTTTTATCAAACTTGGCAAATTTATTTATTTTGTACTAAGCTATCAATATTTTACTCAAAAACACACTTTATTAGTTTCCTTGTAGCAGCAAACCTAGGTACTTGTTAAACCTAATGTTATTAAAATATATTTAACTGAAAATCAATTCAGACAAATGGAAATTCGCTTAGTCGGCAGGTTTGCTGCGGCGGGGGTATTTAATTAAGTGTGTGTTACAGTAAAAAGGAGTGTTTGAGGTGAAAGAGATTAATTTTGTAATGGTGGTACTGACCTAAAGCCCCAATCCGAAGGTAGAAGCTGGTCCCAGAGGCCTGGTGCCTGGAGAGATGAGCTCGTTTGAGTGAGCCGAAGCGAGTGAGCGTCAGTCCTCCAAGCTCTGCGTCAGCTATCACCGACGTCGTGATGGTGGGTTCTGCGTCAGAGTCAGCATGCATGGACGCACAACTGTCAGCCAATACCCAGATGTAGATGCAGATGATGACCGCTATGCTGCCCACATACAGGTAGATCAGGTACACTCCCTGCCACACAAAACGTGATGTTAATTAGCAAAATGTTGTATAGGAAATGTTTAGAAGGTTTTACCATTACTTTGGATATTTTAAGTAAAGATTATCGCTTCTATTTTTGGGGTGTGTTTGAAATATTTTCCGTCATGTTTGGGCATGATGATGTCAACTTAACGTTTTTCTTCTACAACAACGTACCCTCTACATATACCGAACACAAACATATACGGTACTTAAAAATTGTTCTTAGCTGACATATTGGATGATAAATCCATACGGAGTATGTTTAACCTATGACATTACATATCTGTTAATTAGAGCAAGGCTGGAATTGTGTGTTTTTCTGGTGTAATCTAAACTAAACCAACCAGTTTAATTTTGTATGCAATTACTTTTGAGGGAATACAGTAAGATTTTTACAAAGATCAGAAGAAAGCATTTGATGAAGATCATTTTAACATAATGGATGGATAATTTAAACATAATCATCAAGCTAAAAACTAATATTGAACTCAATTAAAACCAAAAGAAAACTTTTGTGACAAAATTAAACTTGGTTTCACAGTTAAAAGCTCTACTGACCTGCAGAGAGAGAAGTTTGACATTGTTGTCCATGACCTCGACTAGAGTGAAGGCAATCATAAGGATGATCAGTAGCTTGCCATAGAGAGAACTCAGCTGCACCCACAGGTGGCCACTGTATCAGTGAGAAGAACAAGAATAAAATTAACTATGATATTGTAGACTCAGGTTTGGGAGAAACACACTATAGACTGTTTGGTGTATCTATCAGACCTAGTGTCAACCATCAATCTCTATTACTACAACTACATGTAAAGAGCGATAAAAGAGATTGTGTAAACACTCCATTCCACTCCACCCAAAAAATGCATGAAACCTTAATTCCCCTAGGCAATTCTGTTCTTTAACCCATGTGTATTGTGTGGTGATAAATGTTGAAATCTGAGTGTATCTTATTCCATTTCCAACAAGATTGTAATATACAATTATTTCACAAACTTGTAAATTGTACCCCATTTCTTATAAACACAAAAATTCAATTTCTGATCAAAAGCCTCCGGCAAAACAAATGATCAGAGGTTAACCCCAGAATTGACCAATCCTGTCAAAATACATCCAAGCTGTTCCTGGTTTGTTTAATGCTGACCTTCCACCACCTACTCACAACTAAAGAAGTGAACTCCTGGTGATTTATGAACCCAGACAAACGTTACAGAGCATAGTGAATTTTTAATTGACTTTATCTTAGAAAGTGCCATGATCCTGCCTCCTCCCCTGCAGTCGCCTTTGCCCATCTAACCTTTATCTTTTCATAACACTTTTGGAAACAAATTTTCTCAGCGTCCTTTAACCCCAAAAATTATACTTTTAAATCTGGCAGTTTCAATTACTTAGTGTTTAGTCACTCACAAAGGCTCCTTGTGCTGCAGCATGTCGTTGTGAGAAGGCGACAGCAGGCCGAGCAGTCTGCTGGGACGGATCTTGTCCCGACCCGAGGGCTTGAGGGACGGAGGGTCCGGGGCGGCGTTCAGACTATCCCTCTCCGTCTCATGGTACACTGCAACAAGAGGCGGACTTTGTAAACAAATGAATACATGACAAGATTTAAGAATTAGACGTAGAAGAGTAAAAGTAGATCCTAACTGAACTTTGATGTAAAATGCAATCTTTCAACCGTAAAACCGCAAAATCCTAAAATCAATGTAAGAGAAGGGGTGAAGACTACAGTCGAGGGAGACCAAGTCAAAGCCAGATCAGAGGTTTCTCTCAGCTTAGACTATAAAGAAAGAAGAAAATCCCAATAACCATTAGACAGTTTGTGTAGGTTAATTAATTATAACTTAGCAAATAAGAGGTCTTGATTACTAGCCAGATACCTTCTGACTGACGTTCACCTGTAAGCTGTGACGTGTTTAATCAACACAGAACCAAACTTACCAAAGATCTTTAAGCCTCAATTTTCATTTCATCGGCAATTATTGACAAAAAAAAACACAAATGCTTTAATATAATTTGTACAACAATAACAATAGTTCAAATAATTATCGAAGGAATACAAATGGATGCTTGCTTGCAGATTTCACCATACTGACGAAATGCATCGCAGCAAAACATCAGAGGGTCTTGGATAGTATGTTAAATTGACGTTCCAATAGAAAGAAATTAAATCTGAAATTTTTTTACGTTTAACCAGAATTCCATTGTTGTCAAATCTAACAACATTAAATCAGTGAATCCATCATAGTACACGAAATATAAAAGAAAACATAACCATACTAGTTTATTTCACCTAAAACCAATCGTCGAAAGAACATTAACAATCTTGCCTAACAATGAAGCGCAAAGTGATATGCAAATTGGAACATTCATCTGAACGTCCTTGGTATCTGCACGCGTTTGCGGGGTGTTTTAAACGCCGATGTAATTAGCGGCTTCATTATTTTGACAACCAAACCAGTGATCGGACATGTTCCGAGGTAGCAATTAAGTCATTAACGTGCCTGTGTAGGCTACTGTAGCTCGTGATGCATCGGCACGAGACATCGTGATGAGGCGCTACTGTTGTATAATGTGGCCTTATCCAGATATTACGACGTGAATTTTGTGATAGATTAATTAGCTTGGATGTGTATGAAACCAAAGATGCAAGACACAACTGAGTGTGTTTTCAAGGAGAAGACGAGGGAAGAATGAATGAGTTTTAACTAACTTATCTGAAGGTCGCCGCTGAGAAAGATCGGTCTTTATGATTTGCTCGAAACTTGATCAACCCTTTCGTTTGGGCAGTACAGGTTCTAGATAAGTAAACAGATTATCTTATGATCTTAGTCAGTAGGTGTAGTGCTACTATAAGTTGGTTCTTTAAGCAAAATTATTTATCACACACCTATTTACTTTTCCAGGACTAAATCGGTTGAACGTTCAGTAAATAGCTTATATTCTAGGAAGCTGACTAAAATAATGTTTTCTCTATGCTCTTTACGCTAAATTATCTTAGTAATATGATCAATACGGTTTCTTCTTGGTTTATACTGTAATAAATAGTGTATGAACAAGGCAAAGGTGTATGAACATGTCAATATAAATCTATACATTTTTTCTAACTTTTGATTAACTAGGTATGATCAGCTAGGTAATTATGATTTTGCAACTTCTCTTTTTAACCTCAACTTCAGTTAGCAAAAAGATAATAACACAACAAGCAAAAGCTAGTACACGTCATTAAAGAGGCGGCAGCGGCAAATAACGATTAATCGGAAGGCAAACATTCGTTACTTATGGCCCGACGTATCAACAATCGCTGCCGATTATCTCGGCCGACTTCATTCTATGTAAATACATCCTCACTTACTGGCTGCCGGTGCAGCGGCTATTGAAAACTGCATAGGGTAATTGTACACGGTTTATGAATTTACTTCATTGTCGTGTTAATGGTTCCAGCACCATGCGACAATAATAAGCAACGCAATAAACATTAGCAATTGGCTGTGCTATAGTTTCTTATTACATATGCTTACGATATATTAGTCCTGCATTCAATTGCTATGAGGGTTGTTGTACGTTTGAAACTTAGTTTAGCTCAAACTCTTCACTACTGGTTTTAGATTGTGATGTTATTTTTGCTGTATGATTTATCTTATTTTATAGTATCGATTTAAAATTCAGAACTTTGACAGCTGGGTTATAAGTGCAGGAAACGACAACCACATTCATTCAGAGGTTTTCGTCTTAATTTTGCTTTTCAACACACGCGTGTAATTTTTTCGTTCTTGTGTTCTAGTACGAAATTCGCGATAAAGTTTTGACATGATACCTTCAATCTTCACCACACTGATAAACCCTTACTAAATACCCCTTTAAAAAATCATACAGTTTTTCAAAGGAAAGATAAACTAATTACAAAACACATTTCTTAAATTCTATGTGTAGTCATAATTTAATGTAATGTTTAATTAAGCAAGTCCAACGTTTTCCATGGCGTTTCGAAAATAGTAATTAAATGTTTATTTATGATTCTCCGTTAGTTAAATTGTAAATTTTCCACGTCTTCGTATGAATCTTACGTTTCCAAAAAAATACTAGACCAATGAAAATATAATTTGCAATTTGAAACGTTATAGAAGTCTTCATTTTTAAAGTAGACGACACATTTTTTGTACACTGTATAAAAAAGAACAATAAAGATTTAAAAAAATAATAGTTTTTGTATTGATAGATGGAGATGTTGATCATTTGAGTATGCAGTATTATTTAATGATCATATTATTGTATTTCATTACGTTATATATGACTGTGCAGTGAATTCATTCACCAATCGGACCTCAATGTAGGCCTACACTTTGAATTATACCAATTACACTAAATCATTCAGTAATTTTCAAGGTTATTTAAAGCAATTTGCGACTATTCAGTAAACAACTACAGGCAATGAGAGTGCGCGAGTGTGCAGCATGTAAATATTGAATATTGCCATATAATGATGGTATCGGCCTCTGTGATTGGACGGGTTATGCTAACTACGCTGAGATTGAGGCTCGGGGCTGGCATAAACTATAGAGATGCAGAAGAAGTAACTACGCCCGCTGTGGCGCTGCAAGTCGTGCTATCTGATACACCGCAGAGAAGTATAGCTTTCAGCTTGGTGTTAACACATAAAGATATGTTAGCTCGTTAAGTGTAGTGGTAAGTAATTGGAGAATAAACAACCCTTATCTACTTGTTGGGAGCCTGATTGGAAACCCCAGTTGGATGTTTTCTTGTTTTAGTTACGGTTAGGGTTGGAAAAGGGATTGTCAAACCAAAGTTTTATCATGGTTAATGTTCTTGCTAGCGATTTCTTGTGAATCACCACAAAAAGAACACCACGATAAAATGTTAATTTGTTAGAGAATAAGCGAGTTTTGCAACCGATGTAATCTCTAGGCAGTTCCAGCGATTTTAACCTTTTTACAGTTCTCAGATAATACAAAGTATCCAGGAAACGCGAGTTTACACGAAACAGTTAGAAGTGTTATCTTTAAACGGAGGTAGAGGCGAGTAAAGGAACACCTTTGATGTCCTAGGAAGGAAGGCGGCAGTTAGGTGAGGTCTAGTATCACAAGCACAACAGACAAGTGACAGGATACAAGGCTCGTAGACTACGCGTAGTGACCATGACCATGCGTGACCTAGGCTGAGTAAATCTACGAGTCATTCGATCAATTCTCGTAGACAGCCACACACTAAAGTGCATGTAAGCTAATAATATCAATGCAGGGAGAGAGCAGAATGGAGTGAGATGACCTGTGGAGCTACTGTTGCTGACTTAGATCAACTGCTTCTTTGCCAGGACCATTTATTTTAACCTGAATCAAGGACAATTGAGATCTGTTTTTAACTATCAAAAAACTTACGATTCTTCTCACTGATTGTCAGGGGAGCACTTTAACCACTAAGCTAACCCAGATTTGCTGGCAATACGGCTTAATCGGGCTCCCGTACCACTGGGGCACGATATTAAAACAGCCATGATCCATTGGGAATTTGTGAGATTTTAGTTTTCCTCAACAAAAGTCTAGTCTGCAACAGTAAATAGAGAAACACTCGTAAACTTTCCTTGGTACGCAGACGAAAGCTGTTATGATCCGTGTGAGCTTGTCACTTTTCACTTGTCCACTTTTACTCTCATTCTGAGCGACATTACTTCATGTACTTCATATATGAAATGTTACTTTTTTAAATGACAGCCAACGCGAAGAAATGCGCACTCAGTTTCTAGTGTGGCACCGCGACTTGTGTTTTGTTGTTAATAGTGGCTACTTTTACTCTAATTTTAAAACATCTAGAACTCAAACGTGAACTTTACAAAACGCCAGCCAATATAGAGGAGTGGTCATATCTAAAATAGTTAATATTTTTACGGTGTTGGGGTTTTCCTACTAAAATAGGACTATTTAACAGATTAACGGACCAGCCATAACTGACAGGTAACCCTTGACTATAGATGCTCTACCATAAAAAATATACATTCTATTCTCTTGTTCAAATCTCGGACGCTCTGAAGATTTAGAGAAAGCCAGTTTTAGAATAAAGAAACTTAGATCAAATGAGCTCTTGACAAGAGTCTGTGGTGTAAAATAATGTTTTCTTTCTTATTTCCCTATTGTTTAACCACACTGAACTGAGAGAATAACCTAATGTAACATCTTTTATATCCTCATCACCTATCATACAGTATGAAAAGATAAAATAGAAAATAAAACCATAGACTAACCAACACAAGGAGGATGTTTTTTCTATGATAAAACTTCAGCAGTGACACACTCTACGACAGACTCTTTCAACTATGTAAACAGTTGTAAACAGGTGGCATTACGATGTTTATTTTTGTAATCGGAGTATAAAATGAGAAGAAATTCGCTTAGCTCTTACAATTTAAAAGCCACCTTTAAGAATAAGTAGCTTTCTGCATAACACGATAAACCCACGTTAGGTATGTAGCTGTCAAGTGTCCAGTTAATTCACCACATGGAACTTGGCATTACAAGTGTGTAGTTGATGTTTACAAGCAATGTATGCGGACTGCAACAAGACTATATATACAACGAGAGAGAAACAGGCAATGCTACTGAAACATTTACTAAGCGCATGACACCTGTTAGCTACGAAATATATGAATGGCCTGTGCTATTTCTTTAGTAATTTTATACTAAAACTATATACAGAAACATCAGTCATGTCACTGCAAAGTAAAGGTAAAGGGCAATCCTTCACTAGGTTTCAGTTTCGCCTCTCAGACACATAATCGAACCAGCAACAGTCACGTTTGAAGGCAACCAATAACCGCCCTTGTACTCACGCAATTCTATCTTTGATTTGGTTTCAATTTTATTTTAAGGAAAATAAAATTCAAGTTGTGAGAAATGTACTAAAAATGTATAGAACAAAATTAATTCGTATTTTTACCACGCTTTTTTAAACATTACACTACCAGACGCAAAACACAGAACAAGTCTACTCTATGGAAAGGCGATAATGAAAGCAGGAGAGATGTGCAAAAACAGCTGACTAACACCACCGAGTAATTGAAACAGCTGTTTTTGTGACTCAGCTCAGCAGCTGTCGACAAATCGCGTCCAAGATAAGCGATGCTGTTGTTGGTTTTTTTGACTTTTGGGATAACGCCTACAGCAATAGCTTTAATTTATCATAGCTATTTGTATTTGTAACTACTGTACTAGATATTTGTATTACGATCCGTATAGGATCTATTTGAATAGAGTACTAATACATGAATAAAAGGTTAAACTACCTGCGTCTACCGGTCGATCCTGATGTATCCTATTACAGGAGATGCATTTCGGCGAAATTAAATCACCATCATCAGTCCTAATAAAGGACTTGAGCTTCCCCATTAGGCGCGTCTTGAAGTTTTGGAGACCCATACACGAACTTAACACTTATGAAGAATAAAACACATAAATACACGGTAGGCCTACTTTTATTTTTATTAGTAGACGAGCGTCGGTCGTGTGTCGAGTCTCTCGGGGAAGTTCAAGACCTTATATTAGGACTGATGATGGCGATTTAATTTCTCCGAAATGCATCTCCGTAACGCTCTTGACAAAAAAGAGCGTTAAAGGTCATGAAACGTAATCGAAACAAGTTTCAGATGATAAAAAAGGACGTTAAGTGACGGCTTTACGTTGGAGGCAAATTATTGTTTACCGCTTTAAAATATTTGAAACAAAATATCTGAGAGACTTACAAATTATAATGTAAGGAATTTAGGAAACCTATACCTTCACCCTTCGTAGTTATATCATAAAACGAATACCTGTTAATCGCCACCACTGACAATCGCTGCCAACTAAAATTTTGCGACAATCGCTACCAGCTTCTACCTGCGGCCTTGAGTCACCACTCCACCACTACGTGACGGCATACCTAACCCCCTCCCTTAACTTACCACCCTATTGGGGAATCATTGGGAATGACCACTGAAGTAATACCCCAAGAATGCCCAAGTCTGTTTTTAGCTCCAAATTTGAGTTGGAACTTAAAGCAGACTGTTGTTGAACTACGCTGACTGGATCCTAGGTAAGGATTTTTTAAAGTTTTGCCCTTAAATAACCAATAAACACCAAGACTTAGTAACGGTTTGCATGAAATTATTAATCTTTTAAACAACATTCAATTATTTTGTTCACAACGCAGTAAAAATCTACGGTTGTATCACAAGATAAATACTCCTTATAAGGAGATGTTATCCAATGCGTACAGACCGGGGGAAACATGACATGAAAAAGTTCGTTGGCAACTACTTTTTTAATTTTTTTGGTCAGTTAAGTTAATTAGATGGATTTTTTAGCTAAAGAGTTAAATTTTTAAGTCATTTTTTATGTTTAGCTGATGTAGTTTGGTTGTAATGTAACTTAAATTGTTCGATGGTACAATCTCACTTTTAATAAAGATTAGATATTTAAGTTTGAAGAAGTACAGAAAAGTTCCTAAACTACTTAGAAAAACACGGAGTACATTTAAATGTTTATCGTCTTATTTTTTGTATTCATCTAAAAATGAGTATTGTTAGCTCTTTTATAAAAATCAATATGGCAGTCAGAATATCAAGGAGCGTTGTTAAGACGACCTTGTTTCAAAGGAGTTTCAAAAACGATCTTGTGACTTTGAAGATTCGTATATTGTAAACGAAAAGCCAGAACGTTATCAAATTTTAATAAAATATAGATACAAAATTACAAATTAATTTGTATGTTTTCAGAATTGTTCTTACGCCAAAAAGTGTTTGTTGTTCATTATGTAAACTAACTTTTTCTAAGAAGGTTCGGATGTTGGCTGTTGAATATTTGCTTTATTGAATCATGCTCCTTCTTCTGGGTAAATTTTGACTACAGATCTAATTTTTATTGGCGTGTACTTTTGGTAGCCAGTAGTATATAAAGGGCGCTATTTTGATTCTTGACATTCCCGCATTGGGTCTGATGATGATTGGAGTGTCCAATCGAAATCGATCACCACTTACCACCTCTCATATGTATTTACCGTCTTCTGAGTCAACAGTTTAAGTGTAAATATATTATTACAAGTGTTATTAGACGTACTGTATATTTTTTTATTTTTATTATTATTATTATTATTATTATTATTAGACCCGGGAACGATTTATTTTTTCATTTTGATGTCCCCAGAGGCCAAAAACACCATTCGTTCAAATATATATACGTCCGTGAACGCGATAACTTTAGTAATTTTTGTCCGATTCTGATTAAATTTGGTTTTAAGGTGTAAGGCGGGATAAAATTGAATGAGTTCGCGAACCAGCATGATCGAACCATCGGAACGGGGTAAAAAAATGGGTTTTCACATTTCCCTCCTCGAAACACAAAATTTCCCAATTTCTCTCTAGATATTTTTAAAGAGCTTACAAAAATATTTAGTATAGTCAAGTCTTTTTGTACGGTTATTGGTAACGGAGAAATTTCGAAAAATTGTAAATTTAAAATTAAAATTGTAAATGTTGTAGTTTGCTTCTTTACGAACCTAGCAAATATTTTAGGACCAATTATGCAGTACGGTATTTCCCAAACTAAATTATTTTGCGACAGGGCCGATTTACCGAATAGGCACGGTAGGCACGTGCCTAGGGCCACAGAAAACGTACTACTAGGGCGCGAGGCAATTTGTATTTTTTTTTGGGGGGGGCACCAACAATTTGGAAAATAAAAAATGGTGGTTGTATTTGCACGCGATTGCGGTAAACTTCTGATAATCCCTCGCGGCCGTGTAGACATCGTAATCTATTTAGTGGCAAGATTCTTACTATTTTCCGCGGTCGGGTTGTTTATACATAATTATCGTCTACCAATATCGAGGCAATATATGAGCAAATCCCGCGGTCGTCGTAAAAGTATTTAACAAAACCATGTATACTGACTAAAAACAAATAGTGTAAGAATCAATATAAAAAACTTTAACTATTGCAATCGACTGTCCTTTGAACTTATCGCTAACTCTCCTTTGGATCGGAACTATATAGCTAATTGTGGTACTAACTATGAAGTAGCCGTGATCATAGTATGACACAGTCTCGACACTCCCCCCCTCCACCATTACCCTAGAACCCTCTTTCCAAGAACGGGCCGGACTGGTAGCGATTGTCACTGGTAGCGAATGTCACTGGTGGCGATTTACAGGACACCCATAAAACATACCTTGTTGGCGTAACAAACGAAAGTTTAATCTTTCGAGTGATGAATTAATGTCCGTCCGGTTGTTCTTCCAGTGGTGGCTTCAGCTACTGTGTTGAGACCGTTGTTCAAAACCTGTTTCATCCGCAAGAAGGCGAATTCGATATTTAGACATTGAGATGTGAGGTTTGTGAATTAATTGTAAACATTGTACAATTTATGGTTTATCCGTGGTAATGTTGAAATTAAGTTTTGAAAAGTGATACAAATTGTACGCTGTTACAATGAATATTTTGCAATTTTTTTTATAAATTAGTTATTTTATATTGTGTAAAGATTAAGCATTTTGTATTTCGCTTTAAAACTATGGTTGGACATGTTTATTTAGCTTTTGATCTTTCTTAAGCACCCATACATGTATATAAAATCAATCGTACTTTTAGGCCTATGTTTAAAAAGTACAATTCGTTTTAAGCTGAAATAGCTGATAAATTAATAAAGTGTTTTTATACAGGGTGGTAAAAAGTCCCTGGACAGTTAAATATTTTAAAAAATAATGCAGATATAGCTACAATACTTGGTAAAAAGTTACAGGGCATAAAACTCTATTTTAAAACATATTCAGTGATCCAATAACTCTTCAGGGGGACGGTCCACAAGGAGTCGGAAGAAAATCTTAAACGGAAGCATAGGTCAATATGCACATCAAATTAAAGGTCTTTTTTAGTAGAATACAATGCCGCAAACCGCACTTCAAAAGGTTGATCCTGCGCAAAATGACAGTTGTTCAAAGATTCATTTAATTTACATTGCTATTATACGCGATCTCCTCAGGGGGCACAGCCCTAGGAATCGGAAGAAAATTGTTAACGTAAGAATAGGTCGATATGCACATCAAATTAAAGGTCTTCACTTGTAGATTACGATGCCGTAAATTCAAGCTCAAAAGAATGCCTGAGTAAAAAATGGCAGTCGTTCAAAGATTCAAAATGGCGGATTCAAGAAATCTTTGAAAATCTGCCATTTTGCGCAGGATCAACCTTTTGAAGTGCGGTTTGCGGCATTGTATTCTACTAAAAAAGACCTTTAATTTGATGTGCATATTGACCTATGCTTCCGTTTAAGATTTTCTTCCGACTCCTTGTGGACCGTCCCCTTGAAGAGTTATTGGATCACTGAATATGTGTTAA
This sequence comes from Macrosteles quadrilineatus, assembly GCF_028750875.1. Taxonomy (NCBI): domain Eukaryota; kingdom Metazoa; phylum Arthropoda; class Insecta; order Hemiptera; family Cicadellidae; genus Macrosteles; species Macrosteles quadrilineatus. Next base: position 71,404,898 of record NW_026542595.1, on the reverse strand, counting down.
AATAGAGTTTTATGCCCTGTAACTTTGTACCAAGTATTGTAGCTCTATCTGCATTATTTTATAAAATATTTAACTGTCCAGGGACTTTTTTACCACCCTGTATATTCATGCTCAAAGTGTGTGAAGATAAAGACACGGTTCTCTTATTTCTTTATTTCCTCCTTATTGGTATAACAACTTTTTCGTTAACTCAAAAAGTGTAAAACTGCTTTCTACTAATCTTTATACAATGTTATCTCAAAACAAATCTTCATTATCAATATTAAATTAGCTTCTAGATAAAACCAATTGCACACTAAATAACGCAATTACAAAAATTCACTTAATCGAATCACGTTTGCAAGATCGTCTAGTTACAAGATAAAATCGCAGTGCAGCAAACTGTTTTGATTAATCGCGAAGCCGAATTGCAATCTTCGTGTTAATTGCATTAGAGGAACGAGTTTCTGTCATATGTTATCTATAGTGGGCGGAATAGACCTCCGGGGTAATAAACTTGAGAGATGCGATTTGAATAAGACGATAAGTCCAACCTGAACCCCACAAGATGCTGTGACATCCACAACGTCTGCTGAAACTAATTGCCAGTTGATAGTTTTGCTAGTTGCTGTTTTCTATTTATTTGCCAAGGTCGAACCCGGTCCCTGCAACTTTCTTGGTATGTCTCGAGGTAATAGCTTTCTTTCTAATTGATTGTGACGGCTTTCAGATTGCAGGGAAGTGCAATGGGACATGATGAATGCAAATAGATCTTGCTGTCGGAAATTGAGATTCAGAACTGGTTGCTCAAGTCAAATAACTAGAGACCTACTGATGCAAGTTTTGAATAGTGTTAGGATTTTTCAAAACTAGTAAAATTGATCAAATAATTTATTTTGATGAAAAAACTAAGAAGTAGACTTTATATTCTCATTTTTAAGTTTCAGGCAGTTTGAGACAATAATTAATTGTTGTAAGTGAACCACTGACAGAATTTGCTATTGAAAAATTAGTTTTTATCTTGCACGCCAGATTGTTAAACTGAAGACGTAACTTGTTCGTTGACACTTTATTCTACTCCTGATGCTGTGCTTGTACTGATAGACTTATTGGTTTATTTATTGAAAATCTAATTTGCCTGGGCTCTGGGCCTTGAGGATCGATTGTTTCATGTTTTTTGGTACATGATAGTTTTTAACTGTCTTAAGAGATCAGATGCAAAGGTGCGCAGTACTGTATTTAAATGAATAGAAAGATGAGAACTTCCATGAAAAAATCAAACGCAAATTCACTGAATTCAAAATATTAAACTAATTTAAAAAATCTATAAGTAAATGAAAAGATAAAATATGCATTACTTCTACAAACCTGTCAACAGAACTCCACACATACTTACACACTCACAATTTATGCGAAACAAAATAGAGAAACCCGCAGTAATTAAACGTAGTCACCAATTTCCGAGCTTGATAAATTTGAAGTATCAATTTCACCTGCTGTCCATCAGTCCATCCGTGAAATTACATCCCGATTTCCATAAGAGACCGGTCGTAATTCACTAGAAAATCTGATCGGCGACTTGACTTATGTCCGACATGTCTCAACAGAACATCTGTTTAGTCGGTAAGTGCATGCCCGTGCGTGTACAAACGTGTTGGAACAAGACCATTGAATGTAAATCTTGCTATTTGGATACCTAGGTGGATAAATGGCCGTGTAAATAGTCACAGTAATACTTCAAGCTGTCACACTACGAGAAATAATCTCTAGCCTACAGGGAGGGGATTGCAACAATGAATCAGCTGATCGTACATCATCTGACATCTGGCGAAAGCTGTCAGCTGATTTCTGTGACATAAAGCTATTTCCACGCACCGCTGAGTTTTGTGCATGTTTATTGACGTTTACAAGACGAATTGCGAAGAAATGAACCGGAACCGGTATAAGCGACTATAATTAAATTAATATTCAAGACGTTTAAGATTCAGTGGATGAATTATTTAAAATTACGGGGTAAGGACTAAATCCTTCAATTTCTGCTGGGTTGAGTCTGACATAAATTCAATCCACGAAAGTCACGTTTGAGAGGTGCAAGTTATTTATTGACTTGTTCACCCGGTAATAACTCCTTGTCATGTATTAAATGTTGGTAATTGCACAGGACGAGTTCGCTATAATAGTGCTGAGTGGGATAGGATAATGTTTATCCTGTTGTATAAGTTTTGTTTTCTTTAGTTTATTCGACTACAAGCTGCTCAGTTTTATATTGACCTCTCATAAGGATTGAATTGGCGATATTTATTGTAAACAACTGAACACAATTTATTGTTTTGTTTATTTATTTTTGTATTCGTCAGATCTTTTTGTTATTCTGTAAGTTAAAACATAAAGTTCTCACAAAGATCATGATTATAGTATTATACCGAGCCAACTGGAAGGTTTGTAAAGCTGATTCTCACAGATATTTCTTTAGTTATAATTATACATTAAATGCATTGTGGCTGGTTAGACTTCTGTCTTGGATGCACAGGTTTAAAACCTGCATATCAGAAGTGGCTTTGATGTGTCAGTTGTACGTAGTCGACTTTAAGACTTAGGATTTACCTAAAAAAGGAAATCTATCTCACACAAAAATAGCCTTTTCTGTATTTGAGGGTTCCCTCCAATAAAGCCATTCGATAAAAGCAATCGGTTTATTTTTGTTCACCTCAACTATATTATAGCTAGTTTTGTGTGTAAATTGGAGATTACATAGCATTTTAATGGCTAGAGTCTTAAGTTGAAGTACAGGTCCAGTTAGGCCATTAAAACATCACGTCCTTCAATATTTTCATAAATCTTTAAATCGCATCCAGTGATCGTGACGTTTAAATTTAAAAGAAACATTTTCCTTATGTGCTGAGATTATAGCGTTCCAGGTCCCGCAGAGTAATAAATTGAATGGATTGCGGCCGGGACCTGCCAAACCCCTTCATGAAGGGTCAGAAGGTCTCGGCACTCGTATTTGCATTAATTATAACGTCAATAACTGCAGTAAACGACGGACCGGTAGCTGACAGGATGCATATAACGCGAGATTACGTTAATCGTGAATAAACCTAATCCCTCGGAGAATCTGAATTGACGATGGTTTCAGAGGAAGTCTCGCTGCAGGTTGAACTCACGCTAACATCCCGACAAATTTTCACTCATTAAGACAATCCAAGAAAGTCAGTGGTTGCGTCACAGTAAGGTAATGGCAGATAACGGCCAGCGTTACGCTCCGTAGCGACGGAGGTCCAACAATAACGAATACTTGAATAACCACTGCAAACTGTCAACTGTTCCGGCTATTGTAGTTCTGTCGCGGTCCCTGGTTCGGTTACTCTGTTGTGTGTCCACAATAATAGAATAAACGTGTGAAAAACTCCGCGAGTGGTGCTCTCTTTGAGGAGCTGCCGGCGTTTAAACACTCAATTTTTGTACTTCTTATTGGATTATGAGTTTGTGTCGTTGTTTTAAACAGGCGAAAGCGAAAATAAAATCGATAGAAACAAATGTAGTTACACTACTGATTAATTATGGAGCCGTCAAAATAATTGGAGAACACGGATAATTGATTTGATAATTTATTATTTCATCAAGATGGCTACACAACGTTCCCATATTATAAGCTGAACCTGAGTTAGAGGTGAGTATGGAAGGGGGTGAGATGTTTTGTGTTTTAGCTTTGTAATTTACTAAGATAAGTAAGGTTTTTTAGTCAAAAGAATTTATATAAAAAAATGTATGAATGGTCAAGAACGATTTAAGCGTTGTACTATCTTATATACTAACAACTTTTGCAAAACTTATTACATCTAGCCTGACCATACTACTGCATTAAATTACACGCGGTTGGTACGAAATGAAAGATATTTTCCTGTAGATGTGCAGGATCCCTTTAAAAATTAAAATAGACTTAAAAATAGGCACGGAAAATGAGTTTTAAATTTAAAAAAATGTTACATTGGCCTTATGGGTTGCCACGTTGGTGACGAAATAAAAACAACATATAAACCGGAAATCAAAACAAATTTAAAGAAATTCAAATCACATGTTTTATTTACAGCGTGGGTTGAAAATAGAGTATTTTGCACGATACATACTTCTGGTCGAGTTTTCGACCACGGGGTGAGCTCTCGTAAAAAGCTTTTGAACTTTTTCAAAATCAACTACCCTCTGTTTATCAACACTACAACTACAACCATCCAGCTTATTATCATTAGCTAGTTGGGAGGCTTGTCGATGGATAGTAATAGTTTTAACACCCTTATGTGATTTTAGTGAAACATATCCATTGTTCCCGTCCATATCACCTCCCAATATGAATTCGAACACTTATAGCCCTGGAGTGGAAATATAGCGCCAGCTTTATTTGAATCACAGTCACAGTGGTACTGTAGCTTGATGGACAGCAAAATCATGACCTCTTTCAAAAGGCATTTACGACGTAGGAGGTCTTGCTTCAGATGTGTAACAGGAACAGCTGAGCTAGAGTACAATGAATGTTATGACTGAACAAACCGTCGTAAAGTGCGAGGTCTGCGCATGCTTGGTTGTAGCGCAGACGCAGTTTTATAGCGCCTCAACGGGACCTGCGCTGCGCGTCTCCCGGCTGCCTATTGAGTGCAGCTGCGCAGACACGGGTTCTGACAATCAAAGAATAATTTGGCCTCGAGTATCAGTTTTCAAATATGCACCTGTTTGTCTACTCCTCTAAATAACAGTTTGCATTTCTTAAACAAGGCTAAACACTTGATTAACGATGATTTATAGGTCATAGTATTAACAGATAATATACATCCATATATTATGGGACAGTACGTACACAAGACAATGAATGGCTAAACTATGAAGACCATGTTGTTATCCCCTCATGTGGCTAGATCGCAGCACTTAACAGTTTTCGGGTTCACGTTCGTGTGGGTAAAAATATAAAATTGCCTAAACATTTTAGTACAAATTTCACGTTACATAATCTTAACATCGCAAACGTTGGAATCAGCTCAATCTTCACATAGGAGAATAATTGTAAATGAAAAGTAATTCATACAATGATGCAAGGAACGGCACCGGTTATTACTCATTAGTACTCTCCCTCCTCGACACTTGATTCGCTGCTTACCTAGTTTACGGATCAATAAAATATACATTATAGCTATAATGTGTATAAATATATATAATCAATGGTCGTAGTTTTTATCTCCCGCGCAGTGGCGCATACGTTTTTTCTAGTGGAGCCTTGCGCATACTCGACCTAGTAGTAAGTGTTACATATTCAATGCTAGTAGCTTCATTCACCTTTTTAACCTAATCTTTTTTGTTACCTTTATTCTTTATACACACCTTCATTGATTTTTTTCTTCAAATATCATGTAAGATGAATCTTCACTGGGTGATTAATATTTTGTAAATGTCAAGACGAATTTCTAATTGAACCATGTTTTACTGCGTGACGTTGACAAATAAACGAGTTTGTTGCTCATTACCTTGTGAGAGATGAATGTTGAGACCCCCCAGAGTTGGGCTAATGACCCTTGCAAACTTGTATCACCACTCGCCACTCGCATCTCGCTGTTCTACTTCCAACTCATCCCTGTACTCCGACTGGGACATCAGCCTAGAGGCGCCTTCCAGGTTGAAAATAATACAAAAGCCTTCTTTTTGATACTATAAACACTGGTGCCGACTGAGGTATTTATTTGTTCAAAATGAAACGTCCAAATAAACAAATTGTTAACATCAACTATATCTGCAGCATTCCTACTATGAAACTCCAAGCTAATTTACTCTAAATATCTTACACCCAAGTCCTGACCTAAACCGTATCCATATTATTATACATCAGTACATCTAATCTCTCAGGTGCTAAGTATATTCACACGGATAAGGTGTGTTTTACGAATTAGTGGCCTGTCGTAATCGCTAGGAGTGGATAGTTGTTTGGGTTCGCTGCGGGTTTGTAGTAATGTAATTAGTGTGTTTAATGTGGCTATTGTGGAAGTTCTGTGTGTTGTAACTGCTGTTGTAGTTGTGTTAGGCTGGTTCGTCAAATTGGTGTGGTGGTGTAATGGTGATTCTTGGACAGTTCCTAAAGGCTATACAATAATAAACCAATTATTTTGCCACAAAATCTATTTTCGACAAGCCGTAGTCCTTGGAGTTTATTCACATGTGTTCTTCCCTATTCGGGCATGTACTCTACGACCACAAGACTCTGATGCACAGATGCTGTCAGTAGCCGACGGTAGCAGACATTATACAGTTCCTTCACGTACTACCGCTACCTATCATGGCGGAATCGCCTCAGAGCACCTATTGCGTCTCTTATATTCGTTTGTATCACGTTATTAGTTATAAATTATATGCCGGACCTGCCGACGGGTCGCACGACTTCATTAAGTCGCTCTATGCATGTCTCATTTGCTTATTACAGCACGTACTTGCATTATTGTAAGTCATTCTTAATCTTTAGTATGACTGTAACTGGATTAGTGTTAATTATGATTTGTGTGATTTACCAAGTAAGACTTGGATTAACAGTTATGTTTATGAGGGTTTGGCTTGGATTTGTAATAACTCTATATCAGTCTAATGAGGGTAAAACCAAGGACTATGAATACAGAAGTAGGCAACTCGACTACGAGTGTACCTCTTGCCAGCTGTTTTAGTCAAAGAGAAAATAATTTAATGACACAATATGTCAGTGTACGCTAAGTTTTATTATATTTAACACTATTTTATATTTTTGTTTATCATACTATAATAATTGTTGGTGATGTACATGCACTAACAAAGATAAGTTTTTAATTCATATGGCAATGTTTTAAAGTTAGATGTATGATGAAGAAAACAGTGTTTGACAGTAACACATTCTATCGGTGGCCAAATTAAAGTTGTTTCATTCTAAAACCGACTAGAATTTAAATATGAGAATGGAATACCTTCTTCGCAATATTGTCAAAACTATAGTGAAAGTTTACTTGGAATTAGAAGTATAGTAAAAGGTGTACTAAATAATGTATAAGTATTCATATTTATGAATCGTCCTTTTATTGAATGATTTGAGATGTTAATTTGTTCGTATGCGTGTGTGTTTACACTTAAAAATTGAATACGAAACTGCAATGATATTTAAGGATAACATGTTTCTTCAGTATTATATTTTTAAAATAAATTATTATTTATAGAGTGTAACATCTATTAAAAATTGAAGAATCGCTACATTATAAAATGTATGTATACAACGTATAGGGCTTTCCAAAAGAAATGGAGTAGCAAGCTATATCAACATACATCCGTTTATATTTTTAAATGGTTAATGTTGTATCTGGACTTACTCACCGCGGTCACTGGTAAGGTAAAAGTCTGATTAAGAATGCAAAAGTGAGAACTCTTTTTTTTGTTTCGCACAATGAACCATTGTTCCTGTGTTGTGAACATTTAGGCTTATCCCACCAACAATGAACTCCGGCACGTTGGTCACACTGATTTTTGCTCCATTGTTGTCCAGGTCCAGGTTTGTTGTGGTTGTTTTAGCTTTCGTTTTTCGTGAAGGTCATGATTTTTTATTTAATGTTTGTGTTTTACTCGGTTTGTTTTGGAATGATCAAACCATAATAACTTATAAGCAATATTGCCTGAAATTCCACCAATAATTACAAATTAATTGGTTAGAGAAATATTACTGAAGACATTTTAGAAAATTATATAATCTCTAAATATTAGGAGTATTTAATAAAAAAAAAAAACTTAATGTGTTAATACATTTTAGTCAATTCTCGATTTGTTTGGTTAGTGTTTTAATATGCTTTATCTTTTATCTAGTTTTAAAATACTCGAAGAATAATCAAAGAATTAGTTAAGCAATAGACGTGTATGACAGTAACAAACCAATGGTTCAGAATTTTTTCCTAAAATATGTATTGTGAATTATGTAAGTTAACGATTTTCCCACTTGTAGCAATTCGTCCATCAATCAATACATTAAATTACAAATATGCCAATGAATAAAATACCAATTCCCTCGCAAAGGATGACTCCTTAAATTTAGATGTATTGCTTTCTATTTCATTCACGATATTTTTCTTTACATTTTTATACAATATTATTTCTATTCAAATATTAGTTTCAATATTTAAATTTAAATAAAAGCATTCGTATTAGTTTTATCAGTTAATTTTACTTTAATAAAGTGGTTTTATCAAATCCTGTAATCAATCAACTGCCAGCCAATTAATGAAAATCTTCGTACATTCAACAACTTACTATAATAATATCACTGAAGTGTTTAGAGTAGCTATAACCTAATTTAAATTTACAACTTTACTTTCCCCAGTTTAGTTGGGGCGAGATTCAAGTCGATCTATATCTGGCGGACCACTAAATAAACTAAAGAGTTTAGATTTATGCTTTCAAAATTAATATGAGAAAATGTCGGTCCTAAATCAATGAAGTTATGTCCCAACAAATCAGATCGCTATAAACGGCGAACTGCAAACTTGAACAGAGATTTGCAAATCCAGATGTTGTGTCTCGAAGTTGAATTATAGTAAGTAGATCCTTGTTTACTTTGATATACGATGCTGTTGAAAATTGGTTCAGAAACGTTGAAGTTAAATTATGCAGAGTTGAAAGTAGTATTTCATTAGGTTTTCTATGCTATCGATCATATGTTCGTAATTACAGCATTGTAGTATGATCCGTTGATAACAGCTGGTTATTTCATTACAAGTAATCTTGGCGAGGAACGAGGAAAACATGTAACATGGAATCATACATTCAGCAAAGCCTAATAATACAGCTGATTCTGAGGGTTGGGAGAGATTTATGTATTGATTATGGAAGTTATAATTAATAAGTGGATAATAGTAAAAAATATCAGTAGATTTTACAATTTGGTAGGCCGTGGATGGGTTGTTATGAGCGGTACAAACTGTTGCACCGATAACGAGATAACTGGAGACAGGTGTACGAAAATACATTATTTATATTAAATATTTAGTTTTTTTGTATTTCTGAAAAAGGAAACATCAATTCTAAAGTGATTTTGGATGGCCAAATCTATGTTAATATTTAATTTCAACAAATAACGCCATGAAGAATATTAAGCACATTTGTTTATTTGAAAATATAAATTACTCTTTCCCTACTTATAAAATATATTGGAGCCTCTAAATGTTTAATGTATGAAGAAATATAAAGTACAAGAAAATAGCTAAAAAATCAATATTTAGATTACCAGTATCATTTTTATTATTTTTCACTCAAGAGATTTAAACGCTGGAGGAGAGAGAAAGTAAAAAAATAATTCAAAATAAATGATAATAAGAGAAATAAATTTTAACATTGGGCCAATTTTAGAACATACTTTGCATGGTTATTCACAGAGGAAAATCTCCAATATACAGAGATTTCTTCCTGACTAAGAGACCTGTATTTTTTCTCGATTCGTGTAACTAGTCTATGTAGGCATGTACACAACCGGATTAGGCTATTGTTACATAGCTAAAAGCCATACGTGATTAACGGGAATTGAAGTCGAACCTAAGGGGGAAGTCCTCCTAGCATTAACTATTATAATAGTACAATATTAACACATACGGAGTTGAAGAGTAAATATATAAGAGAATCAATTCTAAGTGTAATATTAACAAAGTTTCAAAGTGTAAGTAAGACTAATGCTGACTGACAGTCGTCACTAGCATTAGTGAGATTATCCCGCAAAAAACCTTGTTTTGACAGCGATACCAGGGAACTGGAACCCAAGGATTAATTACTGCTCTAACCAGACATTAATGACTCTCTTGCCCGGCTAACTTACTAATCGTGAGCTCTTGGTTTGACATTGCAAGTTACTCCTTGATAACGCGTTTGTTCTTCTTTTGGCAAATATGGCTGACAATTGAATTATGATCTTTGTGAACACGTTTTTAAACATATATTTCATATCGGAAGATTATTTGATACAGTTTTATAATATGGATTTTATTTTACAACACTGACAAGTTGGGTAAAAATCCTTTGATGGTACACTCGTCAAATCATTGTAAAATCTTAAGTTTGTTTAGGTGTGTTTAATTGGTTCCAATCATTAATTTCCAATCATTGATTGCTGTAATAACTATGTTCCTCTTTTATTTTGGGGTGGATTTTACATTGACCATCCCTCGTTCGGTATATTGTTCGTTCTGTTTCGTCGTGTAATAATCTGCAATGTAAGTAAAACAAAAATAAATACAGTGAAACTTCGATAACAAGACCCTCGTTAACAAATCACCTTCGATAAGTGAAATTTTCAAATACCCTTGAATTTATTTTACCTCTAATCACATACTACTGTTAACCTTAGTAAGAAGAAGGCGACCTTGATAACAAGTCATATTTAATATTCCCCATGTCATAAAGGTTCGACTGTAAATAAATATAAACGCCTCTCAGCGTTTCCGAACATAGACGCTCCTTAAATATGTCATAAGATTATTCATAAAGATATAGTTCCTTTATATTTTCAAAGAGAAATTGTGTCTAACCTATGTTGGTACTTGGATTTTAATAGGGAATTTCATAAACATGGTAAGTTCGGCCGCAGAAAGCGACCTCCTCCAGCATTGGTTTAGCATTAGCGCGCAGGTCGTTTTCTAAGCGGCCGAACTATAGTAGTCTACGTTTTTCGAAAAAAACCGAGGTATCAGATTCCTTTACTCAGAATCTCCTGTGAATGTGAATGTTCTAACTATTGCAGACTCATACTGAGTGAAAGTGACTTCACTATTTAAGATATTTAAGACAGGAAATGTCACAACAAACTGTCATTTCGTTACTAAAAAGGTTTAGTACTCTGAGAAAATTTAAAATACTCGTACAGGCAACAAAAAAAAACACTGCAAACCAATGAAAGTAACGCTCACAAATAATATACTTCGTTTCAAGCTTCCCTTCTAGATACAATACTTCACAGGAAACATAAATTAAATATCCTACCTTTTAAATATATTGGTGTTTGTTTACAGGAAGTTGAATGTGTAATTTTGGTACGACTGTTAGTGAAGGATACTTTCAGCTGAGAGATATATTTAGGGTTAGCTCAAACTACTTGGTCACGTCATTTATCAAAATCCTAAGCCATTGTCGGTTAGCGGGATTTAAACTTGGGACTCAAGACCAGAAGTCTCAAGATTTTGCCATCAGCCATCGATTGTTAAGAATTTGTATTTTCGTTCCACACGTTGTTTAAAAAAATAAATACAGACAGAGATAGTTTAGCGACATTAACAATTCTGTCAGAAAAAAACTACCATCTAACTTTAGTTGAGGAATTAATAATACCAAAAGAATCCCACCGGTAAAATAACATCCTGTATCGTTTTGCCACATCATTCGTCTGCGAGATAATCGCTACTTTAAACGTAAATAAGACTTCACATTTCACATTAAAGTCTGACAGACCAGATTCTAATCAGCTAAGCCTAAATTGTGAGTCAAGTGGTGAAGTAGGAGCGACTCGTAGATCGAGATGAAACTCATCGGCAACCTGTTACAAATCACAGAAGCCTACTTAAGTTGCCACCGACCAACATGCCTACAAGCCTCCCCACTTAGCTATCAGAGGCTGATTGTGCATGGAACATTTTATAAATAAATCAGCTAGATTGGTAAATTAAGTGTGGTACTGTTAGTGTGAAACCTTAGAAGTATAGCAAATTACTGATGTTAATCGCAAGAGCAAGGAGGCCTCGCAAAAGTGGTAACGAAAATAAAGGCATGTATGTGTAAAAATGGGAGGAAAAATAATGAAAAAAGTTGTTTAAAAAACTGAATAGGTACATTTTAAAGGAAGATTATTAGTATTATTAGAATTAATGAGGCCAGTTTTGTGTATGTGAATTACGAGTAGATTTTAACAACCATATTTTAAAATCTATATATATAATTCCGTAAGTCAAATTTTTGTAAAGAAATTGTGAGTGACTGGATGGCCGTAGAAGGATGGGAGGGATCTTATTTTAAAGGTCTTGACGTGAATTTTGAGGGAAAACTATTCATTTTTCTTATTTTTTTACCATAAATTCGCAACAGAATAAAACTTTTCCCATTCAAACAACATGGGGTTTAATTTGTTTACATCTTTTGAAATTAAAACAGCTGTGCCACAGATTTGAAAACAGTGATCAATACACGCATTTGGTTTACTTTTAGCCAGTCAACTATGAAATGTATACTATAATAAAACTGAAATCTTGAAGATTAATCGGAAAAACGTCTGCATTCTTTGTTTATATTTAAATCATATACTCAAGTTTCATTTTTTCATGCTTTTACGTTATTGTTGTGTTAAAGGAATAAACGACATAGAATAAATATTCTGTATAAATAATCAAAGAGTCGAAATTAAATCTAACTTCTGTTTTGTTTTTATTTTTAAATCATATGTTCAAGTTTATTTTAAATGATGTTGTTTTCTTTATATTTCTACACATTTTAAGGTTAAGGTTGTGTTAATATATACAACTAAAATAACCTACAAATGCTATTGGTTCTAAAATGGTGTATTTGCATTCCTTCGTAAGTAAATATTTTTTTAGTGCAGTGAATATACAACGTAGAGTAATCATATTCGATCATACTTTTATAAAATCACCAGGGATTCAAGATGTTTTGGTATGTAGGCTGCTGGATATATATTCTTTTCATTATAAGTACTGTAATTAATATGAACGCCAGGGGAAGACCACAAAGGCGGGGAGCTGTTCATAGGAATGACAGTGCGCGTAGAAGAGCAAGAGTAGATAATGACGAACTTAATCAAGATATGTTACAAACCCCTTTTTAGGAGACCCATGGTAGACGAAAGAAATGTAAATATCCATGATGCAGGATTACTGGACCAAGAGTGCATTCAATGTTGTGCTCTTCATTTTAGAGAAGAACTAACGAATAATCATTTTATGACATGTTGCCATAACGGACTTATTAACCTTCCTCAGCCAAAAACTAATGTAGAACTTAAAAATTTGTTTGAAGAGAGCCCACAACTGTATAAATTCATTCGACAATACAACAGTGCGATGGCTTTTGCTTATTTTTCAGCCAGTAAGAAAGATATTCCAGGAAAAGGACCATACTGTTTCAAAATTCAAGGACAGATTATCGTTCAATCTCAGATTTGCTGCCTCAACATGATGAAGACCCCGTGTATGGCCAATTGTACATTATTGACACATCAACAGCAACAGAAATTCGTCAAAGGCGTCGAGAAAATAGTGACTTAAAACCTGAAATATTGTCAAAACTAGCTGAAATTCTATTAGAAAATCCATTTGCACAAATTTACAAAAGAGCTTCGGAAGAAATGGTAGTACAAGGTGACAGTGAATTAGAACTTAGGTTTGTAGACAGGATAAATATGGGTCGTCGTAGGTATAATAAGCCTACTGCAGATGAAATTGCAGGCCTCTTCAATTCATCTAAAGGCGAACCTCCAATGAATTTTTAAAATTCCAAACAGGGAACCTTTTATTTATCCTCATTAACCACAAGACCAAAGCTACCTTAGTAAACCAGTATTTATTAACAAACAATGATATGTTTGCTGCCTTTTCATGTTAAACCACTGGAGTGATTAAAATTATTTATTGAAAATGACATCAACAAAAGCAAACAAAGAAGAACAACAAACTGGTTTTTACACAAAAGGTATGGTGTAAGGATGCCTATTCTGACACATAGATAATGTTATTCTGAGTTTGTTTAAATACCGGTATTGCAAAAAGTTGTTTTACATTTGAGCTTTTTAGGGACTTATGTCCCTATAAGCCACTAGTGTTTCCAGATTTACTTCAGCGTAAATAAAGCTAAATGTATGAAAATAGTTGAACCAGTGCGTTTATTATACGATTAAATTAAAGTGATTTATCGATATGAACGCCAGTGGACAGTTGAAGTTTTTAACTTCGTCGATATGTTGTTAGAAAGATCAATTAATTTATTAACCTAGAAGATATTTCAGAGTTGAAATTTTAAACCGGGGTTGATTTAGTGATTTGTATCAAAAGGCGAAATCTAAAACCACTCATAAATATAAATGTAAAAAAGATTCCTATAAAATCTTGATCCCAGCGGTCTTTGATCATTGACGTTTGATAAATGGCTCTGCCTAATGAATCGTCTAGTCTTTGTCAGTAGCAAGGCTAATCGAGGTTTCTCATCCACTAGAACTCGTCCTTTGCCACACGCTCGTGCTTTGGACACGCTTAACGGAGTCCTGGTTTTATTGCAATTAAGAGAGTTTCTTTGTTTTTACTACGAATTCTCTGCGTTTCTAAAAACGGTTTAATGCTCTATTATGCTAATACTGACCTAGACAGGCCTGTCAATCACACAGATAATAAAGCCTGTGACATCGGAATTTCGTGTAATTTGCATTGTAGTGTGCAAATATTATCCCACATCTATAATGCCCTTTCGTTCAGCCAGAGTAAGACTCTTAACGGTTTTGTTGGCAGTTTGAAACTGAGACGATATGTTCTCAATAATCCATTAATGGGCTTTTATTGAACTATTCTGACTAAACTGTCTTATCTTAGTCATTAACAGAGCAAACATATAATTCCTTTATCATTAAACTTTCACTCATTCTTGCTTTAAAACAAGATCCGCACAATATTGTGTTGGCGACAGTATAAATACAAGCCTATCTAACTTTCATCTGTCATAAAATACCTGTGCTAATCATTATAATAGGTTAAAACCTCAAAATTTTTAGTATGTGGGGAATTTTAATGTTTTTTCCCATTTTTCTCTTTCTCAAAATCGGCATTAATAACACCATTGTATAGAGAATAATTTGTTAGTAAAATAACTTCACCATACTTCGCAGTGAACACCGCACTACCATGGTAAGCATCTTCATTAGTTTATATAATCAATAGTCAATATTATTGATTATATAAACCCCATCATTAATCAATCGTTGAGATGGGGACGCCACCTAGGTGCGTATTTTAACCCAAATATGAGTGAAGGATGAGTGTAGAATGGTGTGTGATGACCTGTGTAGCTTTGTTACTGACTAAGATCAGCGGTTTCATTAGTCAGGATCATTTATTTAAAGCCCAATGATCGGGAACAGCTGGGTCCAGTTTCGAACCATCAAAAAGCTACTGACTTTTCTCAGGATCGAACAGGCGATCTTTTGATTAAGAGGCGAGCACTATAACCACTCAGCTACCCAGCCAGTTATAGAACCCTCAATTCTTTACACAGCCGATCACTATTTTTCCTGGAGCATCGAACGGTAGCTGGAACTGTAGTTGCAAACTGCAGGGTTGGAGCTAATGTAGATGCCAGGTCTATCATGATCATGAAACTTCCACAGAGCCTCTGATTGTCGAGTAATTGTTGAGAACTAGTTGTGATTGTGAGTGACACACTCAACTCTGCAAATGCGACTCAAACTACTCCAGACCAGACAGGTTCTGGTGTCCACATTTATCTTCCCTAGTCACCAAGCACCGACTGTGACGATACATAGCTAAGATGTTCAAGGTTTGATTTACTTAAGATATCTGTCTTCATTCGGATTATGAGTAAGTGTAAACACAATTTCATGATACAAAAAGTTCCTAATTATTTTCAGCTACACAAGTCAGATTCTATTTGTCAGGCCTTTGTGAGGGTGTTCAGTTTTAGTTATATTAATGTGTATGAAAGTTAATTATACATTTTTAGCGTGATTGTTTCGTATCAATTCAATACAAATTAAGTATCTCATGTGGCTCTAAATTCATCGTGAACTTAATCAGTTTAATTAATTGTGACTTTGCTATTTATACCCCCACATGTTCATCGTAACTTCTTTATCAAGTTCTCTACTGCCTCTTGATATTATATGTTTTATTGTGAATAGGAATGGTGTGCACTCTATAAATTACATTGTATCATTACCAACCAATTTTTAAAATATTGCAAAATAATATAATTTTACAGATTTTGGAGGACGTTCATAGCTGATTCTCGTGGTTTCATCTAAAAGCAATTGATTATGAATTATTGATCCTGCATTAATCTCTATGTATTCGTTTTGTGCCTTATTGATTATGATTTGGGACCTTCACAACGTGATAGTAATGGTGACTTATTGGTTGTTCACAATCTCAATGGGGTTGTTATGGCTATTGATTGTTTTGTATTCAAACGTGATTGTGATTATGACTTATTGAGGGTGCAGATATTAAATAGTGCACTAAGGTGATTTACTGATTTCGTGCTATTTGAGCTGACTGTTTCTTCCAAATGAAATTAGCCAGTCTCACTGTAGTTAAAACACCATTCACAGTTCCATAACTTCCATTTACGAAGTCCTTCATCTGCATTGTCTAGTTTTGATTGCAAAATACTAATTTACAATAGCAGCCCTCCCCCTTCACAAAATCGAGATTTAGATTTATCTTCCCCAGTCGTAGTTGAGAGTGTAGTCAGTTCCACTGATGATCATTAGTGATCATTAGATTACCACTGGTAATCTCTTTAGTTGTTAGACTGGTCCACATTATCAGTTACTGCTAATTATCGAGTAAAGGAGAAACGTTCTGATTTGGAGGTAGTAAAATACAAGATCGGCGGACTACTTACGTCTTACGTTGGTTAATAAATTGTGACGTCATTAATCATTTTTGCATCTTTCTTTTATTTTTATAACTGAGTATATTTTTGGCATACAGCAATAAAATGTATAGCTTAGCGTTAAATATTTACCGACAAATCAGCCCCTTTTAACACTAAAAATTCTTGTTAATCGATTTCACATTCATTTTTTTTTTATAAAATATTATACTGTTTTTTGAGGGGTGAGTAGTTAACTACGTTATGATGTTTGCTTTCTGACCTATATAATAACATCTAGATGCGGAATATTGGTGAAAAATATAACTCCAAAAGACTAGAAAGAGGTTAGATTCTCTCTTAAAGGAGTTTTCTGTTCTCTTATTCTATATCTATAGACCCTAATTATTGTAGTATACACATTGCTTTGGGGGTTTAACATTAACTGGTTACTCATTGGCAGGATTTGAACTCAAACCTTGGGAATCGAGTGTATTCACGCCTAAATATCGATGAGTAGGTTTTTTGGTGTACCGGTTTGTAAAGTTAATTTCATTGTATATTGCTTCCAGATTGCCAATAATAAAAAGGTTTAATACCTGCTATTAAGCAATCCATTTAATTGAAGTCTCAACTAGTTTCGGCTCCTATGTGGAGCCATCATCAGGCGGTACAAGGACGTTTCCTTTCTTCATATGAAGAGTGTCACATTCAGCACATAAATAACTAAACATTTACACACGATACGAACACGGAAAACATTTATGGTAACTGATCAGTTATAACCAAGTTATAACAGACGACGATAGCCTGGTGGACTTTGAGTCCAGACAATCTTTCTGTATTCCAATTTAACAGGAAATTTTGGGGACCAATTAACAGGACCATCTTTGAAAACTCAAATCATAGACCGACGAATTGATCATTTAATAGCCAACGATAAAATAGCCTAATACGAAAAAAAGTGGACCCATAAACTCTTCGGTATAATGGCATTGGAAACTGAAATTAGTCTAATCCTGTTCTGCATGATAATCCAAATTGAACTGCGCTAAGATTGTAATCGTCCAAGAGATATGGAGGGATATCCTCGATTGCTTTTGATTAAGAACCTAGCGTTCTACGTCAACCGCACGCGCTCACACTAACACACACGTGTTTACTCTCACATGCACGTTTTTACTCTCACACTAACACACGGCTAAATACACACACTCATTCGCTCATTATGAAGAGGTATCTGGGAGAAAATACACTTCCTTCGCTTGGACCACTTTCTTTCTCTAATGTCGTCTCATTCTTCATTATCATTTTATTACGAAGATCCTGCTAGACTAGAGTACAGACCTCGTGATGACCAGGTGTAGACGGATTGTTTTCGCTAGTTGTCCTCATTAATGGACAGCCATATGGACTAATTACACATTAGTGTTTTACTGTAGTGCAAGTAGAGATCTAGATCGTCCCTCCTTTCTTTCGTGACTGTCTTAATGTGGCTTGAATGTTTCCACATTAAGAGAGGAATGGTTAATCGTCTCTACTTAAGTTTATGGGTGAAAATTTATAGTCCTATAAAACTTTCTTACTTTGCCGCATGCTAATGTGATTCGTTCTTGAAAACCTCAATCAACATGACTTATGAACTAGGCCTGATTCTGTTGTGTTGCTTAAAGCATAAAATAGAATTTAAAAGAAATTACTCGTATTTATTTCATAATTGTATTTTCTATTGTGGGGATGGTTTCTTAGAGTCAAAGAAATTCCCTATTAGTTTCAAAATTAGAATATTTCCAATTTAAGACTTTCAAATTCCACGAACTTTTCAATATTTTTTCTTCTTAAAATCTATTAGACTAAACAAACAATATCAAACTTAGCCATTGAGGTGAACACTAGATGAATTCATACTGAAAGCATACGAAACTATGCCAATACATCCCCCCAAGTACAGTATGGGATTACATTGTATCAATGACGCCACTGCACCAGGGTTGAAGGGCTCAATTATCTAGTCTCTAGTCAGAGCCATTTATTGTAAGCCCAATTAAAAATGGTAGCTGGAACCATTATCAGAGATTGTAATATATGTGTCAATATTTGCACATTAGGTGAAGAACTTTCCCTGTCATAACTTGTATTATCTGACGTGATTGACGTTGATTGTATAACATGATTGTCTAGGTCAGTATTATCATAACAGAGAGATGTGTTTGGAAGTACCTGTATTCATAGTGAAAACAAAGACGAACTTTTAACAATTACCTTTCCCGTTTCACGAATTGGCGACAGTCGCACTTATAAAGTCAAGAATAATTCTGTTATGGATGTTTTCTCAGGATCGATCCGGCAACCTTCTATTATACTGTAGAACCGACCAGTATTATGCGAAGCAGTACAGCTATTTTAAAAAAATATTCTCAATCACAACACTAATTTTCTCTCCGAGTAAGCAACTTTTCTGTAGGTACTTTTGAAGATAATTTTTTAATAACACTTCACACACAATAGTGCTGTGTGTGCTTGTCTAGGTTTATACCCTCATAACTCATGTCGGAGTATTTACATTGCAGCAGGCCTACATGCTACGATGCAGATGTGTGGCAGTATATCCCAGATGACAATCATAATCACACAAAGGTCCCGTTGCTCAACCTCTCTCAGTCGTCACGCCAAGTCACCGTGTTTCCTCTTGGACACACCACTACCTACTGCAAATTTGCCCTAACCTAATCAAAATCCCGTTTCCGCAATGTGCTATGTTTGATGTCGTCTGACTGACAAACCGTGTTAGTCTTCTTAGGTCATTTTGAGGGAATTTGTGGCACACTGATTGATTGTCTTAAGCAATTCGAACTCATAAGGGCCTTATCTTACTTTTCTCGGCATTCAAAAACCGACCCAGTCTTCGTTTAAATCAACAACCCGAAGATGGAAAAGAGTGAGTGACGAAAAACGCCGTTATAGATGTTTTCTCAGGATCGACCCGGCAACCTTCTTTTGTATATTGCAAGGCCGCGGCGAGACAAAAATGGCAACGCCGCGGGAATAGCACGCCTATATTTTTTTCTTCCACCATGAAGAAATATATATTGTACCTAAATAGGTAACTATGTAAATATATAAAAATAAGTATATTAGTGGACCAAATTTACAGCTGATGTGTACTCCAGATCTAAAACTGAAAGTTTTTCAAACTTAAAAATTAACGCCAAATATAGAATAGTGACCTGGTCCCATGAAAAAGTCAGTTTTAGCCACGCGTTTTTTAACTCGATCTCTAGAAAATGACACATTGGCCAATCAAGCCTTAGAGTTAGTGTTATACAAAACATCAGAAGAACTCTAATTCAGGGTGAAATTCGCCGCGAGAGTTAAATAGTTTTCACACCGCCATCACAGTGACGCCAAAGAGTGAGATGATGAGTCCAAAATGTCTGCTTCAAACTGTTCATTACACCAACCCTGCAATCTGCGGTTTCGGCAGCCAATTCTAGGCTTATCGAATGATTGGGCCAAAGTTTTAAACAGGTGTTTTGGTTACACGGCTTCCTAGAATTATGTAATAAATAATACCTATTATAGTTGGTTCGTCTTAATAGATGGGTTCGTCCACTAGATTAAACCGTTTCCTCCATCCCTGACGCCTGAGGAAGGAATGTTCTACATCTTCAGCATTAGGTGACAGTGGAGTCATTCCATGACAATGACGGCGACACCAAAACTGCGTATATTACATGATTTGTTCACTTCTGGGGCCTAAATTGACTCTTTACGGCACAATATTATGTTTAACGACGCATAGCCGAGGCCAGAAAATCATCAAAGTTTAAAACATATCTTTGGCCTGTGCGATGAACTATACTTTAAGTAATACTGCATTATTTTTTAAGCCAGCGAATGAAGAACCCGAAAATGTTGAATTTCAAAATTGCTTATTCATAATCAAAAAGTTAAAAAAAAAACCCGTAGAGGACGTAAAACATAAGTCATTAGGCCTACGTTTTGACAATTACATTCTAAAAACCAATTATAATTATAAGTATAATTATAGAGGGAATCTTAAACAACGAAACGCCACGAACATGCGGTTTAAATTCCTACTATAATGGCTATTTTAAAGTCATAATAACAGAGATTTAACTTAAATGATAGTAAACATGACTTTTCCAAACGGTTATTGCGGATAAACGAGCACGTCCAAACATTATTTCCACCCAAATATTCATACAAATGTAATTCCAACCAAGTAATTTCAAGCACGTGGTTTTAAAAATCTATCATTAGAGCTCAATATTACTATACTAATGTCCCTACAAGAGTAACGCAAAGGTACATGTTTAAAAAGTTTACTATTAGATCCTGGCAAAGGTCAAAAAATAAATATCGAAATGTTTGACAGTTCTTTTCACCTCCTGCAGAGTTACTTGAATCACGTGACCTACGTTCTCATACGCAGGACCTCTTCAAGGACATTCATAAGGACCACTCACGGTGACCACTTTCTTAGAGGTCAAAGGTCGTCCAGCCTACACACTATGGCTCAACTTATGGATCACAAGTCCCATTCGTTCTTAAATTTCACATCGAATGCAAACCAAACAGAAGATTTCTCATATGTAAATTATTGATCTTGGAGGGTGTTTGCATGATCTTCCTTTCGACATAAACAATGAAAAACTCATCTTACTTTGGAACCAAGAATCATCGAACTTTTGAGAAATTAAAATTGTATGTATATTTAATTTGTTTATGAGTGTCGACTCTACATTTCTTTGTGATGCAATATCTCACGATTCAATGATTATACAACTCACGAATATTTTTTTATGAGCAAACTAACTAATTAGAGTACTTTGAAACTACTGTACTTCTTCTACCTACGATAGTCATTGCAACTTACTTATATTATGCCTTGTATTCCTATCCATTTCTCTGCATCACAGCTACATCAATGTTTCTAAGATCACAACTACACTATTTACCACTTATAACATATTCTACAAGATAAGTGTTCACAGATCGATATCCTTTCTTCTCGCCTTGCCACTGTTCCTATATGTTCCAATGTCACAACTACACTTATCCTACAAGTCAACCGTCCAAAGACCGTCAGCACTATCGTCTTCTCTCCACTCCGGTTCTGTTTCGTTTCTTCACTTTCTCTGTCATCTTTATTCATGGTCTCGTCCACGCTTACCTTCAAGCGCGGTCTTCCGCTACGATTCTCGTTATTCGGTTACAAGTGTAAACTTCGTTCAGATCTCATGCGTTACTGACAGTTTTCTGGCCTTTAGCCTTAACGAAGTTTGTTAAGGAAATGCAAAAAGGTGTGAGACAGTAAAACACATTTGGAGTTAATGATTTTCTATAACTGACCTTGGCACTGGCAATATTTTAAATTATCATGGTCGTCCCCTCGCAAACAAAATCAAACAGAAATATCATTTTAACCTATATCAGTAAATTAATTGGATTGCTATCTAATCCATAGCACCTCGAGATTCGAGCACACTTTGATGGCTGCATGCATTCTTTGAATCCACACTTAAGTTTGAACTGCAGCGACGAAATAACGAAATACTGCCATGACCGGTGAATTTAGGAACGAAATCGAAAAGACAAAAATAGAGATGGAAATTGGTTCACGAAAGTGGTAGTTCCAGAAAGCAATAAAAATAGATTGCGGGCATTTGTCTGGCCCCGGGGTTTCGATTTTGGCGCTATGCGTGTCAGTCGGGGATTTGGCTTTGGCGGCCTTCAGAAGGTCATAGCTTCGACCATTACCAAAGCTGTAGCGTTACAAAATCATCTTTCTTCATGTGTAACGAGCTATCAATCCTGGATAAATAATTAGATAGTTTTAGTCGATAGTGGATTTCTTAAACAATTACCTCAAAAGACAATCGGCTATCTTTCCCAAGCTCACCACACTGAAATGTGCATAAATGAAAAATTATAAATGTACGCTACTTCAGTTACTCTTAACCCACTTGACAATCAATCAAAATCAAATTACGGGATTTGCCATATTTACAACAATTATCATTCGTATTTAATCATCTAAAAGCTTGGATAAGTAAACGAAATTGTTTTTATTTTTTTAATGCAATCTATTTGGCACGCTCAAACATACTTGAATCACCAAAATTGTATTCATAAAAAATAAAATGGAGTACACGGTGATTAATTAGACTGAAGAAAATTATTATGTTAAGTTTTATGACAACATCATCTTAGAATTAACCACGCCAATAAATGTTGTAGCACGTATAGTGTACTATACCCGTGAGAAAAGCTGTTAATTACTTAAACAACCATGTCAAAAGCCTCTCTGTCTATTGAACAATCCATAAACATTGTACAGTATGTGGAATACAACAGGCATAAACGTTAGCGATGGCTTGTTAACCATGAATAACGTGGTGATTGTGAGGTTAATACCTTTAACATATAGCACCTGCACAAGTCTTGAAGGTGCCCCCCCCCCTCCAGTATGTAGGAGCTATAGGTATTGATTACAGTTAATTAAGAAATTAGCAATAACGCCGACCTACACCATGAGTAACATAATGCGATCATAGTTATAACACCTACATTACTATCACCTGCAACTGCTGTATGCTGTATGTATTGGTTTAGGTTTACAGGTGCATAGTGACACAAGCTACTAAGGTTGGTAGGTGCTATAGCGCCGCAAGCTACTGCTCATCTGATACCGAATACTACAATCAGGTGCTAACACGAATGTGCAAGTGCAATTGGAATGATTGCAGGTTTGTAGCTGCATGGAAACAGTTAAGTGGACCAAAACACATAGCGCCTGCTATATATTACATGTTTACTGCCCTAGGACTGACACAGTTTTGATGGCTGGTGAGCTTTCCTACTTTGCATGATTCCACACATCTCGTCATAAATGTATGGAGTGAATTAGAAAATATTCTTTCAGAGCGTGAAAATTATATCGCAAATATGTATCTTAAATTAAAACATTTATAGTGATTTACTGGTGGTTTGAGTACAGTATTATTGCATGGTATTACCTTTGACTATTAATACAACAACACATAAGTGTTAGGTCAGTGGCACAGGTTTTATTAAATAACCGGTGCTATTTAGCGTTGGGTTGAATAATTTGGATACTATCAACGCATTCCCACTTTAACTGTTCTTAGAGTTTGGCTGAGTCGTCTTCGTACTTAGAAGAAGAAAGAAAAATAACAGTTTAAACATCAACATCTTTTCTAAAGAGGCTGTTTTAGGAATTTTTCCTCTTCAGCCAAGGAAAGGATTGCAGCAGTAGCAGAGACGTGTAAATAGCGAAAGACCTTCGTTATTACACTCTTTCGTTATCTACATGTCTCTGCTGCAGCTGCAATCCTTTCCCTGGCTGAAGAGGACAAAGTCCTAAAACAGCCTCAGTCCAGAAGGGTTTCAGCTCACTGGACTGAAACACCTCGAAGAAGAAGATTCCTTTAATGTCCAAGACTCACCTTCCTCGTAGAGTGTGCTGCAGACGTAGACCCCTGCCTGACACCTGGGGCCCACCATGGACCGTGTAGTAGCAGATACTGGGGGAAACGTACATGATAACATACAACACTGGACACTGACTGTTCTGCTTGTATAGTGTATAGTGTGCTGGTGTCATGTGTGACTGCGATTACTATAAGTGTTGTCTATGAGTGTATGGGATATGTTTATTATGTTATAACAAATCTTAAATGATTTAATTGGTCCCGTAATTTATGGAATGTTTCAATACAATAGTTCTCAAATTTATACACGAATACTTGTCATTCAAGATACCAAGACGTAAAAATTGAGGCCAGAAATCTTTGACGTAAATTCAATTTAGTTTTCTATTTTGTGAATCGTTCTTCCTTAAATCATTTTGCACTAACTTAATAAAATTAAATTTTAGCCACGACCATGGGGATGGAATCTAAAATCATGCAGATGTGAATTTATTCTGTTAAATGACTACTGTACGCAACGTACAGTTTTAGTGAACCATTTATAATCTTAAGCTTTCGATAACTTTGAAAGCCCGGGTAATCCTTGGCGCGTACTCGTAGATTATACATATGTATTTTGCAAAATCGCAGCTTGCGTGATTTCAGTGGTTTTTGCTCAATATAAAGACGGACACCTATTTTTTTAAACGCTATAGATTTACCATCCATCACTACGACGGCGGCCAGTCGCAATGCATGACGGGAGCGGCTAACCAACCGTTCTTCCTTCGCCACTAATTGTAATTACTTTGATGGCCAGTAAGTCCACTGCTCTGGTCGAATGGTCGTGCCATCACATCGTGTTTACAACTACTTCGTGTCAGAGCAAACACACCGCCTCGTCACTTGACCGACTCGGTGACAAACGGAGCGATCTGACGGATAGAACAAGGGTCGCTGTGAACACCGCGAGACCAGATAAACAAGCCATACCATATAGGTGAAATCTTGTAGAGATACACGATGCTTTGGGGTTTATGTTATTTAGTCACATTTTTATGAAGTGAAGGGAATTAAGGTTGGTAAGTAAAAGGTTAAGGTACTAAACATTGACTTTATATTATATCGGCATTGGAAACTGTAGAAGTGGAAAGCTAGCGGAGTGGAAACAGCGTCATACAGCAGCCAGGTTTTCACTCTAACAGAACATAATTGAAAAGGCCATTCACAGTCTGTGATACTGTAGAAGTTATACATATATCATTTTTCATACAGTGATAGTTGATGGATACGTCAATGACGCCACATTTACAGCAATCTAATCTTAAGAGATTTTGTCCAAACCTCTTCAGCTAGTCAATTATTCTTCGCGTGTAATCAGTCTATTTTCCAACCGTCACTGGAAGGCATGCATGTAACCTAAGATGCAATAATTCTAACATAACTATCATGGAAGTGCACTTTTGCAATTTCTAAAGTTTTACTAGTGTTCTAACACTTCTCTTCCTCAATTTCGAATACTTATTTAAAGCAGAGCCCATTACCCAGCCATTACCAGCCCTCACGTACAGCTGGTCGCCTCGAGGACTTCCACGGATCACATTCTGCATTATTCAAATTACCCACGAGCCCGCCGACCACGCTGTTTTGCTGAAAACTAATTTACACCGAGGAACAAGAATTTCGCTCTGATTTGAATATTTTTTCCGATTAAGTTGTCAAACATCGAAAGAGACTGAGACAAATTTCGAGCAGTTTATCGTAAAAGGAGCATGTAGTTAATATGTTGTCCTCATGGTAATGACGTTTATGAAGTCAGAGTTACTAATAGAAGGGAGCTTATAATCAAAATCTTAATTTCTTGAATAAAGCATTTGCGAAGGCGGTCTGATGAGATCGCAGTCCTATGAGCATAAAAAAATTGAGTTTTAATTTAAATAAATGTAAAACTATAGAAAATCCTTCTTCTAATATTATAAATGAGAAAGTTTGGATGTATGGATGTATGGATGTATGTTTGTGACAAGTGAACGCGAAAAATACTGTTTGGATTGGGCTGAAATTTAGCATGATGATAGCTCACATTCCCGATTAACATATAGGCATATTCTTATTTCAAAAATCCTTTCGGGCTCCGCCCCAGTGGCTCTGGACTTTCCCATGTTAACCTTATGAGAAATGGAATTATTGAATCTTAACAGCTGTTTCAACTAAACAAGTTGGTTCTGTTCTATGATGTTCAATAGCATTAAAGTTACAAGGATTACCAACAGGGTGCAGCACTATTATTTCTTTCACATTTATGACAACAGCTAATTTACAACCAAAAGGTGAGTGAGCGTAGCGAACGAACTTCAACCTGGAGGTGAGTTAGCGTAACGAACGAGCTAACCTGAAGGCAAGTGAGCGCAGCGAACGAGCTCCAACCTAAAGGTGAGTGAGCGTAGCGAACAATCTTCAACCAGGACGTGATTGAGCCATGCGAACGAGATAATCTTGAAAATTAAGAAGTCGAACGGGGCAAAGCCCGCGGGTTACAGCTAGTAAATAATAACCGGTACTTCAATATTAACTACCTTGCATGATTGTGATGTCTTACATTCACGACAGAGCTTTTAAATGTTATTAATTTTACTTAGGACAATTTGTTATGGTTTTTCAATAATTTCAAATTTTACCATAAAAATTCCAGTAACAACCAAGAAAATACGGCCCTGAACTTTCAACGGATGATGATTTAGCGTTGTGCTATTATTAGGTGAAAATAAATCATGGTAATCTAATAATGAGTTATTATGTGGTCAGGCTAAATATATCATTGGAAAATCTCCTTAAACTCGTTGCACGACCTGGTATGCATATTACTGTATTATTTCCTAATAACTTGGAAGAACTAGGACGAGAATATATTCCGTAATATTTCAATAAACCAATGATTAAGTACATAAACTGTCTAAAGGCGAAACAGATGGCTTCTCAAACGCAAAGGTAATCCGGGAATATTCAGATTAAGTTCAAACCTTATTTATGGATTTGGAAACTATGCTGTTGTGTCTTGTAAGATGTATATGAGGCTGATACTTAGGAGTTGTGCCAACTGGCCAATGTACCGGTGTACCGGTCGCGAGTTTATGTGCCAAGTATATAATGACTAGTTAATTAGTTATCCATGTTCCTGTTCTGTACCAAGGCGCCGCTACCGTATGTTGTTATACCTGCAAGACCTGCTTTGCATTTTAACTAGCCATTTACCCGATCGGCTAATTTAATTGGGTTCCTGCCGAACCTCCAGTTATTAGCGGTTCCTTATCTGTCCGCCAGAAATCTGTGGGTTGTAATTTGACACCCATTTTACGGCGGGTGAAAATTGGTTTCGTTTTATCAGTTATCAGATAAGTTGTAAGACTGAGAAGGTGCAATTTTTACAAGCGTATATGAATTTCATCGTAGAAATCCTTTCAACCAACTGTAATTAATTTGTATATTATTTTTTAACGCCAATTCCTACTTTTTCGTTTTAAGATAAAATGTTTCAATATAATATAGGTTTTGTTCTAAAATTCAAAATAAATTCGGTTTTGAATTATTCTTAGACAAGCATTCAAGGGATTAAGGTATGTTTTGTGAGATTTATATGTTCAATCAGTATTTCGCTTGCTTTAAAACTCCTTAATCCATGGACAGTGAATATCCATTTCTTATTTAGCTTATGTAGTCTGTGATAAAAAATAAGTCTAAGCTTGGCTCACAGGGAAATCTAAGAGAATAGAGAGTGTTGGTTGGCGTATTTTATTTTAGGATATTACAACGCACAGACGCATATAAACAGTTGTATTACTATAAATAAAAATTATGAATAGTAAACTTTAAAAAAGTAATCCAATCAAGCACCATACAAAAAATTGCATCCGATAAACATGATTATTTCGAAAATGTTCTTTGTTTGCTTCTTATATCCTACCATGGCGGGATATTCTACAATAACACGGGATGTAGTGCGTTTTGGCAGGGCTGTCAACCGTGGTTCTCAAAAATACAATACAAACAGTTTTAAAATTAAGAAGCATAAACTCTGACCCATTGAACAAATGTTCGATTTTTCTAGGCAGTGTGTTACCCAGTAGACATGATTGTTCAAAGGTTCACTCCATATTTTCAACAACAGAGTATGATAAAATGGCTTGTGTTAAACCACATTATATTTCATACTGTATTACAATCTTGATGTGTACCTAAGGATGTCCAATCCCTACTTAAGGAAAATCCCTTCCTCTTCTCCGGAATATTTTGTTTCGTGGTACAGTACAGTACAGTAGGTGAAGTTTCGCGCCACAGTGGTTTGTGCTAAAGTAGTGTACATCTGTGAACCATGAGGTGGCGCATTCTTGCCTTCTTTGCCTCAATACTGTACGCCACTAGGCAGCTGACATGCCAACAAGATGTGTTTTGTGGAACAGCAAGCACTCCGTTATATGTAACTTCAAATTCATAATCAAATTAGGTGACGACCGATTAAATGTTTATCGACTGGTATTCACAGGAATACGGAAGAAATTCGTCATCGTCAAAGTCGAACTTTGATTCTTCTCAAGTCTCTTTCTTGATTTTTCAGTTTCCTTGAACATTATCTTAGGGAAATGGGTGGTTTTGAAGCTGTTAGGGAAATAATAAAATAATACACTGCGTTAAGAAGATTTTGCCTCTTAACGTACACAAATCGTATTTATCGTATTGAAAATCGTTGGTTGAAGTAAAAAAAACATATTTTGGTTTCATACCACGTATAAAAAACGAAACTGCTTCAACAGACTCAAATAGCTATGCGTCCGTATGTCAAAAGTAGGAGTCCAATTTGAGGTCTTTAGACGTGATTGATATTAATAACCATACATATTTTGCACGAAAGAAACAAATTCAGTCATCAACTGTAGGTTTGGGTTTGATGTAAGTTGCGTGTCGCGGTCGGCGACTGCCGAGGATATAGGCCATCACCAGCCTCAGCGACAGCTGCGCGGACCGCGGGCTCTGGGACTGATAACTTATGCAGGAAAGTCGAGAGAGAGTCGTTCAATTATCATCAAACTGCGCTGCCTTCTCACACTCACTGGACCTCGGGAACACTGTCACTACACTCAGACAGGGAACATGATCCTCCGTCACACACGAGTGGTGTGTGTGTATAGCTGGACAGTGTTCACCTAGCAATCAGTGGAACGTCGGTCTGATACTGAGAAAAGTTTATATCTTTTGGTTGCCTCGAGATTGGACAAAACTGACCTTGATTATTGGGTCAATAATTGGTCCTGGTTGACGAAGCTTCTGGTCTAAGTCCATGCATAACCCAAACTCCAAAACAAATGCCAGTCGACTGCCGTCGTCTGGTCCGTTTGCAAATAATACTGAATATTCATTTACGATAAACATTGTTGGAAAAGTGTCTGCATTGATAAAAAGCGTTATGTACTCGTACAAGTAAGGAATCTAGCAATTACATAGTCTAGAGAAGCTCGCTATAATCTGCATTTCGCTACATTTGATTGTTGAAGAGCTCGCTAACAAGACACATCCAGCTATGCAGTAGGCAGTGTATTAGTTTTGAATTCAACTTAATTGATAACAAGGTAGCGTCAATCATTCAGACATATTCAATTGGCATCCAGTAACCAGTCTAGTTAGTAGAAAAACCAGTGATTGACTTATAATACCAGTGTCTCTGTCACCCGCTCACTCGCCCCCACGACCGGTTACACTTAGATATGCAGCCTGTCTCTTAGATTTGTTATACACTCCTTCAACTAATTTGCACATTCAACTGTAGTGTGTAATGCATTTGTTAATCCAAGTGCCTAGTTTTTACTAGAGTTTTTATACGATCGGCTATTTGATACGCTAGGTTTATCAAATGCACCGCCACTCACTAATTGCTGTTAACGTGTGCGCTCCTATTCCACAAGATTTATTAATTAGCAGTTGGTAAAATCTGTATCGGGCTTCACAATTAAAACTGCATTTTCTGTAACAGTTTTCATTAAGTTCTATTTATGAATGACGCAATTAGAAGTCAGATATTTTTGCACTAATATTGTACTGATTTGTTCGACCACCATAAAATAATCTTTGGATTATTCGTACTTAGTAAAACTATAATTTATTTATGTAGTCTACTTTTCTAGAATCAACCCCACGACATTGATTTTAAACATATTGTAAACTTATGCATCAACTTTTCGTTGAATGATTATGTACATAGCTTAATTATTGATATGTACATTTCATACAGTCATACACTTAATAATTTTTCAACTTATCGTGCTAGTGCTATACAGAGTTTGATATTCCGTAGTGTAAATGAAATTGTCTTTCACATTCAAATATTAACTTTTCTTTCGCTTTTTTACTCACACACGACGAGATATAGGCTGAAAATATGGAACAAACTCTTAATTTCTAGTTAAGCCATTATACAGATAGTTCTAGCAGTACCTTTAGTAGTAGACTGTCATTAGTTAAGACCTTTAGTAGTAACGATGATAAATAATTGTTATGTTTAATCGAACTACCAATTTATGTTTTTCATTAACTGAGTTCACGAATGGCTGTGTTTGTCATCTAAAGTGCGAGAATAGTTCCCTAAACGGGTATAGAAAAACCATGTTCCCGTCCGTAGAATTTTGTAAATCTATTATCTATAATATTAAAACGAAACTGGGTTTTTTTATTTCACGATTCTGAATCAACCACTTGACGGATTTTCATGATTTTTGTGTTGAAAGAAAGATAATTTTGAGAACTAGGGAATGTCGAAGCCATAATTTTAGTTTAGGGTTTCAGTTTTTTATAAAATAAGTTCAAAATTTTAAAAAGTCTAGCAGCCGACGGACGAGTTAAAGTCGTTTTAGTGGTGGTTTAACTAACAGCTGGTTTCTAACTGTCATTGAAATGTTTATGTTACAAGTTGTTTGTATACACAAATATTGATCCAGAGTTTCCCTACACACTATTTCACTTTAAAATGCAGTTTATTACCTACCGTAAAAGATCTATGTTATCAGGAGATTGTGTAATTTTGAACTAAACAGTTTAAACGTATAATCAAGTTTTGTCATAAATGCAATCCGTCTAAGTATAAGTGCTTAATCCTTGAAGATATAAGTGGTTTACGGTGTTGATACATCTTTTTCTAGATGTTTGAATATAAGTATGACTGCATACAGTACACGAAAATGTCAACCGGTGTAGTAGGTCTCCAGAAAACTGACCAGTAAGCTGCAGGGTGTCAGTAGAAACCAAAATCGATTCATACCATATCATAACTATCCCAGTAGTACCGTATGATTCAGAAACTTGATAAAGGGGTACATTCCAAAAGGCTCAGATCTCGGATGGGCTGGGCAGGCTTTGCATGGTGGAGAGAAGATACTTCAACTTTTAAAAGTGTATTCCAAGGAGTACTACAAGGTAGACGACCACTTGGAAGACCAAGTAATGAAAGACATCTTCAGACTGGTATTTTCCTTAGAAATGGCAGGGGATAGAAGAGAACGGGAGGACAGGATCATTTTAGAAGTTTCAGTGGCAAAGGTGGTAAAATAAGGTACGGTACGGTAAGTGATAGTAGGCCTATGCAGTGGAAGGTGGTATGTAGCTACTGTACTCAAAGCCAGTGTGTGTGAATCGGCCACCAAGTTTAAACTAGCTGTTCTGAATCATATACAGTTTTAATGGACTACTCGATTCCCGTACGTAGGACGGGCCAAACAGCTCGTACTTATTTAATACGCAAGCAGGTTTTTTGTGACAATTACTCCTCCGAAACTTCTGAACCGATTGACATGTTTTTGGTGTCATTGGAAAGAGGGTAACGTGAAGTTGTGCAGGAAACTTTCTTTTTAGGGAAATAATGAGAGAGTGAGGCCCTGGGGCCCTTTAAAGTTTCGTATTTCTCCATAAGATTAACATTGGAAACAAAAATTGTTATGAAACTCCAGCTGTTGTCAGAAATCAAAAGTAAGAAGAAGAGCATATGTTAATTGTAAACAGTCAATAAGTTTGATAACATAACAGTTTGCCACAAACTTGCTGACTTGGTTGAAATTCGTTTTAAAATAACGCCTGTAATACTTAGCAATTGCTCGAATTCGAGCAACAGGGACACTAGTAAGATTTAAAACACGTATACCCTTGGGCTGAACAAATGACGGTTTTAGAATTCAAACTTGTGCTCTCCCAATCATGGCAGTTCCTCACTAAAGCTGGAGTATCATAAAAATGTTAGGTCACCCATCCAAGTACTAACCACGCTCGACGTTGCTTGACTTCGGTGATCGGTCGGCCAACGGCCATACCACGTTGAATATACCAGATGTTTTTAATTCGAATAAATGAGTTTACTCTGTTATGTAAACTATTGCTGTTGTTAACTACAATCTTGCGAATGTTTTCAATTTCCTCATAAAAGTCGTGATATACCCAGTCGGTGGAATGTATATGTAAGCTCGGAGCCACCTGTCTAGGCATTACATTAGTCTAACAGCTTCCAGTGACATACATGTGCCCGAGTGTACAAACGACTTCCATTGACCTACGCCCTCAGACCTCTCTCTGTAGCGCCGGACTATCTCGTAAATGCTACCAGAGATGCAGCGCCACTCGTGGATACTTTACCTCGTATATAACGGTTTGTAAGAGTGTATGTTATAAAATGTACATTTAAAAGACGAACACTAGTTAATAATAATTCAGTTCTCATTTGAGTTGCTTTTGGGAAAATATTACATTATTCTTTCCAATTTAATAATGGTTTATAGTGCAGCTGTGAGTGAAGAAAAAAGATCTTGAAAACAGAGGACATTCTCTGTGTCCGGGAGGATTTATTTTTTCCTTAATAGATTAAGGATAACCTACAGCTTAAGGTAGCCTCATAATGACTGGGCACGGATGATCACATATCTAATAGTGGCGATTGGCTGGATTTGAATCCGCGGTCCTCAAGGACAGGAGTCCTTCGTTCTAGCCACATTAACAAACGCTCCACGTATAAAATTGGCCCCATGTTAAGTAATAGTTTACAGTATATTTCAAATGCTTTACAATTTCTTTCGTATCTAAACTCAACTTACTAACGTATCTTTATAGCAATTCTAGGAATTAGCTAAGTCCCTTTTAACGTTGATTTGATCAATTAAA
This sequence comes from Macrosteles quadrilineatus, assembly GCF_028750875.1. Taxonomy (NCBI): domain Eukaryota; kingdom Metazoa; phylum Arthropoda; class Insecta; order Hemiptera; family Cicadellidae; genus Macrosteles; species Macrosteles quadrilineatus. The sequence goes on along the minus strand of NW_026542595.1, from coordinate 71,371,653 downwards.
CTAATCAAAAATAATTGTCGTGTTAATACTTAGGTGTTGAGTAGTTATAACACTAGAAAATATCAAATTTGAACATCTAACACGTGAATAAAAAGAGTATAAATACAACAAATAATTTGACAGAAATTGTAAATGTGAGATGTCCCAACCCATATCAACTCTAAGTTACTGAGTTTGATGATATCAACAGAACATACAACTTTCACTGACAAGTTTATTTCAGTCGTTTACGAGCCCAAAATCCAGCTTCTCGGCATTTGTTGCCGGTAGAAAGCACTCGTAAAAGCAAGAGTTATGTTTCGGCAGGGTCTGACCCACTTTGTTCTTTGTGGCATTCACTGGTCAAAAATCTAAAATGACCAAAGTCGTCTACTCCACAGAGATTCTCTGTGTCCACTCCAAGTTCGAAGCTAAGTGCTAACTAGACAGCAGTTCGTGATGGCCTGAGGAAACGAATGGAAACTGGAGAAGCTACATGCTCAAACTGTCTATTCCTCAATCACTCTTTGCCAAATAAGAGATAATGCGATTCAAAGATCGCGCGAGAACCGTTAAACCAATTATTGTACCAAGTTTTGATCGCAACTGTTGCAGTTACGTTCCTAAATGGAAAGGAGGATGGAACAACACTATAAAGTACAGGGAGAAGTTCCGTGAACAGTATACATTGTGGATTTACGCAGCTGAACACAACGGGAAAATCATTAACGGGTTTCAACGGCGTAATAATTTGCATTAATGTTCATTTTCATCAATTTTGGAAATCAATAAACATTATGTCATTATGGTATTCGTGAATTGTGGTTTTATCTAAGTTTTGGCGTTAAAGGTTATGGTTGTCAAAAGCTAAAAGTTCATGAAATAAGATCCAGGCAGTTTCCTTGCCAAGAAATGTTACAAAACTACATTAATTTACATTCAACAAATCAAGGATGTGGATGGTGCAATGGCTAGAGCGAAGGGATTCTGGATGTTGATGATGTGCATCATCAAGACATGCAAAATAAATCATCATATTTGAGCGTGGTTGAATTTTATTTAACAATGGTTTAAAACTACAGAGCGACAATTTTAATTAAAAAATAAAACATCTGCCATAGACTCAACGTTTGTCGTAGTAGGAAGGTTCTCCAAGAAAACTATAGCCTAGTACCGAGTCTACAGGACCACAGTTGAGCCGTATCTCTAGATGTTGTGTTTATCCAAACATTCCAGCAGCTCGCATCTCATCTGTATTCATGTATTCCGTCTCTAAATCTCTTCAGGCCTAACTGGATTACTAGCTATCCCAGCAGTCACGACAGTTCGAGTCTTGGCGACGTGCGATAAAAACACTATCTGAACTGCCTTGGTAAACGGCTTAATAAATGAATTCGTCATGTTGGAATAAGTATGAAGTTTGATGTGGTTTACTGAGTTACCTTATTATTTCTACGTGAGATTATACGAAGGGCATTGTTAATATTTGTACGTCAGGGAAGAGGTTTGATTTGATTTCGTATTTAAATGAAATGATATAATAACCATTTGCGATTGTGCCTATTTTGCCCAAGGCCCACCCTGTCTTTGTATTTTCTTTGTAGTTCTAGAGTGGCCCGTTTGGGATGTACAGTATTCTGTTGTATCAATGTCTAGTTCTCAACATTGTGAACATGTCTGGTTAGTGTAAGATATTATCGTGATCACCTATTCCTGAGCAATAGTATGAGCTAAAACGTAGACCCAACTCTACATGTTTCTATTAAGACATGTTTGTATAAGCTATTCCATAGCCTGTACTTGATATTACTTTAGACCCTGTGTAGAATCCAGTAATGTACTTATGGCTGATTATAATATACACTCTAACTAGCTTTACTGATATTCCCGTCTCACCGGAGGTGTTTCTACCCCAAATGCTCCCCCCTACTCCCTCCGTCCCTGTCCCTCGTCTTTCCCTACCCCTAACGTCGCCCCTGTACCTCCCTGAGTTACCCCGTGTTGTCCCCTCCCTGTATGTCATGTATGTTGTCCAGTGTTGTATGCAGACTTACCCCAACAGCTGATCACTGCACTCCGAGCACCGTATGATGATGAGCCTATAACGAGCGACACAGCACAACTGCCAGTAAGGAGGCCGTGGATTTCACTACAAATTGCAGTCCAGGTGCTCCAGTTAGCCCCCACTGCCCGTTGCGATCGCCGATACCTCTCTCAAGGTCGGTGAAACCGAAAACATCTATGAAGATGAAATTATGATGAGAAAGTAAGGCGTGGGTCCGGCGCTCAGCGACGCGCCTTCCGGCTATAGCTCTGCCTTCGCTCGTACCTGCTGAGTTTGGCGCGATCGGAATTATCGACTTTTCTTTTCGACGCGCCAATTTGAAATTTACCGCCGATAAAATTTTATGTAGCCGGTTTCATGGGTTTATTGAAAAACTTAATGCAATGAGTAATGAGTATAGCTGAGTGATGGGTAACTGGTCTCTGGTAGGTCTGCTATTACGTAGATAAACTGAGACTGTGGTTTGCTTTACCTTCTAACTGGTTAGGTGCTATGAATAATTGTTTGAGCAACCGAGTGGTTGTAGTGTCTGTCTTAAAATCTGAAGGATGGTAAGTTCAGTTTTTTCAAGCAGGTTGAAGCTCTGATCCCACTTGCCACTGTGCGTGCAAATGTGTGTTGCAAATGTGTGTGTGTGTGTGTGTATTCATGACGTTTTATCCAAATAAAGGTTAGATAATAACAGGATTGATATAACTGTTAGACGTTCTCTACAAAGACATGGCAGCTGAAAACATAAAAAATACAAAACAAAAATCGATGCAAAGCATATACCATAGAACTCCAAACTAATCGAATGAATATAGCAATCGTAATTAATTACGTCACCCCTTGTCCTTTTGAACTAAGATTACTTTCCTTAGTTTACCAACTCTTTTATGACTGGATGGTAAGAATGACCTGCTATTCTACACATGTTGAGAGACCGCACTATCGATGTTAACACGAATTCCCGTCGATCAATTTGCTATTATTATCATTCCCGGCACATTCTGAGCCGACAATGCAGGATGTATCGGGATGTTAGTGTTGTAGGAATGCCATCCTGTGTACCGGGTATTGCCTAGTAGTCAGTAGTTCAGTAGTGTCTCAGTACAGTAGCAGACGGTTCAGTAGCGGATCGGGTAATCAGGCAATCAGCTGATCCACTGCTTCACTGTGCGTGCGCCGTCATACGTCCTACTGGGCACTGGCTGCAGCAAAAACTTGACGTTATCTCCCAGCTTGCATCGCTCTGACTGGATATTGTCAGTGATCTGCCACCTGTTGACACATTGGATCAATTCTCTTTCCATTTTCAGATCTGATGTCAGATGTTGATTGGTGAAGGAAGATAAATTACGTTTGCTAAAGCTTCAATCTATTGCCGACCTTTAAGTGTGTTCTTCGTGTGACAACAGCGATGCTACCATGGTTTTTGTAATAACAAATTACCCTTTTTTGCAATAAAAAATTATGAAAATGTATTACAGCCAGATGTAATACATAATAATAATAAATAATGAAGGAGTCTTCACATCGTCGTATGGCTTACAGGGTACCGATCTGGTCATATTGCCTAAGGGTTGAAAAGTGCCAAAATACAGAGGACGAGAACTTCTGTAGAAGCAATTTTTTTTAGGAACGAGAGCCGAAATCATATTATAACGTAATCGCTATGGCAGTAGGTTTGGTTTGGTGGTTAGACCACGTGGGACTAATGTCATTGATTCCGGATTCAGATTCAGTCAGTGTCAAATTTCTGTGCTCTCTGGTGTCAATACCCAGTGGATTTTAGCTGTGTCATAATAATATGAGTCCATGGTTTTGTAGCAAAGAAAAAATATCTCTCACAAGAAGAACTGTATCGGTGTTAAGGAACCTGTTCCCTTGAAACCTGAAAGCCATAAGGTAATAAAAAGAAAATGCTGCTAAGGTAATATGGATATCTGTAACTAGTAATGCTGAAATAGCTTATTCTCTTGTGTAGAGGTTAGAAATACATTATTTTATTTTCATAGTAACAAACTGGCAAACAGACTAATCGGAAAATCCGACTATTGTCCTTACAACCCTATTGTAAATAGCTTATTATTTTGATTACCAGGTAGCATTCAAACGAATAACTGCCATTTCGCAGCTCTGTTGTAGAAATAATCTATATAAGTATAAAAGAGGATGTTTGTATATATCTATAAGTATAAAAGAGGATGTTTGTATATATATATATCTAACAAAAAACCACTAAGTGGTAACACTTTCCCCGCCAAGTCAGCAATCCAAAAAAGATAATAAATCATTACTTTTCCGCCAAGAAAAATAATGTAATGTATGTAAGTTTGGCAACTTGGTGGCAGACTTTTGCTTGGTTTTATTTTTCATTAAAGTTACGTTCGTGGATAATTTCACAAATCAACTTCTCTAATTAATTAGTCCAACTAAGTGTAATAATTTCGAGGTAATCAGTAAATATAAAACCATCACTATTATGATTTTATGAAATGCGGCACAAATAAGGTCAAATTTTGTAAAATAAGCTCTCACCTAGCAATGTACTAATGGGAGAGATACTTGCTCAATGAAACTAGTTTTATGGTATTTTTTAAAGTGATCGAGCAAAAGTCTGCCGCCAAGCTCCCAAACTTACATACATTGCATTGTTTTTCTTGGCGGAAAAGTAATGATTTATTATCTTTTTTGGATTGCTGACTTGGCGGGGAAAGTGTTACCACTTAGTGGTTTTTTGTTAGATTTTATTTATTTTTGTAGAAAATTAACAGTTAAAATAAAAATCCTCTTTTCTCTGATATAGGCCTATAGACCACGGCACAACTACATCTCATTTAATTTCAATAATATTGTTTGTGTAGAACTAAATTCTAAATTTTTGGTCTTATCTGCTTTAAACCGATTAAAAACTTTTTGACACACGTACCAAAATTACTATTTAAAACCCCCTGGGCTTAAACTCAGTTTCAAATTCCATTAATGGTCATCTTGAACAACATAAAATGCGTTGGTGTTACATAAGTGTTCTGATAATTAAACCCGTATATCTAAAGACTAGTGTAAATTGAGCCCTTATTAGAGAAGTAAAAATTTAATCAAACAGATTAGGTGTGTTAGAAATAGCATAAGGCAAAACAAAGATTGAAAAACTCATTTATCCTAAATTTACATAAAACTTTTTAATTGCTTGTTTAACATACGTAAAGTGATTTTCCCGATTGTTTTATTTTGTTTTAGTGTATCAAACATAAAACAAACCTTAGTACTAGTACTAAGTTTCAAGTTCCTAGTTTTCATATGTTTTAATAAGTAGTAGTATTAAACTGTTAAAAAAGACGAGCTGTTGTACCAGTGTACCATCGGTACACTGCATTTTTCAATGGAAAGTATCGGGGAATATCACTGCTCTAAGTAATTTTATATAGTAAGTAGTTCAAATCATTCGGTATACCTGAAAAAATACTTTATAAAAGTTTTAAAATAATTTTTCAGCTGTTCCTATTATGAATTTCTCCAACATTTAAATTAATTGAAATTTAATCGCATCTGGTCCTTCTTTTGTTTTGATTTTAATCCCATGTTATTTAAATGGGCAAAAATCGTACTCTGATGGCTTGCCAAGGGTTTATGGGTCAACGCACCGACTTGAGACCCTCAAAAGGCACATCTACACGTTAAGGGCTTTCAAACAACATAAAAAACTTTAAAATTGAGCCAGTGGTTTGGGCTGTAGGTCCGTCAACATTTAAGGAGAAGAAGGAGAACACGGAAAATTTGTGAATTTTCAAACTAGTTTTTCTTGGCTCAAACACAACCGTTTTTTAAATTCTTTTTTTTTATTTTGTTGAGAATGAGTGCCCCTATCCATTAGACGAATAACTATTTTGATAGCTTTTGTTTCTTCAGAGCTATAGACGAGTAAAAAAGCCACTTTGTCACGTCATGTATATATACACTGCAGCAGCTGTGTACCGCTGGGGGACTTGGCGGGGCGGAACGCTGCCGCGTTCCTTAATATATTTGTTTGGCAGTGATAAACTCAGACACCGCTGAACCGATTGCCACGAAACTTGGTACATACGTGTAGAATTTCATGGAATAGGTTTATACACCATCAATTTCGTGATCCGTCCAATCGGCTCCACCCCAGTGGCTCTGGAGTTTCCCATGTTAACCTTATGAGAAATGGAATTAATGAATCTTAACAGCTGTTTCAATTAAACAAGTTGGTTCTGTTCTATGATGTTCAATAGCATTAAAGTTACAAGGATTACCAACAGGGTGCAGCACTATTATTTCTTTTACATTTATGACAACAGCTAAATTGCAACCAAAAGGTGAGTGAGCATAGCGAACGAACTTCAACCTGGAGGCGAGTTAGCGTAGTGAACGAGCTAACCTGAAGGCAAGTGAGCGTAGCGAACGAGCTAACCTAAAGGCAAGTGAGCGCAGCGAACGAGCTCCAACCTAAAGGTGAGTGAGCGTAGCGAACGAGCTCCAATCTAAAGGTGAGTGAGCGTAGCGAACGAACTTCAACCAGGAGGTGATTGAGCCATACGAACGAGATCATCTTAAAAATTAAGAAGTTAAACGGGGCAAAGCCCGCGGGTTACAGCTAGTAATATTAAATACACATCTTCTTTTTTATGAGCACATATCTCAGTATTCTATGTTCTTCTATGAAATCAGTCACGTTTACTTACACAATACTGTGCTGCAGCACATATTGACGGTTGTGCAACATATTGTTTGTTATATCACCCTATCATCTACAATAGCCGTATCGATACTCTGTGTCCGTGAGAAAAACGACAAATCACCCGTGACAAAGATGCACCGTGGCGGGAGTGAACCTCGCAATTTGCCGCCATTTTCAAACGGAAACACTTGTGTCCGACCGGAAGTCCCCGTGTTAACATAACCTCCCACGTTTACTATACTTTCTACTATCACATGTGAGAGTGAGAGGAAGATGTGTTTACATCCTCCGACATAGAGAAAACATCACACAAATACACATGTTCCTCTATGTTTTTATCAATCACAGATTTTTCCAATTTCTGCCAAGTTCTTTGAAGTTTCTAGCACAATTAGGTAAAAGATTTTAAATTTACAGCTTAAAGTCGAAAAACAGTTGTTACTCCTGATCAGTGCATTTGTGGTTCAACTTATCCTATCTTAGAATAGGTGGTGTTAACTTTAATTAATTTTAATACAGTATTTGTTTTAATGGTGGTGTTTATTTAATATGATTAAGTATAATTTTTTATCGCGTCAACTGATAATTCTAATTTCCTCTTTTGTTTGCTGTTAGCAACAACTTCACTTTGTAAGTGTGTCTTGGCTTCAGGCAGAAACTTTCTTTATAGACTTGCACCAAATAGTATAAAATCTCATTTGGCTATCTTATATCAATTAAAGCTTATTTTTTGTACCATACAAGCATTACTCAGACCACTTTTTCTTATGACTTCATATACAAAAACCTAAGTAGAGAAGGTTCCATTAATAAACTGTAAAAATGCATTTTTTTATGTTTATGTAACCTTTCTGACTGTACTATGAACATTTTTGCTAGTACAGTATGGTAAGAACATTATTTGTAGGAAGACTTATAGCGAAACAATTTATATAACGACTAGCAGAGTACCCGTCCTTCGTACGGGGTTGGCATATAAGTATCAAATGCTTATAGCAGTTATGAGTGAGGACATGGTTTAAGAAATTTCGGTTCTTTTTGAAGTTCGTTCGCTACGCTCACTCACCTTTAGGTTGGAGCTCGTTCGCTGCGCTCACTTTCCTTCAGGTTAGCTCGTTCGCTACGCTCACTTGCCTTCAGGTTAGCTCGTTCGCTACGCTCACTCGCCTCCAGGTTGAAGTTCGTTCGCTACGCTCACTCACCTTTTGCTGTTGTCATAAATGTAAAAGAAATAATAGTGCTAGTGCTGCACCCTGTTGGTAATCCTTGTAACTTTTAATGCTATTGAACATCATAGAACATAACCAACTTGTTTAATTGAAACAGCTGTTAAGATTCATTAATTCCATTTCTCATAAGGTTAACATGGGAAACTCCAGAGCCACTGGGGCGGAGCCCCGAAGGATTTTTTGGGATAAAAATATGCCTATATGTTATTCGGGAATGTGAGCTATCATCATGCCAAATTTCAGCCCGATCCGACCAGTAGTTTTTGAGATTAGCTCATACAAACACACACACAGACACCACCTCTTCTTTATAATAGTATAGATATAGATAGATTGCTGTGTTATTATTACCCGTTTTTGAGTTGTAGATAATTTTCAAACATACTGCAAATTTATTTTTAAAGGGGGTTGAGGGGAAATTACTTCCGACAACTGCCTTATTTTTATTTTCATTGACTGGGTTATTAGTTGCCTTAAGCCGATCATAAAAGATTATGAAACTGTAAGGGTGTAGACCTATGCGTAATCTACGGCAAAACATACGACTACAACTTCACAACTCAGCTCTGCACATAACCAGTCTACAGTTCCATCAGCACTAAGGTAGCCGTGCGGTTCTTGTGGATCATTATCCTGGACTACTTCTTCAGCATTAACCCGTCTTTAGTCCCCGTCATTATAATATTAATGCCCCGTCTATATTCTGGGTCACCCTGCATTACACGACCAGATTTGCTTTGATGAATAATTAATCGCGAGTGACATTTAATGTGTGAAAATAATAATGTATGGACCCAAGTGTTTATGGATGGAGCACAATTATTTGTGACATCTTCATTTATACAATATATATATTAAAATTCAGTTCATACAAGTGTAAAGGAGATAGTTTGCTATGTAAGTAATTAGATTTGTGGATATTACTTTAAATTATCTTAGAATTTTCTGAACTCTATCTTAGATTGAACCACATAATTAGAGATTAGCCATTGAACATACTCCATGGAATCATCATCAATAGAGATCAGTTGACGACAAATCGTTGAGATCATTTGTATGAGATCCTCACGCTGTTTCAACCCTTAAAATAACCTATCGATGAGTCAAGGTTTGCCTTTAAAGGTAATATAATAGTAGTACGAGTGTGTTTGATCGTTTATATACTCGGAATTCATCATCCTACTTCTGTTGTTTATATACTCGTTTGAACTGTTTTATGGGCATTATAATGTATCTACCTCTCTAACTTTAAAGGTTTATTCTAAAATACGCAACTTAAAATGTACCTCAATTAAATACGTTGTTTAACCAATATTAGTTAAAATTTAGGTTAGGTGATATTTGAAAATAAAATACGTGTTGTTTATATAAGTTTTAGTTCGTTTATGTCATCTTTTAGGAAAACGTATAAAAAGAATGTTAACTATATAAGTCTGAACTACTAAAATTCCGATAACAAGAGCTGCACCTGCACATTTATATTTACAGTTCACAATATACAATTTATTTGTAAGTAAGAATCCCACAAAACCTATAAAAGTTGATAAACTTGTTACCTTTTTGTTGATAACGCTGGTACAGTAATTGTATCCAAGGTTCAACCGACAGCGTTATAAACAATGTGCGATAACCCATCTGCAAACGCCATCTAATTCTCGCAATACATAACCCCGACACGGATAAGATCACAATGTATGTACTGTTAGATTGCCTACAACGCCGCCAGCGGTCAGAATCAATCCAACATCGGCTAATGTCTACATTCTCGCAATACATAACCCCAACACGGATAAGATCACAATGTATGTACTGTTAGATTGCCTACAACGCCGCCAGCGGTCAGAATCAATCCAACATCAGCTAATGTCTACATTCTCGCAACACATAACCCCAACACGGATAAGATCACAATGTATGTACTGTTAGATTGCCTACAACGCCGCCAGCGGTCAGAATCAATCCAACATCGGCTAATGTCTACATTCTCGCAATACATAACCCCAACACGGATAAGATCACAATGTATGTACTGTTAGATTGCCTACAACGCCGCCAGCGGTCAGAATCAATCCAACATCGGCTAATGTCTACATTCTCGCAACACATAACCCCAACACGGATAAGATCACAATGTATGTACTGTTAGATTGCCTACAACGCCGCCAGCGGTCAGAATCAATCCAACATCGGCTAATGTCTACATTCTCGCAACACATAACCCCAACACGGATAAGATCACAATGTATGTACTGTTAGATTGCCTACAACGCCGCCAGCGGTCAGAATCAATCCAACATCGGCTAATGTCTACATTCTCGCCTTCTGCTGCGATTATACTCGGTATAACGCTTCATCAGCTCACCGACCGTGTCATTATGACGCTTCCTATGGTTCTAGCAGCGACACGCCTCACACGTTGGGCTTCCTACCAGGCTTGAGATCGAATATTCAGTGTAGTGATCGAATCTGGTGCAGTTACCGAACAAATTGAAAACATTTATTTTGTATACACTATTATTATGTACTGCTTGTTGAGCTAGTAGACGGAAATGTTAAACATATTTAAATAATTTCCTTTGGTTTTTTTGCAATTTTTATATTTTGTTAGGGTACTTTAGACTCGTATTTAGACAATGTAGTATGAACGTGACCACGTTACGACCACCTATGCGTATGTGCTACCGACTTTTAAAACTAAATTTTCTTCGTATTTCTAAACAATGTATGTGTTTGATTTTTTAAGACGACACATAAATCTCCCATTTTGAATACCTATATCTTCGTAGCCAACCACAAAACACACAAACTCAACGCGCAGACAACAAAACCCACAAAGCTATCTAGAGATCACTCACTGTGACGGAGCGGCGGGGGCGACTCCCTGGCGGGCCCGGGTAGTGTCAGGTAGCTCTGGGAGAGTGTCCAGTTCTCTCTCCCGGGGGTCCGCGGGTCCACCTCCTGGGTCACCCTCTTCCTAGGGAACACTTCCGGTCGCTCCGGAGGCGGCTCGACCTCCAGCTCCTCCTCCTCCAGTAGGAACGTCCCCCGATGGATCGTGAAAGACCTCCTCCTGTCGACTCCGTCGTCGGGGAGGATGTCGTCCATGACGCGGAAGGGTTCCACCAGCCCCGTCAGTTTCTGGGAGTAGCACACATCCCCTCGCTCAAGAGAGTCCCCGAACCTCTTCTCTACCGCGGTGGCTGTTGAGGTGGTGGTGATCTGTATCCATCTCGGGGGTCGCGGCCCGACTGAGTCAGACTCATGTCTGTAGTTGGCGAGTTCGCCCACCATGACGTGCGTGTGTGTGCGACGGCGGAACAGGAGAAACTTGTGTCACAATAGACTCAAGCGATGATTGCTCTCCTGGCAACGGTAGATCACCAGGCAAGGAACAAGTGGATAATTTTCCACGTTAAAGATTTCTTGAAAACAAACTGCTGGGTAAATTGGCACCAATCGAACGCGTGACGCAGCGATTTCACCAAACCCGCCTCGTCCAAGTTTGCACTACACGGATATTCTTTTAATCTAATCTTGAAATATTACCGAACAAGTCCTCAATATTAGCTTAGTTTTAAAATTGACCAGAACTCACTGAGCCTCCTCCAAGCACTGAACCCCGAGTGCCGTCCACCTCCGATGGCCCGAGGAACGGAACCCAAGAGTACGCGGGTGGCATGCCAACTACACAACGCCATGTCGGAGAATACCAATGGGCGACAATACTGCGGCATTCCCTCACACATAACCCTCTTCACACTTCCTCCTTCAAGGTCACAACTTTGGGTGAGCCTACTTCTAAAAGTAGGTGACCAGAACATGTCACTGAACTCTGCAATAGTTATGATATTTATCTTTATGCATAAGTACAGATGCTAATATCAGTTTTTCAACCACAAATGCATACTAGAATTTAAAGAACCTATTCCGTTAACAATTATCTTGTTAGTTTCAATTTATTAACAAGCAATGACTTGAAACGGTGTTTCCATTGATAATTCTCACCATTAAGGTGAAGTCCGAATTATTATAATGCAATTTACTGCCCTCGCAGGTCAATAGGTCAGGCATGAGCATTCACAACTCTGACTTGACATATTACCAGTCAAGAGCGTTGTCCACTTTGACAGAACGATGGTCAATTTCGCTTTTTGCCGCTGAGTCACTTTGATGTGACAGTCAGGACTTGGTAAGCTTACGAGCTTCAAGACTTACCATTGTTATTTTTGGAAGTTCTTTGCATTTTTGTAAATTTGTCTCTACAATTTGTGTAATTGTATTGTTTTACCTCGGCGGGGCTTTGTCGTTTCATCCCATATTATCTCCTAAGAAATATAGCTTTGGTATGGTACTATTTTCTTTCATCATATGTCCATAAAAAGGCAAGGAAGTATTGCTGTTGTTCTATTTTGTCGTGTAGTCCTATTCCGCCCGAGTTTTATTTCGCCCGTAGCCTAATTACTCCCAGTTCGCCCGCGGTCCCAGATTAACCCCTATAATCCTCAGCTCTACCTGCGTCAGGAGTCCTATTCCATCCACGGAGGCGAAGCCCCGCCTCCTAGGACCCGACCCACCCCCAACTATGTAAAAGCCCTCCCCTACCCATCACCCCTACCACTTTATAATCTGGAACTTTCCTTTGGGTTGAAACGCTTCAACAGTAATCTATATTGATAAATGCTTAAGACATAACAGATTAATAAAATTGACTGTCCATGAACTGTTAGTTACTGTACGGTAACTGTATGTTTCTGTACGGCAAACAGAAACATATGATAACACTGCAATCCAAGACATGGCCAGCAACGGCCACTAGTTAGCTGCTTCTAGTGTTAAATATCCAACTGCACACCTTTGAGTTTTCTTTATTATAGCCTACAATGTAAATAATTCGCCTATTGGGTCTGATGATGATTGGAGTGTCGAATCGAACTCTTGCCATCTTTTATGTATATTTATCGTCTGGTGAGGGCTGTACCGAAACTGCCACGACGTTTTATGATCATAATCCATACCGAAACTGCCACGCCAATTAGTGAGGATTATAAGGGTGTTTTTGAGAATGCTAGAAACACTGAAACTGCCACGGCGGATTCCTCAGGAAGGGGAGGTTGGTTTGGCAACGTGCAGGGAGAAACGGGAATGAGAATATCCCTCACTCATCACAGTGACGATTTTGAAACACAACACTTTACTTTGCTCATAACTTAGTTAAATGCTTTTCATGTCGCTACTTAAGAGGCCATACTAACTTTGTACTTATTTAAATCAAGTATCAATAGAAAAAGTCATTTAACTACCGATGAAGTCAGAAATAATTAAATAATATGTTCTAAAGGATTAAGATTGCAATTGAATGTAAAATGTTTGTTACTAAATGTATTATATGAATGCCCTTAACCCGTTATAGTGAATTACTGGCGTTAAAGAACTCGATAAACACATATTTTATCATTAGATTTGAAGTTTTCAGTTTATAAATATACCAAGGTGTAGGTAGGCATCGTCAAAATTGCACAAGAAGAAACATAATCTAATGCAAATAATAGCACAACAGGATACGTGTCCTGAAGTATAAATAAAACACAATTGTGATAAATATGTTGATCATATTTGGCGAATTTATTGATTTCATCCTATACTATTAATATTTTGCAAAAAAAAACACTTTTAACCTCACCGTAGCAGTAAACCCTAGGTGTTTGTTAAATCTAATGCTATTTAAATGGGGAATAAATATGTCTTGTTTATGGACGATTTTAGTAAGAATCCAATCAAACAAATTGAAATTCACTTAGTGTGCAGGTTTGCTGCGGGCTGCGGTGGTGGTAATGTATTTAGAAATGAGCTGAGAATACCATGAAAACATGCTTTTCAGCAATGAGTTGGAATTGGAAATACTGCGCGCACTGGGTTCCAATTGTCTTAAGAATTGGCGTCGAAGTATGAGATCCTTTGTGATGACTAGAATACACAGATTGAGTTCGAGTCTGTCCAGATTTTGTTTAGTACGAAATACAAATAAAATACAAGACTAGGCCAATAAATATACAGATACAATTATACTAGTATACAGAAGGCGAATAATGTGCAGGTTTACATTAATAATACCAGATAAAAACTTCAAAATTGATAAGTATACATTTTAGATACGGCTGATAAAAAATAAATCCTAATTAGCCTAGGCTACTTGTAGTGATAATTCAGGGTCACCTAATTCTGCCAACCTAGAAACCGGGAATAGCACGTGAATTTTAAGTATCAGGAAAAAGTCCATGAGTTGTAATTGAATTTAGTAAGAAACCGGGGAATAAAAATGGTCAAATATTTGCCATAAAATCCACCCGAAAACACAAAGTTTACACGTTTTGCGTAATCGAAAAACGCCATTGCGAGAAACTACTGTAGAAATGACCACGAATATTGGCGCAATATCGATAAATCATCACACACTAAGCCGCAAGTGAAAAATGATCATTAATTTTTCGTCGATCGCGAAAAATAGTTACGGGTGTAAAATAATCGCTGGAGATGAATGCGAATGTTGCCGCAATTGTGAAATCATCACCGGTCATCATCATTGCGGTCGTAGTTTACCATCACAGTTATTTCTGCGTTTGATCGCTAGAAATTATCACGGATTTGGCCACGATCTAACATACGATCACGGATGTTCGTTAAAGTTTCTTACGCCAATTCTTCATTTTTAGGCGTTTCCGTGATGGCAAGTAATAATCTCGGTCGTTTCTATGATCACAGAAAATTGTCACAGATGTAACGCCTGGTGGGAAATCAACACGAATTTGTTTCCCATTTTCTCATGTTTAATTAGAATGAAATGAGACTCGGTGTATGTTTTTGCATATTTATTTAGTAATATACCTCAATTATAAATTTTGTTTATTCACATATACAGGGCTGGGCAAAAGTATGGACATCACCAGAACCTTTTAATGGGTTACGCCAAGAAAACAAAACTCTTTACACGTCTCTATATCACGCAAGTGAACTTTTTGTTGTATTCAAATTTTGTTCTTCAACCAAAAATGGGTTACTGTATTTTGGTGGCCCCATCGAGTGACACCTCATATTAATAGGCCATTAGTCGAAGAAATATATATCGGAGAAAGAATATCGACAAAAGCTAGAGGTCTCTATCTAAACTCAACCCACTACTACAGTGACTGAAGAATGGTACGCGTTAAAATCGTTTCAGTTACTGTTACTCGTTGTTATATAATGTGAAGCATTTTGCTCGACATCCTCCCCGATTTTTTCCCTAGCAAAACCACTTATTAACACCACACTTTGTATAACAAAACGGTAGCCGTCTACTAACAACGGCGCGCCCTTTCTCTTCGTTTCAAATATCTTATCCTCCATCGAAAGGCTATCAATAAGTATAACTAACACACCAACACCCTTACTACTAACTCTCTGAAGGATGGCACAAAACTGTTGAGAAATACCGAATTTGAAAAATATAACATGAGTCAAGCTAATAGGAGCGCATTCCACTGAGATTCCACGTGAACGCCCCTCTGCAGACCATGGTTGGGTACAGTATTTGTAGTTCTGCAACCTAGCGTCTTGGGCGAATAAAACTATTTTTGAATATTACAGTTTTACAGTATTATATTAGTATTTGATCACCTCTCGTGTAATTAAAAGCGTAGAACAGATAATATAAAATGCAGTGTTATAAAAGTGGTAAATGAAACATATAACTTGTTTCTTAGTGGTAAATAGTTATTCATTAAAGCAAATATATTCTCAAAAGACGGAATAAATACTTATAAAGTAAATACTCTAACAGTCGCAACACTAAAAACTTAAATTAACATAAAATAACTCCTAAAATATAAATACGAAAGGGCAAATCAATCACTTATTTTTCCAATCTACGTATTATTGTAAAAGAAAAGGTTAAGGCAAAAATGGGAATTTTGAGTCTCCCGTTTCTCCCCGTCTACCTGGGGAATCCGCCGTGGCAGTTTCAGTGTTTCTAGCCCTCTCAAAAACACCCTTATAATCCTCACTAATTGCCGTGGCAGTTTCAGTATGGAGCATGATCGTAAAACGTCGTGGCAGTTTCGGTGTCCCCCTGGTGAGATAACAGTATAAGAGCACAAATATATGTTTTAAGTGTTATTAGACGTTTTTTTTTACTTTTCGTATACAATGTAATGTAGTAGTTGACGCAAGGAATACGTCAAGATAGTGTCGTTTATTTTATTTACGCAAGTTGCGTACACTACTTTACCTACGACAATGTATTTAAATTACTTATATCACTATTCATAGCTCCTAAGAGAGGTTACGTTTTCGTTTAATTTATAAAATCTCATTCCCACTGACAGTGATGCAACGAACTATTGTACCAAAGCTGCTTTGTAAATAAAAAATGCTATTAAGGGAATCTTTTTAATTCTAAGAATTGCACTGAAATGGCTAACTTAGTAGATGCGTGTTTAGCGTGGAAACGGGTGAGTGTTGTGATGTCAATTAAAACTCAAAACAAATAAATATTTTGTATAAATGACAAGTAGTATAAAAAAAGTAGTATAAATGACATTAGTGTACTCCATCGCGATGTGTAACAATCAACGGCACATATGGAAATGAGTTAGCTCTCATCTCCCCAAAAAGAAGCATACCGATGACGAATCCTTAATGACAACCCTCTCGTGGAAAAATTCGAAACTCTGCTATTTCTCCCCTGTTATTTCGCACGGACAACGCTTGGACTTTCCAAGTCAACATCCCTCGCGCTTCATTCACATCCTGTCTGGTTATTCATGAGAAAATATTGTCGTAGGTAAAGTAGTGTACGCAACTCGCGTAAAAAGAGTAAACGACACTATCTTAACGCATTCCTTGCGTAAACTGCTATATTACATTGTATAGAAAAGTAAAAAAAAGATAGTCTAATAACACTTAAAACTTTTGTGCTCTCATACTGTTATCTCACCAGACGATAAATATACATAAAAGATGGCAAATGGTGATCGAGTTCGATTCGACACTCCAATCATCATCAAACCCAATAGGTGAATTATTTAAATTGTATAATAAAGAAAACTCAAAGGTGTGCAGTTGGATATTTAACACCAGAAGCAGCTAACTATTGGCCTTTGTTTGGCCATGTCTTGGATTGCAGTGTTGTCGTATGTTTCTGTTTGCCGTTAAACGCAATATTTTAAATAATTAAATTGCTTATTTGCACATTTTTAACAGCACATAGGTAAAAAATTTTATTAATCTGCTATGTCGTAAACATGTATCAATATCACTGTTGAAGCGTTTCAACGCAAAGGAAAGTTCCAGATTATAAAGATTTAACATATCTTTACAACGGCTACATCAAAAAGGGCACATGCCTCTTTATATTTTAATGCTAAAAACTTCGTGTTTAAACTTCACATTAATACTATAAAGGAAATTCACTTGGTTTGTCTGGTTTGTCAATCGGAGGTGGATAACCGGGTGATGGGTAGGGGAGGGCTTTTACATGGTTGGGGGTGGGTGGGGTCCTAGGAGGCGGGGCTTTGCCTCCGTGGATGGAATAGGACTCCTGACGCAGGTAGAGCTGAGGATTATAGGGGTTAATCTGGGACCGCGGGCGAACTGGGAGTAATTAGGCTACGGGCGAAATAAAACTCGGGCGGAATAGGACATAACCCTATTTTGTATCTACTATTTATTCAATGCCCGTAACGCTATGAGAAATTAAATCCCTGTTAGTGGGAGAATAAATATAATCTGATAAGATTACATTACTTATCCAACAACACCAAAAATATAAGTCAAGTCCGTACTGCAGCTTTCTGTGAAACAACAGAGATAATCGTCTTTAAACGTAAATAAGAGAAAACCTGCACCGGACAGAACACAAAACCGCCCAGACGGGGTCAAAGCTCAAGCAGTAAGTCAAGGTCGTAGGAGGACTTGTCAAGGTGACGAAGACAGAGGAGTTGTAACGGAGAGTCAAGGGTCAGAGGTCAGAGAGATGAAAGAAAGGACATAAACTGGTCCTTGTGACACTATGTATGCTGCAAACACTGGAACACGGCCAGCACAACGGCGCTACAAGGAAAATACCCTATCTCAGAGTTCATCAACTCAGGAACATCAAAGTCGAAAAGATGACTGATTTATCTGGATTTTACTGCCCCTGTCTTCGTCGATGCACCTGTAGGATGACAAGTAGCTTCAGCAGCATCATGAGCATCCGCAATGGCAATACCCTGTAGTATCAACGGGTTGTCGGTCTTGCCCACATCCTACGTCGCTGGAAGGTATTCTAGTAATCACGCTAGGCTCACGTTCCTAGGCGTGATCTCGTTGCTTGTGACTAGTTTTTCACACGCGCTATTGAGTGTAACGGACAGGACGATTTAGTACCCGCACAAATTACCGGCATTTCAAGAAGTCTCATATCTTTCTAAACTGTACTGAACACTTTTTTCCAACGGTGTTATTACTCTAAAACTAATCTAATCTGATAATCTCGTAAACTCTATACACATCATTGGCTGTTTGTCATTTACTCGTGCAAATTAGAGAACTTAAAAATATTATTAACGCATTCGGTATAATCAATTTAAGCTGTGTTTACTGGATTGTTTATGAATTAGCTTATTATTACACAATATACTTCTTCTGTTAATAATAGTAAAGTTTAATTTTTGTAAAGAAGTTACTTCATTAGTTCGTGTATTTTTACCTATTTATTTTTGTTATTCTACCAACCTTGAAACTACCAATGAATACAAAGCGATGTATTGTGTACTCGAGTATTATCCTTGAAGAGCAAAGTACAAAGTGTAGTATTTATCCTTCGTAACATAAGTAAAACTCATCAAAACTGTCTTCAGATTTATATTAATAGGATGAAAAGAGCACTCGTAGTATCTAAAGTCAGCTGAGTTTAGTTGACATGAGGTAAACATATTCTTTACAATGGATTACGTATACCGACATAACATATTACACCACTGTCACTCTTTGGATTATTCGCACTTCGAGAGTCCATTTCCTACGATTTCCACGGTGGACAGACACGGTTTCTTCCTTGTCCGAGAGATGATCTGATGTTATACAACACGGATGTAAGTCTGTCACCATCACGGTAGGTTAGACGGTGTTAAGTGTTTTCATCTCACGAAAACTCAATTTATCTCGCTATAAAGATTAGTCCCAAGCCTCTTACACAACTAGACTAGAATTCCCTAATTTCCCTTTCATGTTAAACCTGCTGGAAAAGCTCAGCTAAAATGATCATATGAACACCAGAACACCTAGAAGTTGTGATCTTAGACCGAAATATACTTGGAAATAAGAATACAGACACTCGATTCGTTATTTTCTAGTAAAATTTTCGTCAAACACAAATTTCAAACATTTTGTTGTAAACTACTGTACCTAGTAAACACGGCTAAAAATAAGACTTCTTGTAGAGATAAAAATGTATGTTGTAAAAACTAGCAAAACATGTTTATAAATCATGACGTGATTTGGATTGTGTACACTTTTGTTTAAAACATAGTAGGTATGCTGCAAGCTCATATCCCACCGTATTGCATGTGACAACAGTACTGTCATAGATGTATCTTCATCACTCCACCAACAGGCAGCAGCACATGTCACTGGTTGTGGTTGTGTGACAGGGTACTGTCTACCTATATATCTACTAGTGTCTACTAGGGTCTGTATGTGTTGCTTTATCTTTTTATCACTTTTATCACTCCGCCACCAGGCAGCAGCCCATGTCACTGGTTGTGGTTGTGTGACAGAGTACTGTCTACCTATATATCTACTAGTGTCTACTAGGGTCTGTATGTGTTGCTTTATCACTTTTATCACTCCGCCACCAGGCAGCAGCACATGTCTACTCCAGAGCAGTGTCTACTATCGTCTGCATTACACACATATGTTTCCCGCTCAGTGAAATCTCTCCAGTTTTTGCTCATTTGAAGAGATTACCTATTCGCTTTCGGTTTATGTCACGGTGAAAGATCTCATGTTGTTTCCGTAACATGGGCATCTTATGAGCTTTATTAATTACTATTCATTTTATTTATTCATTCTACAGTGATATTTGGTAAAACAACACTATTGTCACTTCCTGTAAAATTTAAGATACTTTCTTAATTTATTAAGGAATAACATTCAACTGACTTACCAGACTCAGTTTTGCTCCGTTTACTCTTTGACGCATACATTTTGCTTGAGCTTTCCTTGGCGGCACCATTCCCTGTAAAACAGTAAATAGTATTTTTCACACATTCTTCACGTTTCATGTTGGTCTTGCAAACTAAGTCACGTCAAACATGGTTGATGTACAAAAATTAGAAAAATCTTAAAATGACATTGCGCTTGTATTTAAAAGGTTTAAACCAAAACTTGTATGGAAACAGTTTTTTATGGTTTATTCAGGCCCTATGTCATTTAATATTTGTGATGAAGAAGTTATTACAAATATTTTTGTCATCAGAGATAATATTTCATTACTTGTTCTTATCAAAGCTCTATGGTCTCTCTCATGAACCTAATTTCGTCAAACCTTATCACAACCTCAATTGATTGTACCAATTGTGCAGCAGATTGAAATCTATGTATCGAAATGTACACAACGTCATTAATCTGTGAATGCAGCAAATCTAAACATTGTTTTCCTCCTTGTTGCCATGAGAACCAGATCAACATTTACTCCAAAATATCCACTTTGAAACTTTGGACGTCCCCAAGTCTTTGCTTGAGTGTTTTTAGCGAATTTCCCTATAGGGAAGTAGCTATTACCGTAGGTGGCATGGTAAGAACTAGGCCCGGGACCGATTTACTTTTTTCATTTTGATATCCCCAGAGGCCAAAAACACCATTCGTTCAAATGTTTATATATGTGTTATATTATATATTATATAATTATATTATTATTATTATATATTATATATTATATATATAGATTTATATATATATATGTATATATATAATATATATACGTCCGTGAACGCGATAACTTGAGTAATTTTTGTCCGATTTTGATGAAATTTGGTTTAAAGGTGTAAGGCAGGATAAACTTGAATGAGTTCGCGAACCAGCATGATCGGACCATGGGAACGGGGTTTTTCGGGGGCTTTTATGGGATAAAAATGGGTTTTCTCATTTTTGATCCTCAAAACACAAATTTTCCCAATTTCTCTCTGAACCTTTTTTAAAGAGCTTAAAAAACAAATAATTTAGTATATCAAAGTGTTTTTGTACGGTTATTGGTAATGGAGAAAATTTAAAAAAATTGTAAATTTAAAATTCCCATGTTATTCTTATGGAGAATGTATAGATAAAATTTTGTAGTTTGCTTGTTTATGGATATATTTTGACCAAACTTGGCCAATTTATTTATTTTATACTAAGCTATTCATATTTTCCAAAAAAATACACTTTATTATTTGCCTTGAGCAGCAAACCTAGGTACTCATTAAACGTAATTCTATTTAATAGATTTAATTGAAAATCAATTCAGATCAATGGAAATTCACTTAGTCGGCAGGTTTGCTGCGGCGGGGGTATTTTATGTATTTTAGGTCTATATTGACCGGTTTCATGAGTTAACTTTGTGTAAAAATCTCTCAGTGTTTTTTCGGTCAGTTTTACGTTCATCCAGAACAAACAGATACACAAAGATACATAAACAAACGATTCGTCTTTTATAACATTATCAATCTAACTGAACATAATTGTTTCGTGAACAAGGCCAGTAAGCCAGGAAGTAGCTGATGGAACCGCAATGGGACTTTAACTTGTCAAACGAAGTAGAACTTTCACGCAAACTCCGTGTGTAACGGACTCTACGGTCCATACGTTCTTGGAGTAAATGGAGCTACTTGTGTGTTGGCTATCGTAGACAGATCAGCCAATACCATTTGTCAGAGGATTATTGATCATGCAGCCTAGTCGGCCTGATTATAACAGATCTATGTCTCCCTCCTAGACCTTGCAATGCTGTTCACCTGTTCTCGTAGAGCGTTGTTCTAATGGTTCTAATGTAGAACGTAGTGTAGATGTGCCACTGCCAGCCTAGTTTTGGAAACAGGTTCACAATCATCATCGACAACTCAATGACCGGCTCGGCCAGATCATAAACACGAACTTCTTGGTTCCCTCCATTCTCGCCACCATGTCCCGCGCTTTGACCCCGCCTATCGTGGCGTGCTTTTACCTCTAGAGGACCGGCTACAAAAAAGCTTTTAGAATAAATTCCAGTTGGTAAATCTGCCGAATCTGAGATTCACCTCAGAATTCCCATGAGGTCAGGCAGGTAAAAGTGGTTGAATAAAATGACGATCTGAAAAAGGTGAATCTTGAGTTTAAATCTCCTTTCACTGATTTCGAAGATGGTGATTTTAGAGAAGATTCTATATTTGTCAGTTAATTTCATGTGTTAAGTAATCATTTTACTAAACCAATTCTAGTGGATTTAAAATAAAAATTGTAAGTGGATTTGTCCAATGTACAGTAATAAGTTAAATAGCAAATATAACTTCAACATCCCTCTATTTTTATAAGATTTTTGTTTATTTTTTTTTTTTTACGAATGGCTATTGAATTGAATTGTATTGATGCAAAATGTGTTCGGGCATACACCTTTGATGTTTGGAAGACTCAAAAGAACAAAACAAATGTTAATGCTGCAGAAATTTGCGGCCTTATCAAATTTAACTATTGTAAACTATGTGACGTCCACAATTAAAATATCTTCAATTTAGTTTGACAAATTCCATGAGCAGCTTTGATATGTTTATGACACTTGTGGACTAATCAAGCGCCTGCAAGATTTCTCGTTTCTTGTTTTTATTTTACCTCCAAATCATGATTAAATACCCAAAACATCTCTTTACAAATAAGAAATTTAAACAATCTATAAGTATAAAAGAGGAAGTTTGTATATATATATATATATTTGTTTGGCAGTGATAAACTCAGACACCGCTGAACCGATTGCCACGAAACTTGGTACATACGTGTAGAATTTCATGGAATAGGTTTATACACAATCAATTTCGTGATCCGTCCAATCGGCTCCGCCCCAGTGGCTCTGGAGTTTCCCATGTTAACCTTATGAGAAATGGAATTAATGAATCTTAACAGCTGTTTCAATTAAACAAGTTGGTTCTGTTCTATGATGTTCAACAGCATTAAAGTTACAAGGATTACCAACAGGGTGCAGCACTATTATTTCTTTTACATTTATGACAACAGCTAATTTGCAACCAAAAGGTGAGTGAGCGTAGCGAACGAACTTCAACCTGGAGGGGAGTTAGCGTAGCGAACGAGCTAACCTGAAGGCAAGTGAGCGCAGCGAACGAGCTCCAACCTAAAGGTAAGTGAGCGTAGCGAACGAACTTCAACCAGGACGTGATTGAGCCATGCGAACGAGATCATCTTGAAAATTAAGAAGTTAAACGGGGCAAAGTCCGCGGGTTACAGCTAGTATATGTGTAAAATTATGTACTTGCCATTAGGATGTTATTATTAATTTAATTGGGATCGTCAATATAAAATGGTATTTTGAATGTTACCTTTAACTACGTTATTAAGTAGAAACCTTTACTTATTATAATGTTTAATTTAGTAATTAAAGGCTCATATTTTTTCATTACAAATTTAATATTCTGCTTTCAAAATGTGAACTTATTAATATACAATTCAAGCTCATTTACTAAACATCGCCATTTTTAAAAACAGTTAATCGACTAGATTAAGAATCAATTTCACTTAGAATTAGCGCAGCGCTTTACTTTCTTCGGAAATCAATTCCGGAGGTGTTTCCAAAAATAATCGTACAAACCAGATTCCAAATTGGCCTAATTATGGAGTGGATATTCAAATGACAGATAGGTCGTATTATGATGAACCGGTTAATAACCGGTATAATAGTGGCAGTGATGAAAGGTGTAGGGTATGATCGCGGTGATCGCGGTGATCTGTGGTGATCAACGGGTGATCATCGTGTTATACGGCGATCAACAACCGACGGAGGACTGGAGGACCGGCTACAGTAATGACAGACAACACCTTGCTCCTGGCTGGGTGCGTGGAGTCACTCTCCGCTCTCGCTGTGCTGTCTGTTGGGAGTTAGGGTAGGTTTTACATCTAAATGATCTACGTAATTTTACGAGAGGTCCAGAAATTTGTCTACCAATTCCCGAGCTCATACTGAACAACTTTTTCCGTAAGTTAGAGTGTGGGATACAGAGAGGATCACAGAGTTTGACGGTCAAATGAATTGGTAACATTACCTTACCTAACGCTAAAAATAGACACTGAGGTTTTGAAGAAAGCCAAACTATTACCAATATATACGTGCTCTGTATTGAGGGTAGTCAACAGTTAGATATTGAATTAGCGCTTACCAGCCACTATTAAAAAACTGATCAAGTGGTGGTGATTACCAAAAAAAGACGGTAATGTTTAGGGGTCAAGCAAGAGTCGGTGAGAGAGAGGTGAATAAAATGTCAACAGTGTTAAAATGCCATCCCGGGACTACGATTAACCAGTACCATCGGTGGAACGGTGAGACCACAAGGAATGTCGTAACAAGTTACTAGACGCACTTCGGCTAGAAGGAACGTCTCATGGTTCCAAAACAGCAAAAGGATGGTTTATTGTCATACATTCGATAATGTATAGTAATCGTCATAAGTTGAATCTTGTAATTGTCAAACAGAGACAAATACACGATTTGAAAATACATCATGATGCGTCACCATCGATGTATATTACGCTTCCCGTATATACAGTGTAGTATATCGTTAGATTATATACCTACTGTACACCGATGGGTCACTCACAAGCTTTTTAGTTCGGAAACTGATTATAAATGCTTCGTAATTGTACTACTATTTTGTTTTTATAAACACTTTCAAAACAGTTAATTTTTATTTAAACAATTTTGTTTAGAAACGGGTTTCATCTTAGTTTTTTTACTATACTCTGCGTCGTCAACATGTTGTTAGAAAGCGTAATAAATTAATAGCCCGATGACAAATAGCAAGTCAGTTCGTGATTTCACTCATTTCGGAAGCACAGACACAAGTCACGAGACACGTAAAATCATCTAGTTTGTACGGTAATACTCATGTTATGGATGACATGTTTGTAAGTAAACTGTGACTATCGCAATAAAACTGTTAAAGATGTCTTAACCATAAACAAGCAACTGTAACCCGTCACTTCTAAATGATTTCTCCAACTTCACAGAAATGTAAATTCTGACATTAGTAGTTTCCAGCATAAAACCTCTTTTAATTGGATCGTAACCTGATAAACCTTTCGAACGCAATTTACGACTTCCACACTAGCTTCTCTTTTACAGCGCCCAGCAATAGCAATCCTAGAAACGCAAACTGTTTTCGCCACTAATAATTGGCAATAAAACAACAACGTACGGCATGAGTTAGTGGCTGGTTTGTCCTTGATCCTGATTTCGAGCGGATAATTTGGTCGCTCGTAAACAGTAACAAGTGAGTGTCAGGCCTGCGGACATGTTTACTGCCTCGAGGAAAGTGGCTGGATCACACTCAGCTCTTCGCTGGAGCTTTCTCGACAACATGACGGAGTCTGAGTTGACAAAATCATCGACAGCCACTTGCACGTTCGCTCTCGGTATTCAACACTCCTCATCAAGGTCCGATGGAAAGTTGATCTGGATGTTTTGTTCTTAAATGATTCAAGTGCGCCTGTCTACAGCGAGTGAAATGAATTGTCGGTGCGTGGTTGGACGCTGAACTTGTAGCAATTTGTAGACAAGCTAACTTTCTGTAGTTGGGATTTCCTTTATGACATGTTTTCCTCGAACGCCTTTCGATTAGAAATCGTAAGGTTTCAATGTTATCAATCAATTTATAGATATTTTGACACAGAGTCGCGTAAATTTATCCTACTAATATTATAAATGAGAAAGTTTGGATGTATGGATGTATGGATGTATGGATGTATGTTTGTGACAAGTGAACGCGAAAAATACTGGTCGGATTGGGCTGAAATTTGGCATGATGATAGCTCACATTCCCGATTAACATATAGGCATATTCTTATTTCACAAATCCTTTCGGGCTCCGCCCCAGTGGCTCTGGAGTTTCCCATGTTAACCTTATGAGAAATGGAATCATTGAATCTTAACAGCTGTTTCAATTAAACAAGTTGGTTCTGTTCTATGATATTCAATAGCATTAAAGTTACAAGGATTACCAACAGGGTGCAGCACTATTATTTCTTTTACATTTATGACAACAGCTAATTTGCAACCAATAGGTGAGTGAGCGTAGCGAACGAACTTCAACCTGGAGGCGAGTTAGCGTAGCGAACGAGCTAACCTGAAGGCAAGTGAGCGCAGCGAACGAGCTCCAACCTAAAGGTGAGTGAGCGTAGCGAACGAGCTCCAACCTAAAGGTGAGTGAGCGTAGCGAACAAACTTCAACCAGGACGTGATTGAGCCATGCGAACGAGATAATCTTGAAAATTAAGAAGTTAAACGGGGCAAAGCCCGCGGGTTACAGCTAGTTAATTTATAATCTTATGTATATTTGTCATACTTATGATCAGTTTGAGACAACTATTATAGGATGTTACTGCCATGTACATATATGCTGAGTGCGTTTCTATGACTACTTATTCATTGTTGTTCCATAAACTAAATTCTTTAACAATCTTGTTATTTCATAGACTAAAACTTTTTAGAAAATAACACGTTTTATTGAGAAACTAATTAAATGTTCCTTGGAAACATAACCATACAATAAAACAAGCACTGAACAGTTTTATCAACAATAGGAAATGAAAATCAGTTAACATGTAAGCTCTCAAACGTAACCGCAAAGGCATATTAAAAGATTTCTCCTAGATTTCAGTTTCCACACTACTGAAAACTGGATTTTTAACAAGGGAAACGTCCACTATCACTTAATTAAATAATAAGATTAGAAAAGGTTTAAATACCTGCTATTAAGCAATCCAATTTTGTTGTTAGAACAACTAGTTTCGGTGTCTGTGTGACACCATCATCAGGCTGCACAAGGACAGTTTTCTTTCTTCATACGAAGAGCGTCATATTTACACGAAAATAAATAAACATTTAAACACGACACAAACACGAATACGGGTTAGCGTACACTAACTCCACCGGGTTAGCGTCGTCTGTTTTCTTAACTGATCAGTTACCATAAATGTCTCGTATTCGTGTTTGTGTCGTGTTTAAATGTTTATTTATTTTCGTGTAAATATGACGCTCTTCGTATGAAGAAAGAAAACTGTCCTTGTGCAGCCTGATGATGGTGTCACACAGACACCGAAACTAGATGTTCTAACAACAAAATTGGATTGCTTAATAGCAGGTATTTAAACCTTTTCTAATATTATTTGGCAATCCGGAGGCTAACAACTACAATGAAAATAATAAGATGTTTAAGATTTGCATTACGCTTCTTCACGACTTGCGTGCATCGGAAACCCAAGTCAACACAGTTCGCTGTTCCATTCGATATGCATGTTTAGTATCCTTGTATAGTTTGCTCTGTCAGTTGCTTCCGCGTGGGCGGTTGAATAGCCAGGTACATTGCCACCAGCTGCCAGCTTCCAGCACTATCAATTATGACGAGAGCTGAAACTGGTCTCTACGACGGCGCCCTAAAGGACCCGGATTTGCATCGTATATGGCACACTACAGTAAATGGCAAGAGAGCATGCAAGCGATACTTCAATCTCTAATATACATTGGATTATAGATCAGAGACTTATCTCAGTTCAAAATTTCACGTTACCCATCAATTACTTATACTGTGCCCACTCCGCCTTATTATAATAGATCTCCTGAATTTAATTGAGCAGTGGGATAATCTATTAAATCAGATTAACCAACACAATAGTAGGGCGTAGCATCTAGGAATAAAAATATGTAATGTTTTGAAGATGTATGGAGTATGGAGTAAGTGTCCGCCACTACAAAATGCATTCAACGGAAGAAAAAGTTAATAAACATCATTGTTTGTTAGCTATTTCCGTTTTTAAGTTTAAAATTGTCTTAACTCAACTAAAATCAAATGAGAATAAAAAAAAATCAAGTTTCACCCGATAATTACGTTTTTTAGATCCGCTGGAACACGAAATCGAACAAGTCTTGTAAGGACTTTAACGCACGGAATGACTGAAGTCATCGCAACACTTCACAATCACTATGGGATTTGGGAAGTTGTTTTGTAACTCGAGGTGATTAGAAAGTAACAGTTGGTTCTTACCAACCCTGCAGAGATCTCGATCAATTAACGCAAATCACATAACAAGCCACCATCATTACGCATAACTCACAGTCTCCACATATGCACGCCGTTGTCATTATAATGCCCACAGTTCCACACATTCCTGCAGTCACCCAGGTTGACCGCCTCAGATTGGCAAATGTAATGTCATTAAACACCATTTGTAATCTTCAATCACACAGTTCTGGGATTCCTGCTTAGCGTGGGAACTTTTGGCACGGCGGGCCTAAATTGATCTTTGCCAAATTCGCACCACGTTTATTCGTCTTTTATATAAAGAATTGCTATAACGGAGGAAGAAGGGTTTGCCTCAACATGTCAAATAACTCATCTTACATAATCATACATTTTAAAGATGAGGCGTACCTAGGCACGCAAAATGGCGTGTTTATCCATCATTGGCAAGAGCGCCGCCGAGGCATTCGTGCTTCTATTTTTTGTGGGAGGATCATGAAAATGATCAACACGCAAGTTAAAAAACAGTAAATTCAAGTATCGTGACAAACTAGATTCGTAACTACGTGTCAACCCTTGATCAAATAACATGCATGTAAATAAATTAATAAATAGTGTTGTAAATTAATAAATAGGTTGTTTGTATTGCTTTCCTAATACGCGTTGAGATCCAAATGAGCTAACTGAAGTCTTATGAAAACATAAATATTTAACTAGATCAACTTCTTAAAATTGTATAGTTGTACCTTAATAATCAAGAACGTGAGACCATAAAATGAGAATTTATGCTTGTATGGTATAGTAACCCCTTCATAAATGGTTGGTTGCAACAAAATCAAAGGAATATCCGTTGATTCTCGCGCTTATTTGAGGAGCCAGCGCGTCGGAAACGAGTCCAATGTGGTAAGTAGACGGTGCGTTTGTTCTCAGCGCTGCCCAAATTTGTGATCATGGACCACGACCATTACTTCGCCCCATGACCATGACCATGCCAAACATGAGACATCAGTAACGTCGTGGGACACTCATTGTCCGACTGACCTTTCAGGCTCCCGCCTCGTCAGTGATGTCGTTTGACGGCAAACCCGTCTCCGCTGTATTTGATTTGATTAAAATATACAAATTTATTTTGAATAAAAAAAACTCTGAAGCTGGATGGATATTTGTCGAACATGGCTGATGTTTTACATGATGTGGTATTAAAAATGGTGTAATACATTTTAATAGTATGGATTTTTATGGGAACTATGGTTAAAGTTCTCCTATGAGAGAAAATCTGGATTTTGTCGATCCACGCGGTTTGTACTTTAGGTAATTTTGTTATAGTCATTCAATTATAGGATATGACAAGACAGCTTTTCAGCCTATTGTACTCCCGAAATCTGAATCTAGTTTTGTTGTATGTTTCATGTACGGGGTAATTTCGAGAACTTTTATGTTGACTAAATAGTTTTGACTTATTTCAAAAAGTATTTCATAAGAGAGTAAATCTTCCGGAATTCCGGAAAGAGGAGTCATTTATTATAAATGTATACTTATTTCCTTAAATTTGCTTTATAGTTTGTGATACATCAATAAGCGTCAATGTATATTCTACTCATAATAACTATAATGCTGTATTTAACTGTTCCATCGAGACGACAAATGATGCATTTAAAACTGTTTATTTTATATTATTGAGTAAGCGATTATAGTTTTAACGATTTGCTATAATGTATGTAACATATAATACCGTTAACCTCTTTAGTTCTCATGCGAACAATTTCGGATGGTATTTAAATGTATCGCTAATCACACATTTATCTTAGATACAATTGACTACAATTAAACAATCGAACATTAATCTTAGCACCAGCTGATCTACCAAACATATCTCAAACCGCACCACACTTTGACCGAAGCGAGTTTCTTATCCACTATCACCTTCTCCTCAAGTTTAATTGCGAGTTTCTCCCATCTGCGCCGGCGTATCTTCCACTCCGGAGCTGTTATATTATATGTAAGTATAGCCTGCCAGCGGTGACGCCGATTTATAGGCATTTCTTGTACCTAGAGTCTACTCATGTTGCAGATTTATAGACTAATCATTAGACTAAAATAAACTCAAAAGTAGTCGTTTAAAGATATGACAGATTAATCGGGTTAAGCTAATGGGGTTACGATTTATATTTGCATCTTAAATGTTTTTGGTCCAACTGAAGTCTGATAATCGGTCAATTTTAGAGCTATAGAATGACACTACAATATTCATGTTTGATCAACAAGATAGTGTCTACAGGAAGGATGAGTCAGATAGTATCATATTGCTTTAAGTGGAGTGAGTTCTTCAATATATTGAAATTCATCCTTGTCTTAGAGTACTGTCCTTTTTCTTGATACTATTTGTCATTAAGAGCTTACTGTCACATTTTCTTAAAAGTAAGTCGTATATTTAACTGAAGAAAAATAACGGTTTCTTAAAACCATACATGATCAAAACGACCATCCCAGTGTCCCTTAAAATAAAAAAATACTCCCGTCGCAGCAAACCTGCATACTAAGCGAATTTCCATTCACCCGGCTTGATTTCTACTAAAATATTCCCTATAAATTTTCAGATTTATTTCCTATTTAAATAACATTAATTTTAGTGAGTAGTTAGGTTTGCTGCTACGGGAAAGATGTTGAGGTGTGTTTTTTCAATTGAAATATTGATAGCTTAGTATGAAATAAGCCGAATTGCCAAATTTGATTGAAATATATCCATAAAGAAGCAAAATAGAACAGTTTATTTATTCTCCATAAGAATAACATGGGAATTTTAAATTTACAATTTCTTTAATTTTCTCCGTAGTCAATGAACATTCAAAAAAACTTAAATATACTAAATTATTTGTTTTTTAAGCTCTTCAAAATGGTCTAGAGAGAAATTTAGAAATTTAAAGTTTTTAGGGTCAAAAATGAGAAAAACCCATTTTTACCCCTTAAAACCCCCCATAAACCCCTGATCCCATGGTCCGATTATGCTGGTTCGCGAACTCGTTCGAATAAATGTAGGTTTACACGTTTGTACCAAATTTCATCAAAATCGGATCAATTTTGCTCGAGTTATCGCGCTAACGGACACATATATAAATATCTATATATATATGAATTTGAACGGATGGTGTTTTTGGCCTCTGGGGACCTCAAAAAGAAAAAGTAAATCGGTCCCGGGTCTAGGTCTTACCATGAGACCTACGGTAATAGCTTATTCCCTATATGGGAAATTCGCTAAAACCTCATGAAACTTTGATTTCAAGTGGTTCGATCTTAAATAATAATCCTCAAAATACATACTTGTTTTATTCAACTAAAGGATTACTCATACAAAAATCTGTTGTTGTTAAAATGCCCCTCCTTAGCCAAAAGAAGATTTTAACTTTTTTTAACTGTTGTCTATCGAATATGAATGTATCTTTTAACGTTTATAACCAGTTACATTTTATACCTCACGTATATGAATATAGTTTGACGGATCGCTTGTTCGAAAGGAATGAAGGACATTTTTCGGAAAACCCACAGTATACCATACTTGTCTTTCGTTATTACAGTATACTGTAGTAATTAACAATGTAGTATTGTTTCGACAGTTTAGTTATATTTTGGGTACCAAGGCAAACACAATATAAACTACAGCATAATAATTGTAATCTTACTATTCAAATTAAATTGTATCAATATTGGCAATAAATATCTGAGTAGTTGGGTGGTTATAGTGTTCACCGAGCAAACAGAAGATCGTTGGTTTGGTCCTAAGAAAAGTTAGCAGCTTTTGATGGTTTGAAACTGGAGTTAGCTGTTCTTGATCATTGGGTTTTTAGTAAATGATCCTGGATAACGAAAATGCTATTGTAGTCTGTAACAAAGCTATAATGTCACACATTCAACATTCATCCTCTCCTCTTATTCGCCTTAAAATACGCATCTTGGTGAATCGGCGCCGTGAAGGTCTAATCTAATTTATAATCTAAACTATCGGTATTTCCCCTTTCTTAAACTATTAGCATATTCGAGTACCATGATGAATAAAAATAACATTACAGTGTCAATCTGTCTTCAATAACAATTGGAAAGCACATCTGAAACTCTTCAAAATATGTGAATATATTTTTACAGTTGAATCGGAACTTGATCTAGGTCAATAAAACTCTGCAAGATGAATAACTGAATTATTGAGACCTCATTAGTGGAAGGAAATATTTAACCCTGACTCTGGTGGATGGTCAATCTGTGGTGATGATAGTGTTCCGCAGCCAGCACGCAGCTCTCAGCAGTAATGTGGGCGTAGTTGGTGCTGAGGAAGCCGACACAGAGCTACAATCATCTGCTATAACACGTCAACACTGCACACCCTACACGTCTTGCGCCAACTGCAGCTCAGGAATGCTGATTTGCATGGTGGGATTTGGTAAATTTTGGATTTCAAATAGATTCAAAATTCCGTAGAGTACACCTAGAACAAGTAAGAGATTCCGTGCCACTCAAAGGTTCTAAATCCAGTTTTGTTTTGTGATTAGGCTATTTAGTGATGGTTTCTACCGAATTTCCGACAATAAGTCGTAGCAAGATTTAGGTCAAATTAGACTTTAAGGTGGACATTTTTTTAACAAGAAGATTTGTTTAAGAAGTGCTTAGTGTAAACATAACTAACACTAACATAAACATGTATATATACTACCGTACTTATTTGGAAATTATTGGTTTATCGGTGTCAGACTTGGAGGTTCAAACGAAGGCAATACCTGATGCGTTATACCAGAGTGATTATGCCATGAACCGGTAATTCGGAGAACACTTTTAGCTGTAGATCCATATCAAGTAAAAATAGAGGATATTTAGATAACTAAAATATCTCTGCATTGGAGTCACATTATATACGCGTATATATTAGGCAAAATACTTATTTGTTTTTTAGGCACATATTGAGGCGAATTCAGAAAACACAGTTCTTAAATGAACTCAAACCATGCCTTAGTAACAGATATCCAAAGATTTTTAACCTACCCTAATCAAAGTCAAGGAAAACGTAAACAAATATTGTGTAGTTTGAAATTGAAATGAGAGAGAAGGTAAAAAATGCTCCGGTCGTAAACCCGACCTGTTCGCCTCCAGGGATGTTAATTAAGAAATCCGTCCGACAATAAATTATCAACAGAGCGAGAGCTCGAAAATACTTTCTACTCAACGCAATTGAGTGTCCCAGGTCGGGTGTTCGCCCACTACCCACATGGGAATGTCAGATGGAGTCCCCCACTCACATGTCCGAGTTGGAGTTGTACTGAACTCACTTGAGGAAGACGAAAATTATCGGTCCAATATAGTTATGAAGTAAAGTCATTGCTGGGATGTCGCAGCGTAGGTCTCATTAGGGTGAAACATATATTTGGGAAATGGATTATTTTAGTTGATAATTTACCAAATTTAAATGAATTAACTTAATTGAACAAGTTGAAGGCTGTCTCCACTGTGGTTTGCTGCAACTCATCGCTAAACGTTGTATTTTTGCCACTTCGACGTGGACATATCTCAGAGAAGAAGCTACAAGTATACAATTTTTTCCCGTTTTTTTTACTGTTTTAGAGATCATTTTACTATACATATTAGATTTATTAAATAAGCTGTATACGATGCCGACTTATTACGGTGCGTTTTAAGGTGAATACGAATAATGACTGGTAAATAATTTAGAACATAGCTTTGTTACCGAATATGATCGGTAATATTTTCTATTTCAATGGTTCTATAGCCAGGGCCATTAATTCAAAGTCCATTGATCAAGTACAGTTTAAAACCATCAAAAGGCTTCTGACTTTGTCAACCGAACCGACAACTTTGAGTTTCAGAGAATCTTGTCTGTCGGTTGAGGATCCACATTTTCCACCAACAACAGTCACGATGACTGTGATTTTCCACAGCCCAGTTGGGTCTCTCACACCTTTTCATTGTTCGCTTTTTCCCCGTACCTCCCAGATATGTAGACTCGTTGCTCGTTACTTGCTTGTCAGTCTCAGAGGTCAACGCCGTGTTCCGACAATTCACCAACACTCACTCGCATATTTTCCTGGTTTCCACATCGCGTCGCGTTTTCGGACACAAAAGCCGCGGGTAGGGATTGAGATCCTTTTGTAATACATCCAAACGTAATAGTAAGATAGTTCAATTGGGCCCCCTGCAGAGTGTGACGCAGTAAATTCCCTCTTTCTTACAAAACAAAATGCAGTGATGCCAAATTGAAAGGGAAACTTACTGTAAACTGTATCATATTTTAGTATGAAGAACTACAGCAAGGAGCAAGGCTTTACAGCAAGGAGCCTAATTAGATTTGTGTCACGTTTTATATGTTTGAGGCTGATGATGTCGACTTGTACATCTTACAAAAAGTTCTTTACTCTTTAGTTAATGCTCAAGAGAACAAGTTATTGTTAACAATAATATGGCTTATGGTAAAAAATACGAAATAAATAGTGCAAATTTAATTTACAGAAACATTGATTATTTTTCAGCTGGTCCATTCGATTGCGAATCCATGAATATACGCCTTCTCCATGTGCAATAGAGACGGATTTTATATAATGTTTTGCCCGGACCAATCCATTAGATAATGAAGGGGGGGGGCTACGTTATATCCATGGTAAATTTAAAATCTAAAATTTAAACAAAATCAAGAGTGGTACATCCTATGAGAGGTTCATTCTAATACGCTACGGCTGTCACTGGTGATAAGTCTTCTAATTGGATATTCAGTGTGTGGTGTTCGTTGTATGTTGTATTGTACCGTTATCACGGGTATGTTTCATTGTTAAGAAGCGGATAAACGAGCGTCCAGATCCACGGACCATTAATCGACGTTATGTCCGTGGCTCATTAGGTGGGAATGGCTCAATCAGGGATACACATCCTCGTGCGATACTTTCTCTGGACTGCTGCAGGATAGTGTGAAGAGGAGGTTCACGGTCGGGCGTCTACCGAGGGAGAGGAGGCAGAAAGGAGGCGAGGTGACTGAGGATTAGGGTGTTTTTGGCCAAGGAATGAGCCAACGTAAAAATAGTTGCGTAGAAGAAATGGAAATTAACGGCATGGACTGAGGAGAAACGTCTATATGATTAGTAGAAACGGTGGATTCTGCAAGTACACCCATAATAAAATCTGAGGCACTTTTTGGATCGGTTTCATGCCCAGTTACAAATTTTGTGCTATATTCGAATGAATATTTTCTCATAGGCTACTTCGGAATGAGTCTTATAGTGTGCACGCCTTTTTGGTAATAAAATCAGATAAAATTTTATGAGGATTAACTAATATATCGGGTTTAACTATTTTAATTCTTTATGGCAGTAACGCTTTTGGTTTTTGTAGATGCATCATTGTACAAAATGGTTTTGTAACTATATTTTTACAATTAGATCATAATCCAGTTCAATAAATCTACATCAAAATTACCAGATTGTTATGTAAAGAAATCGGTTTAACGAAAACAACTTTATCGGCTTGGTTTTCCGATTAAACGTTTTGACAAGACATAAACATCCATCGAAGCTTATGGGTACGTAAAATGATCAAACCTTGACAACGGAGGAAGCGACAGGTGCGAGAAAGTGACCTTGACCAACAGATGTTAGACTGTATAGTAAGTCACCTCCAGTCAGTTGTCACGGCTGGTCTAGTTGTAAGAGCGCGAGACATCTCTGTTTTAAGGAATCAGGTCCACCAAACACAACAGCAAATTTGTCGTTCAATATTCCGTAAATCGTTTATTCGAATTAAATCTCAAGTTGTAGGTTCACCTTACCAAGTAGTGAAATATATTGATTTGTGAGATCTAACTGTGGATTTGAGTCTCCGTACGATTTGGACAACATTCCAAATTTTAGGAAGGATTCAGAATGTTGTCCACTAAGCTCGGAACATAGACTAAACAAAAAATGCTTACTAGGTAGACATGGTGACAAATAGAAAGTGTTTGACACTTAAGCTTCTCTAAACCAACGATAAACTAGGCACTGATGTTTCCAAAGGGATCAAAAAGTTATCCAATTTGTGCTGAGTTCTTTTGACTTACTTCAAACATCTTCAAATATCTTGTCCACCGCTGGAGGATTAACAATGACAGGTAAAATGTAGTGGTAAGATACAGAGTACCAGTGGTCCGAAGTCTTCATGATAAGACGTGCTACTTCGTTCTAAAATCCCCAGAGGCTACAATAATATGAGAAGGTAAGTAAGTACGATATTTCTCGTTCATGAATTGGAGATTATCCTACAAGAGAAGCCATTCAACAATACGCCTTATAAGGTAGTCTTCATGCTCTACAGCTGCTGAAGCCGAATTCAAGCTCAAAATCATTAATCCAAAAATAGTAACAGGCAACGATTTTCAGTGGGCCAGAGACTGAGATACTTAATGTGCAGCAAACCTCATGTTTTTATGTACAAAGCGGACAATAATCTGACATCTGGGTGCAGTTTGAACTATGCAGCCCACAACCGTATCTCAGGATTGGTAATTTTACATCAAATGATCAACTTTCACCCAAAAATGGCTAAGAAAAGAACCAAACAAGCAAACCATCAAAAAGAAAGCAACAATAAAACTGAACTGGTTATGAAAACCCGGTGGTCCACTTAGGAATGAGTTCCGAGATCTGTTCGTAAACTCAGTTACGCACCTTTTACGAGAGGCCAAAAGATGGAAAGCCCATCTGATCCCGTACAGAGTCTTGCTAGTTTTGTTCATGTCCTTCAGATGCGGAAAAAAGTTTATTTTTAAAAAATATCTACGGCTTTGATAAGATTGATGTTATTTTTGTTAGTTAGTAATTTAATTACAACTTGAGTAGCACAATAACTTCCAATGTTAAAAACTCACGTCTCTCTTCAATTTAGAAAAAGAGATTTAATAAAAACTAACCGTTTGATTATTACATGATCCTTTTCAAGTAAACGTGTATATGTCAGTGACTTTTACCGATGTCTTCATGACAAGACGTGCTCCTTAGTTACTTAGGAACCAATTTTTTTATGAGTAAGTATGTGTTTTATGAGTTTGTATGTAAGTATATCTTTCGTTGAAATTCCAAACCTGTTCAGTGTCTTAGTGTATAGAATTGAAGTTGGTTTATATCGTAAATGCTAGTTCGTAGTGATCGTAATGGCTAGTTTAATACCATAATCATGATTGTTTTTGTTAGTACTTTAACTAAAACCCAAATCTACAATAATTTTACTGCAATAGTTCACACAATACAAGATTTTAAAAATTCTATACTGTTTGAAGATATCAGTGTTTACTGTTTACCTTCGTGGTACTGTTAATATCAAACCAATCATTTATGAAGAGAAAAACAGAAATGGTGGGCAATTTACTCCACTTTTCAAAATAAATGGGAAAATGTACAACTCGTTGTACTAAAAAAGCAATTATCCACCAAATGAAATGCAATTACCAATTGATCCACATAGCCCCAACATGTTTGGCCAGTTACGGATGTGGCTAACAATGCAGTCGTAGGTAGTTTTTACTGCAGTGTGCGTGTACTGCAGCACAACACGCCGTCTGTGTGTGTATGTGTGCGTGTGTATGATGGACGAGACTACAGTACAGTAGCACAGACGCGGATACAGCCTTATTGACACAACTACCAACAATGGACTCTGTACCGTTGGTTCGGGCTAGACCTCAGTATGTAGTTCAGTGTTTACTGTTTACCCCAGACGCGCCGAGGAAAACCTCAAGGAAATCACTCATTTTGTCTCTTTATCAGCATTTTCAATAAATTTCAGCTGATGATAAATTGTATTAATAGTTTGTAATGTTTTCGATGTTAAATTGTTGAATTAGCTGATTTTAAATTGCTCATTTTATAGAGACAAACCTTGTTTCCGAGGCAAAATTAATAATGCAATACCAATACCCTTATATTTTTCAAATATTATGTTTGTTAAATGCAATTACTGTATTAGGTGAATAAAATAAACAATAAGTAAAATTTGTTGACTGTAGATCAATATTAAAAAGAGTGATTACATACAGCAAACAGGCTAAAATTACTAAAAGAAGCCTTGCTATTTAAAATAAATTTTCATAATAGTTGTCAATTGTTTACTATCAATTGTTAAACATTGAATTGAATGATTATCTATTTTTCAATTATAATTTACCTACATTTAATCTGTCATAAGTTAAGTTGGCCAGCATCACTGGATATTTTGAAGTTAACTCTTGAAATAAATTAAACGCAATCGGGCGAAAATTAAACTATCTGTTTTGTTACCATTTGTCCCTCCATTCCTCCATACGTCTCTCGTTTTGTGGGATTATAAGCTTTAAAAACTTCTCCTAAATCTTACAAATTTGCTAAGCAGGATTAATGTGTAGAAGGGATGTCACAGATAAACTCCTTATTGTATTAAATTAAAGATTGTTGTCTATTGTGTACGGTTTTAGCTTATTTTTATTTTTATTTTATTTTTTAATTTAGTGTGTTTTATATAAATGCAATTGATATATTATCAACGTTTTACGTTTGATTTCTTTTCATTGTATGGCTATTACTTTATTGACGGTAGTTTTGTTTTTAATTTAATTTCTTGTTTGTTCGTTTATTTTGTGTCATATTAAACCAATTTCTAAACCATCAACAATGTTGCTTAACTCATTGTTGTATCAGCTGATTTGCTAATAGGCTGCTCTTAGTCATTATAAATTGATTTCACAGTGTTTTATTTTTTTTTACTTATGTATTTATTATGTTTTACAAACAAAGTTTGTGAATTATCAACATCCTTTGTGCAGTTCATTTTAATTTTATTGCCGTCGTGTGTTTAACATAACAGTTTTTAATTTGACTTTTTTTGTTAATTTATTATCTAGGATCATTTTTTTATATAAATAAAGCAAAAAGATATAAGCAGATCTTGCAACCGTAAACTATGTTTTACTAGGCATAGAATATAGTGTGATATTTATCTAGACCAGTGTTATTCAGTTTATGTTCAGTTACATATTTGTTATTAGGCGTTTAAATGATAAATATATACGAGTACTAAATAGTGTATTTCATCTCTAGGGCGTAAAATTTTTGTTTTCGACCCAAGCTCAAGATTCACGATCGAGGCGAAGCTGAGGTTGGAAAATGAGTGAGGATTAAAGAGACACTTTCTGTCCGTGTGTTTAACTATACTTTTCGTCATATTGGAACATTATTTTAACAAACTAAGCTAGAAGACGAAAATACTTTTCATGTAAAGATAATCTCTAAAAACAACTTCTAACTTGTTTTCAATTTTGCTAATGCAATGCAAATTAGCAGCTGTTTAGTAAGAGATTCAATAATTTCGTCCATTACGATTGCGGTACTGTATATTATACCATCGATATGTCGAACTATTGACAACACTACAACAATAAGCTAGAACCAATAATATCAATCGATATGTAATTTCAATACATGACATTCCTTACAATCGAAGTTAACAACGGAGTTTACAACAGCTGACTTTTGCTCCCTAAGGAGAGAAGAGCTACTACTACTAGACCCGCAACGCATGCAGTAGGGTATGACGAAAAATATTCATTATTTTAAGTAAAATTTAGAACACATATTTTGTTTTATATTTTCCAAATGGTTGATCACAAATAAGAACACCGTGTTTCTGGTTACATTTTATACATTCTTACAGTAGGCCTGCACACGAGTCATAATTTACTTGAACGATATGGCTCATTTACACAAGTTTATTACAAATTAACAAGCATTCCTATTTTGCACAGGTAGTTGCTTGTTATTCACACGTTTCAATAGATGAACCATATCTTGCTAGGTGTTGATTGTAACATCTGCATGACTTTTGTTTTTAATTTAACATGTGAAAATAGCTCAAAGAAAAACACATATTTACGTAAAGGCGAAAACATTTAGCGCTTTTACAGCACAATTTAGTGTTTTGTTAGAAAATCAGCGTTTAAATATTAGTAAACTTGAAACAAATGTATTTACCTGGCAATGTAAATCAAATTTTACAATCGGATGGTAAGATATTTGATGGGTTCTGGGCAATTTAAATATTTCTCAAACTTAACAAAAGGGAGAGGAATTTACTTTTCTGGATATTTAAATTTAAATATCTGCAATTGGATGGTATTCAAATATCTGCGGAGTTGCCGGTCAATGCATTTGTTTTCTATCAACATAATACTGTTTTTGCACGAAACTGTGGGAAACACTTGAAAACTTAAGTTTAAATATTTACAAATTGATCATATCATGCCAAATGGGTTTACAGGATATTAGTTATTTAAAAAAATTAACAGAGTAACGTACAAAGACTCTGGAGAAAAAGTCTGTTCTCCTCAACATTTAAATCATAACATCTGCAAGAGGATGGTAACAGTTCAGATTGTGTCCCAAGCCATTCAGCGATTTTAGTAATTAAACTTAAAACTTGCAAAAGGTCGAATGAATTAATTTACCTGAAGATTTAATAATATTTTTTAAATATAGTTGTAACACACTTCTATTTCCTGGTAATACAGCTATTTAAAAAAAAATACTTTATAAACACGTGTAAGAAACTTGAGAACTAATTTATTTCCCTGATGATCTGATAGTGGAAGCATAGATAAAACATACTCCCTTAGTCTATGGCCCAATATAAGTTATGCGTTGTTGGCCAATTGAGTTTTTTTTAATAAACACAAAAAGTGTATGGGATTCTGGGCAACCAATGTATTCTTCCCGAAAAAAAGTTTTCAACAGTATTTAAAATGCCTATTAGGTTATTTTAAAAACCAACATAAACACGTGTAAGAAACTTAACAAAACGAATTTGTTTCAGTATGCGGAAATATGTACCTAAAGAGTCGTTTGGTAATTCAGTTATTTTCGATTAACCATAAAGGCTAAAGCCTATGGGCAAAGGGCAACAAAAACATCTACAACTATGAATTCTGATTTGTTGCTTGGACATTTTTTATTTACACTGTAATAAACTCTACGCTATAAATTTATATTACTGGTAATTGAAATGATATTATTTGCAATATGTTGGTAACATAGGCCTACCTGATGAGTTGCCGGGCTGGGACATGTTATCCACACGCTACTGTCTACACCAGGACACCACTGTTCCACCACTGCACTGACAGACTCCTCCTCGACCACTGGGCAGCCCCCCTCCTCTGACGTCACACGGGGGGAGAGATCAGTGATAACGCCGAGAGGAAAAGTGGCGTCGGTCACCGGAAAATTATTGCGTATTCCAGACCTTCCGGTGTTTTCACGTGGACTGATATGCTGGATTCGGAGATGGTTTCACTCTCGAATTGCTGCCAGGAAGTAGACTTGTAATTGCAAAACTAACCCGTGTCATATGAAAACAGTTCGTACAGCTGACGGCTAGGTTTTCCGTCTCATATACGAGTGTTGTATACAGAGTGTTCCTAACAGCCAAACTCAGGGAAATGGTTTATGGGACAAAATCAAACTAAGCTCAAAAAGATCTAATAATAAGTCAAATTTTCAGGAAAAAATGTAGTAAAGTTTTTTATTGAATGTTTTGCAGAAATGAGACAATGTTTTTATGAATTGGATATAACTATTCTGGTTACTGTATTGTGGCAATAAGCAATTAAACTTCCATGAAAGTTGAAAGCATTTTTAGATTTTTTAAACTTGAACATTTAGGTTCTAGTAAATTGAACTTTCTTTTTGAATCTTCCTATCCAGAGACAGTTTCACCTTAGAGACCTATCTTACAACAACCCTTATATTAGGCTTGTAATTTATACGATTCATGCAATATTTGCTCTACAACCAAGAAACTCGACAACTTAAGTGGACACTTCAGAATCTTCACCTGGAATCTCTCTAGGCAGGCGCCTCATATAACCTCATATAATCTAAGCATGTCTGCAGGTACATTCCTGCATCTCGCCAGATCTGCTAGTTATAAGTACGGAGATAAAATACAGAGCGAGGCGGGATGCCAAAAATGTTATTAACTCACACATTCAATCCCTACTTGGCGTTTTATGAGGCATCTTTAGATGAGGTAGTTAAGTTGGAAAGTTTTATAACGATCTTGAAGCTGATGTGGGGCAAGTGAGACGATTGTACTTAGGTTTACTAATATTATAATCGATGGGTGATGTCTAAAATTTAGATATCAGAATCAGACTGTTTTATTGTCATTATAGTACATAAATGTACAGGGCAAAAGCCACTAAAACTAAACAAGATAAATCAGACCCATTAAAATAAAGATACAAACTTCAAAGGTTCAAACTATTTACATTTTAAAAACGAAGAATCCTTCTAAAATTCCTTATCAACTAAATATTCCCTTAGACCATGCTTAAATTTTTTCAAATCATGTTCACCCTTGATTGTATTAGGAAGAGAATTAAGGATACACGTAGAGAATGATTAGTTTTTATGAAAAGTGGTACGGGATAGTGGAATAGGTCTGTTAAAGTTCCTTCTAAGATTGAAGCTGTGGTGAGATGACTCTCTAACATGAAACATTTTTTTCCGAATTTTTTTTATGGGAAGGTCAGCATATTATTTCTACGAAAAACAGATCTACAAGACTCTCTATATTTTAGGTTGAAAATTAATCTGATGGCTGTTTTTTGCAGTTTGAATATTTTCTTAGTTTGGAGCTTGTCGTTACCCCAAACGGGCACACAATATGTAAGAAAGGGGTAAACAAGACCGTAATAAACTGTCAGAAGGACGCGTCTGTCTTAAAACAGGAGAGCCTACGAAGAAGGAAAGCACTGGTACTACTAAGTCTATTGGGAATTTTGTCGGTGTGACTGGAAAACTTCAGATTGCTGTCAATGCCTACTCCTAAATATGTTACACTAGAAGAAGAAAATGATATATGAAAAAGCAAGCAAAATTCATTTATTTTTATCTCTGCAAATACACAAATGGATAATGTAAAATTGGTAAAATTGTGTTTACCGTAGATCACAAGTATGGACATACATCTCTGATGCAGGGCTATATTGAGAGGATTTGTGGAAGCAGGATAACAACAAGTAGACCTAAGAGATACATTTGGTTTGCATTAAAAACTGTTCAACTGTAAGAAGATAACTTGATTTACCTATATCTAAAAAAAGTAAACATAAGTCAACTCCTAGTTACGTCAACTAAGATTTAAAAAATTATATACTTTTCAAACAATTACTAAAGTTTATACGGTACCGGTACTAATGTAATATGCACATATTTATGATAAAATAATTTGAGCTAATCATTGGCTCAAATTATTTTAGAATATTCTTAGTATATTGTTGAAATTTTAGAACTACTTTGTAATAACAATAACAACATTTTTTGCCTCTTGAATTGTTAAAGCAGTATGAAAATGCATGCTATTATAAACAATTGTATTTATTTGTTATTTACATCTGTATTTTTACAACGGGCTTAAATTAACGGTTTTTTAGATCTGTTGTTTAATTTTCGAAGTGCGTGGTTGCGAAGTGCGAAGTTGCTTTTTCCTTTTTCTCCCAAATAAAATATAAATTGTCTAATTACGTTTTGTGATATCATTTATTTGTGAATTATT
This sequence comes from Macrosteles quadrilineatus, assembly GCF_028750875.1. Classification (NCBI taxonomy): domain Eukaryota; kingdom Metazoa; phylum Arthropoda; class Insecta; order Hemiptera; family Cicadellidae; genus Macrosteles; species Macrosteles quadrilineatus. Next base: position 71,327,826 of record NW_026542595.1, on the reverse strand, counting down.
TAAGATAATCGTTGTCCCCTTACCCTGAAAAACTGCAGGTAGAATTTTCTCCAAAACATAAACAACTAGAATCTGTTTTCCTTGTGTGCAATGTATACTATTTTTTTTGTTTGATATTTTCATTTATATTATTGCAATTGCAACAGGCTATAATGGGCGGCTTTTATGAATCTGTTGTTTAATTTTAGTTGTACGTGGTGCTGTTTCTTTTGTTTTTTCTCCCGCATCACAAGTCAATTGTTTAATTACGTTGTGTGGTATTCATTTATTATTAAATTATTTAGGATGCTCGCTGATTCGTAAACCTGAACGATTGTAGATAGGGTTTCCTCCAAAACAAAAAGAATTTTTGTTTTTTAAATTTCAAAACTAATAAACTAATAAACGAAACTAATACTGCTATAAATTTAAAGCCTCTAAATATCAAGCCACACGTTGTTTTGCAAATAAAAAAAATCCCAGAGTTAGTGTAGTAAAAATGAAAGAGTAATAATAAATAGTTGCTTCAAGGTGTGAACTTGAGGTAGGTAGCAGCACAGTCCACTGTGAAACTGCGTTGCCGACATTGACACGGATTTAATTCACTACAGCGTCGTTAGATGGCAGCAGTTGCTCTATCCGTGTGCAAGAAATGGCAATCAGCTGTCAAAACAAGTAAATATGATTTGTGTGATTTTTGTCACCCTCATATGTTTCCTTTTAATTTGTTTAGGTACCAATGTATCTTCTAAAATTCGCTCAGGTTAGTTTATGCTATTCAAGGGAAGTTTTAAAAGGTGAAAATAAGACCATATGCCCAAGTATATTTTATTTTAAATTTGTTATTCAATTTATTTCACTCAGAATTTTAATAATGTTTTATTTGGCAATTTACAAAAAAATTATGAGAAATGTACATTTATTTCTTAAATTTATAATATTAATCTTTTTAGGATGATGCCAAAGGTTATTACTACAACAAGAATCAAAAGGTAAAACAAACAAAGAATATGAACTGTCAATGTGCAACTTAACGTCTATTCTGTATATGATTACAAAACCATATTTAAATTTGAAACACCATCAATGTATAGAAACTATTACATTTTGTTATTGTATGTTTTTTTTTTTTTTTTTTGTAAAATACATCTCCCATACCATACAGTGTTCCTCCCCCTTAGGAACTTAATGTTTTCACTTCATTACTCTTTACAACTGTGCTTTTTACGTCACAGCTTTATGTGGGCTAAAAAGTCAAAAGCATTAATGAGTTCGGTTTCTGTAAATTTTCACTCTACTCATACATGAACCTATAGAATTATCACACCCAAACCGGTGCACCGAAACTTCCTAACCTCTTTTTAAAATTACATAAAAGGGTCCCCAAACCCCAAACCGAACCCCCCGTGAGCTCGGCAGGCACCTGAATGACAGTCAAACCAATAAATTACGATCTTCCTTATAAATAATAAATATTACCCACACCGAAAACCAAAGTAGAAAATTATAAGTAGAACCAATTATTTTCATTGGTATCCCAATCGCACTTGACCCAGGCTATGAACTTTCTTAATGATTAAATAGAATAGTTTTTAATCATAAAGACGTGTTTTATTTGAAATCTATATACAGTAAGTATCCAACAGGTGACGTTTATAGTTGAAGTAGTGTATGTTGTCAACAATGAGTGCACTGTACCCGGCGGACGGTAGACCCTAGTTGTATATGTACCTTGTACCAAGACAGGTGCTTGTGCACGTGCATGCGGGTGAGTGTGTGACTGTAGGAGTCATTCGACCACACTCGTCCACACAGGTGAGTTATTGTTGTTCATAACCTAATACTACACTCAATATTGTAGGATAATATAATTTGGCGAGAAGTGAAAAGCTCTTTTAAAAGCAAGTTTGGTCAGGTTTGATTAGGTTAGGAAATCTTGGATCCTTTGCAAAAAAAATATATATATTTTTTTATATACAAAAACATATATTAGGAAACAAGCACCCTAAACTAACCTAACTCAACCCATTCCGATCTTGAAGGAGTTGGTGGCAGATAACGGATTATGTTTTTTGACGGTTAGTTGCGTTCAATTTGTGTAGATGGGTTTTGTTGTTAACTATTTGTTTTCTGTACTGTTTTTGTTTATAACCAACTACTTTAACAGTATATGACAATATATTTGTAAACTGTTGCGTTTACTCTGATATAATAACACAGGAGTATACCACAAATCGCTAAATCTGCACTTTCATAATAAAGAAGCGTTTAGTCGACAGTAGCACATTCAAATTTCCCCGTTACGAAACAAATGTATGTCGAAACTGACTTTTTATTTTACAATAGGATGAAAAGAACTCTTGCACTATTTAAGGTCGATGACAATTCTCAATATATATATAGGCAAATTGTATATCATTGCCGAAAAATGTTAGCGAAATCAAAATCGTGAAAAGTTGTTTAGTTAAATAATTGTTGTCACTACAACACAATATAACTCTTTATTCACTGTAAAGCAATGTAGCCTAATACTGATTCAATTGTTTTACTAATAAAATGTAATGGTTGGTTTAAACCTCATGAAAGCCTCAATCGAAGAAGTAAAGTTAGTAGAGAAACGTCATTGACTTTGGATACTTCAAGTAGTCTTTTTATCCTAATATATACTCTAAAGCTTATTTTTTTTGTAACTGTGTTTATTACATCTGGCAACATTTGTATTACTTATTCGAGGCTAATATACATGAAGGTTACCCTGGTCATTGATTCCAGAGGACAAGCCATTGTAGCAAACAGATCTTATATTCTTTTAGAATGCTTTTAAGAATAGTGAAATAACAATTAATAGTTGGTAAGCAACAAAGCACAGTCTACATGTACCGGGGGATCATTTACTTTGAATAATCTTAAAAGGCAAAAATGTAGTATTTTGATGAGTGTATAAAGTATGTTTGTTCTATAATAGCGATCTACGGGTTCCTACCAAGCTACAAGATGTTATCTGGAGTAGGGATGAAGATTATAATTCTTTGCCGGATCATATAGAACAAGAATTAGATACTGAACAAGAAACACGCCAAAATAGGCACAAAATATTGCAATAAAACTAAAAGCCTAATTGTAATATCCAAAATCAATTTTCCCATGGGAATAATTATTATCAGAGTTTATTTTTCAACGGTTCAACATTTATCGGCCCATCTGTACCAGTGTAATGGAATGCATGGTATGTTTCGTACAAGACCAGGCTCGCCTGCCGACGCTAAACCGCAATATGAGTACAGCATCTACATTGCCGTCAGGCGAATGAAGGCGCCCTGACAAGAACTAAAACTTGTTTGTTATACACCTACAATTATTTTGTTAACGTTTATACCGTCTGCATGTACATACTGTATTAAGTTTCGTCGCATAAATATTAAGCATGGTAATATAATACCAAATGAAAAAATATTTTTAATTATAATTTATACGCCAAATTGAAGTCTACAAACCAAAATATTTGTTGAATTGTCTTTTAAGAGAAGATTACATTTAATACTATAAAAATAATTAGATTCTTATATTTCTAGGGGGGTTTTCCAAATAGCGACGTTTAAAATTTAAATTCTCGTAATGTTCAAAATTAGGCATGAAAGCGTTGTTAAAAGAAAAAATAATCAGCAAAGAATTGGCCTAAGATATGTTAGAGTAAGTTAATGATTTTAATTCTTTAAGTTAAGAGATTATGGGAATTTGAACATTTTTCTGCTATTTTTTCTGTATTCAAAATATGTTTTACCATTTGTCAAATCCTTTCTGTTTTTATTCAATCACAAATCCATCAATTAATTAAATTATTATAGTTCGAAATATTTTTTTAACGCAGTTTATTTGCATGTACAGTACTACTTATAATATTCACATTATTCAAGGTAATTACCAATATCAACTAAATTAAATGCCTATACTAAATTAAATATTTAAATTAGGATATTAACTACATATCATACATCTTGGATTATTTAACATATTGTTTAGTCCTTTGATTTCACTATGATAGAAACATGTTCTATGTGACACATTATGAAGGTAGGCTACCAATGTAGTTGCCAGGACTGGCTTTGCGTGCTTCCCAGTGCCCATGTTATCAAATAATTGATCTATATATCTGGTGATACCGGTGATAGAAAATGTCGACTAGTGGTTGTAAGTTACTTATTTGCACAGTGCTTAGCTTTAGTCAGTGGTGAACCATCCTGATTTACCGTTGTGTAGGATCTAGAAACTACTAGGTTAGTGTTTTATAAAAAGCACATATTTTCCGTTACTTCTTTTTTACAGTATTAATCGTTACTGATCCTTATTTACACTTAATGGTGTTGGTGCTGAGAGTCATTTAAATGTACTTTCCACTCATACAAATATAATTAAACTTAATTGCACCATTAATTTCATTCAATCTTTACAGCAACTTAGCAGACACACAGGCACAGCCTATGTCTGATAATTCCAGAACTAAATAGATAGGAACAACCTTTGACACATTTATATAGTTAAGTAGTTATAGTTAATTAGTTTAGTTTTGCATAAAACCTTTTTCCTTTCTGTGTATTTGGTTGTGTAATTTTATATGTGTGGTGGAAAAATTTATTCATTCATTCATTCTTCTCTCAGGAAATTTTGACTCAATTAGGTGTAAGAGAACTGGTTAACTTTATATAACGGGAAAAATATAAATTTTCTATTTACTTTATTTGCATAGTAGGACATCAATAATTGTTAGTGCTGAGGAGTACCTGTGGCTTACATAATTTATTTATTTTAATTTATTACTATACATTATTTTTAGTTACTTATTCCATTCAATTATACATTCTAAATACCACATTCCACAACGTTATAGATATAAGTGTTATGTATATTTTCATTGGCTCGACGCATTCCACGTGGAAATATTTGTTTGGATTCTTCGCAAAATAATGTTCAGACCGGAATTAAAAATCTGGAAGGTATCCTGAGTTGGACAATTAAAAAAACTCAATATTTTTTATACTTTTGTATATCAGGTCTTGGTCAAAAGTAGATCTGATTTGACAAGTGTTTGATGATGAATTATAATCTGCGGGTTTTTCAGTTAATCACGGTTTATACCTAAACAGTGTTTATGAAAATAAATATCTGGATCAGACCAGGTTCGGGATTCTTATCATTGTCTGATTCATGAAACAGTCCAATACCCAAGTTCAGGTCGCTATTTAGAACCAAGTAAATAAAAAAGGATTTATGTGGAACATGACGAGTTGAATTTTCGTTTACAGTGGACAGTCAAGAAACTGTAAATATAAATTAAAAATTTATTTTTATTCCAGGTGGTTTGTGGTTGATCCCAGATGAAGGAGTCAGTCTGGTCGGCCGAGGTAGCCAAGGGGGCGCAGTCCCCCCATCACGTGGCTCGTAGGAACGCCCGGGAACGACGCAGAGTTCAGGCAGTCAACTCGGCCTTCGCCCGGCTCAGACGTCTGGTGCCTCTGGAGCATGGCAAGTTAGTGGGACTGCTATACTACAGCTGCAGTAGTTTATATCTGCAGAGCCGGCATTGGGCACGTGCAGAATGTGCGGGCCCATAGGTTCCCTGCAACTTGGGGCCCCGCGTTTGGTATAGAATATAAAAAAATGCAAAAGTCTGTAAATTTCACATGAATTGTGTTAATTATGAAAAGAAAAGGAGTTGTTATAAGTACTAATATTATAAATTGATATGTATGTACGTTATTATGGTTGGGATACTAAGGAACCAAGCTCTAAATGTTTGCAGTGGACCCGCATCACTCAAGGCCCGCTCTATATCTGGGGAATGTAATGTCGAGATAAAATGGTATCTGGAGGTAGGCTGATGATATATACAGCCTGAAAATAGATTCAATTGTGGTTTCTAATACCGACCTAAGCCGATTGCCGCAAATGCTATCCTTAAACGCCGGAAGGCTTATTTAGCGTGACTTCCCTTAGACAGATGGATTATTTATGTACCAGATTATCAAGTCGGACTATCGAGGTTATACTTGAACACTTTCGGAATTATTGGCAGTTATGCTGTCTGTACAGCTTAGTTCCTGTTAATTTGACACAAAACTAAGGTTATGTTGTTCCAAAATCGGGTATTAGTAAACAGAAAATCTAGTAAAATACCAGCTTATAACACTTAACCAAACTAACGCACGCACATTGTTCTCGCATATTGTAGCACATTTTCAAGCTAAATTGATAATAGGTGAAGTAACTTTTGATTTGATTACAGTGGTAAACGCGTCAGCAAAGTGAAGACTCTTCAGCGAGCCATAGAGTACATCAGCGGGCTGCTGACGCTACTGCACTACAATAGACACTGGGTACGTCAGTCTGTTGATTGGTATAGTCATCGATGTATAATACTCAACAGTATAGTACGGATGGAACTAGTTTGAATATCTTCTGTGCAGGGCCTATTCTTCTAATAACTAGTGTATTAACTTTACAATAACAATAAAAACTTTGATCTATGAAGCTTTTATTACGTATAGTTGTAACCTAATTAAAAAATGTAAAGACATTTTCAAGGTTTTAAATAACGCAATCCAAACAGTGACCAAGAAATAAGGCCTGAAACATAAACTATTCCGTTATTTTACACAGCAGGTCTACTTAATGTATTCTGAGCTTAGTCTTATTTAAAGCCAAATACTATAGTATACTAGGATAAGAACTAAAACTAACTTTAGATAACTATTTTCCATGTTTAGGAGATCGACTTAAAAGAATCATGCTTGGTTCAAAATGGATACCACAGTTTTAATAGTCCAGCACACCTATAGCCCCGCCAGCACACAGTAGTTCCTGGGAAGCAGTAGTTCCTGTTTCCGTGAACGAGGAAAATTAAGATCATTAACTACATGATGATTCTTATACATCGGTGTGTTCAAGTTAAGGCTACTCTCTTCTCCGATTTGAGGTCTTGTCGTTATAAAAAATGTCACAAGCCCATAAAATGCTTCTCTCCCAACAATGGTTATACAAACGTTTGATATGATGAAACAAATAAAAGCACCATAAGTAATATAAAAAGGTTTTTATTGGAAAATATAATTAGCAATACAAACCGAAGAGAAAATTATAAGAGAATGTTTTTTACTTTGATTATTATTTTATGGTTACAAAGTTATTACGGGACAATTCAATCTATTATTTTATAATTTAGTAAAACTTATTGTTTATAAAGATTTTACACAATTTTAATATGTAAAATGTTTTATTTAATTCACTACTGTATATTTGGTCAAGTCGTTACATACAGTTGTGCGTTTTATGTTGAGCAGTTTCAAAATCCTATTTAAACAGTAAAAGTCAAAACAACTAGAAGTGACCTTCTTGGGTTTTATTTAGCTTCATATCTATTGTTTTTACAAAGTTCTACCTAAACAATTGGCACATTTAGTAGTGTACAAGGTTACGACAAAATGTTTGATATGTTTTTGATTGCCAAAAACACTTATCATCTAGTCATTTATATTTTATACTATAGTTTATTTATCTAGTTTAGTAGGTCATTAGGACGTAATATTATTGAAATGTGTAATTTTGCATTTTTAACAGTTATTTGAAAAATAAAAATTTATTGTAAAATAAAAACCTAGTTTTCCTACTCCCTGTGCACTCATTGACCAAGATTATGAGTGGGTCTACTGTGTAGCTTTGTTACTGACTAATGTCAGCTGTTTCATGAGTCAGGTCAGTTATTAAAAACCCAATGAACAAGATCAAGGAATGTTGGGCTTCGATTTGAATCATGAAAATATTTACTGTACCTTTGTCAGAGGGTGAACTTTTCATTAATTATTGGCATACACTTAAACTACTTGACTACCCAGCCCAGTTTTAAAACTTAGCCTATTATTAGTACTCAATATACTGTATAGGGAAACAATTATTAACAGTTTCTTATTCTTTGCGGCATTCAATATTCGTAGTAGTAGTTATTACATTGGGCAATGGCGCTGATGTTTTTACGTTTATTTGTAACATTTTCCCCAATATTTTAGAGTTGTTCATCATATCTCTGCTCCAGCACTGCATAGTATTTACAATACCAGTCTTAGCAGTTCGGTGGCTTCTACGTCCACCAACGTTGCTTAACCGTCAACAAGGAAGGGAAAGAACCAGCGGACCAGAGGAGTGGACCACTGGACCAGTGGAACATGGAAACACCGGACCATTGGTCAGGAATGTTGTTCAGTGGAACAAAGTAAGTGCTGTAACAAGGCACAATCATAAACACTATTGGATCTAAACATATGTCTGTGCTGCCATTTGTCTGCTGAAGGGTATCATTAAACACCTTTTAAAAGGAGAATCAGTACAACAATATTCATACAGTACTTGAAAATGACGAATGAGCAGCAAAAATCAAGCAAACAATGTAGCCTAATAAATCTCTATGATGGTAAATACTGCGCATTTCCGATAGAGTATGTTTCTGGAATAAGTTGACTGTTCTTATCTCGTTAAAATCACCCAATCGTTTTTAGTCACCCAATCACAAGTTCGTCTTGTTCGTATTGCGTTTGCCTCCAATCCGTAATTACATATTTTTGGTCGAGTTTTCGACCTTTGGATGACCTCTAGTTCACCTTAAATACGCACCCAGTGTGTTGGTGTCATATAAACATAATCTGATATTATCTTCTTTACCACACACAATAAAATGTAGAGACAGGACAATGAAAATAACCCAAATCCAAACTACCCTTTATTTTTATATCATAAACAATTGTTGATGATTAGCGTGGGCCGAACGTCATTGTTCCAGTGACAGTACTGCACTGTACTCACTCACAGTACGGCCTCTCGCCCACTATACGATTTCGGTCGTACGACACTGTGTCGTACGATATTCTTATCATATGTGTGGTCCTCGCCCACTTTACGACACTTTGTCGGATAAATGGCCAGTTGCTCGGTAGCCCTGGAAGAGTGATGTGTGGGTGTGTTGCGCAATATCTTAAAACAGTGGTTCTGTATCAAACAGTAAAACAATAATTCCGTTACGTGTTGTTGCAATGTGGCTGCTGTGGCGTAGATTAAGCGATAGTGGCCAATGTAGGCCTACAGCATTAAAGAAACATTTATTTTTATGTGTAAATTATTTTTTAAGTTAATGTATTGAAAGAAATTTTCAAATTATATTAGTCCATGCATTTTACAAGTTTTTAAATTTACCATAACTATCATAGGGTTTTGGGATAGTCTGGTAAAAAGTATGTATGTTAATTGTTTTTGGATTACTTTTTAAATATATTTAATTTTATCAATATAATCCACAAAAAATATATTTATTAGTTTTAGTGAAACTTTTTTACCCAATTTAATTAATAATTAAGATTATACAATAATAATAGCCAAACTCGCATTTTTCAATAATTATTTTGGTATATTTACTCATAAGTGATGCAGTATTTAAACATAATATAAGGAAAAACATAACCAAATTGTAAAAAATATATAGGAAGATCAAAATTACGCAAAATAATGGTTTAATAAGACCAAGTGATCTATCAAACATTATAATAAAAAAGTATGAATGAATTGTAAAAAATATTTATATACGATAAGAAATACGCAAAGTGATATAACAACTATAATAATGACTAAGTATGAGTTAATTGCAAAAAGTATATATAAGACTACTGGGGAGAACGCACGACATACGATAAAAATCGTATAGTGGGCGAGCGCCCATTTGATTGTGTACGCCACTGCGAGTGAAACAGTCGTACGACAGTCGTGGATCACAGTGGCAGTGGACGACTGCTTCACGACAGTTTGTCGTAGTCGTGAGATTATCGTACAGTGGGCGAGCTCTCATAAGACCCAATGGTTCACTGTGGAAATGTTGTCGTTCCGACACAGTGTCGTACGACCGAAATCGTATAGTGGGCGAGGGGCCTACGAGTACACTGGTGGTGGAGAAGGTACATTATGGAGGGGGAATGGGAGGGGGTTACATAAGGGTGGGGAAGTGCGGTAACGGGGGACTCAGTTAGCCAACTCCAACACCAACATTTCCGCTAATAACTGGATGTGATGGAGAAGGCTGAAGGCAGCAATCTCGCATTAAATATTGCAAACTGTTGTCTTGAGCAACCTCTTGTCTATGGATTTGGTTGGTTGTGAAAAAACATCAAGATTGGCAAACGTCGGTTCATAACAAACAGACGTGACATTGGTGTATTTAGGAAGAGGAAAATAGTGTTACAAGGTTACTGACCTGCTTTGAGAATGGATTGTTTGCTGTCTAAACTGTACATTAAAGAACATTTTAAAGCTAATAATATTGTTGATTAATATTATTATTGCAACTAATTATCTATGTACGTAACTATATTTTATAACATAAAATATATGTAGGGTAAGTCATGTTCTTTACGCATTATTACTAAACCGTCCCCATCGCCAATAAATTTTGAATTTGTTTTATATTACTGTAAAATTACCAATTTAAAAAAGGCCTATGGGTTCTGTGTCTAGTCCATTAAACATAAACATGTTAATGAGAATCAAATAATTATTGAAATCGATTTGTATCTAAAGTAGAAAGAATATTGCAATGATTGAATTTGCGTTTCTTACACATTTGACTCTGCCACGCAGCTCATTAAAAAAGCAGAATAGACTATGTTGTAAAACTACTAATAAATTGTTTCATTCTATGGCTAAGGGAGTGATTTATCAAACTATATGGCTAAAAGAAACGTGATGATAGTTATTATAAAAAGCGTAAGCAGAGAAGGGCTTGGTAAATTATTAAAGATATTGTTATTTATATCAATTTTAAAGTGAATTATGGTGTATTGTGTTGTTGTAATGCATCTTAGTTGGAATGATGGATTGATGAGGATATTAGGTATCAAGAGTTCAAATTTTAATATCCTCATTTGTACACCTCACTCTATATTGTGATCATTTGTGATGTACAGGTTTATAAATCAATAGTTTCACCTAAAAACTCTAAACAGAACAAGCAATTTCCTTTTAAAATTGTTTGAATTGTAATTATCAGCTATGTCCAATAAAAGTGCCGTAGTTATACAGGGTGTTTTTTAACTCAATCCAAATAACTACCATGAGACACTGTTAAACCAAAAATCAAGCTCATTATGTGGTATCCCCGTTTTCCCTACTTCATTGCCGACCAGCTAATATAAATTGTAGCATAGTTTATCTATTACGTTGGTTTTATCGATAATTTATTTAAAATAAGACTCAATTAGAGATTAAAAGGATTTGTTATTCCCTAGGGAGTAAAAGTAAAAGTCAGCTGTTGTAAACTTCGATTGTAAGCAATTCAATTGCATGTACAGTATCGTAATTATGAATCGATTTATATAATCCGTTGTGGCCTATTGTTGGATTCTTAGTTCGATCGATAGCATAATGTTAACCAACACAATCGTAATAGTCGAAATGATTAAATCGCTTACTAAAAAGCGGCGTTAACAAAATTGAAAACATAAGTTGGTTTGAGAGGTTATCTTAAAATTATTTTTTTTTTTTATTTTGATTGCTGCGATAAATGTGCAATATGACGAAAAGTAGTCATACCTCGGCTTCGCCTCGTTCGTGAAACTTGAGCTCGGGTCGAAAAGAGTCACTTTACACCCTTGTCCTTGTGATGAAATAGAGAATTTCCTTATTCATTTAGTTCCAAGATATCATTATTAACAGATACTTTAAATTTAATAGCTGTAATAACTGCATCTCACAATATTATTCTTTCCCAGCCCCAGCCCAGAAACTCAGTCAGAATCCCTTGAGAAAAATGTTATACAACGGCATTACCCAAACAGGAGACGTTTGATGTGACGGTTCCTGGTGTGTGGACACTGAGGGATGTAGAGTGGATGACAATTACTCTCTTTAATTAGCCCCCCTCCCTCTCCCCCCCACAGGATCAGGGGGGTGTGGGTGTCTAGCGAGAGGGGGGGTACACTGCAATACCGGCAACACCGCCAAGCGATCTGTTCCGATTACATAAGGGTTACCTAAGTCACTTTCCCTGTCCCAGTGACCGAGTGACGGAGTCCATCCTCTCTGCCTTCCTGGACCTTCCCTTCCGACACACTCGTAACTGGCACACTGCTATACTGGTATACTGCTGCAGTGGTATAGTGGTGTGGTGATATACTGGTATACGTCCATCCTCTCTGCTTTCCTGGACCTTCCCTTCCGACACACTCGTAACTGGTACACTGGTATACTGGTATACTGCTGCAGTGGTATACTAGTGCAGTGGTATACCAGTGCAGTGGTATACTAGTGCAGTGGTATACTGGTATACTGCTGCAGTGGTATAGTGGTGTGGTGATATACTGGTATACGTCCATCCTCTCTGCTTTCCTGGACCTTCCCTTCCGACACACTCGTAACTGGCACGCTGGTATACTGCTATACTGCTGCAGTGGTATACTGGCTTACTGGTATACTAGTGCAGTGGAATACCCGTATACTGCTGCAATCGTATACTGTTGCATTGGTATAGTGTTGTGGAGATATTCTGGTATAATCATCTCTGCCTTCCTGGACCTTCCCTTCTGACACACTCGGAACCGGCACACTGGTATACTAGTGCAGTGGTATACTGGTGCATTGGTACAGTGGTGTGGCTATATACTAGTATACTAGTCCATCATCTCTGCCTTCCTGGACCTTCCCTTTCGACACACTCGTAACTGGCACATAATGGTATACTGCTTAAGGAATTATACTGGTATACTGCTGCAGTGGTATACTGGATTACTGGTATACTAGTGCAGTGGTATACTGGTATACTGCTGCAGTGGTATAGTGGTGTGGTGTGGTGTGGATTATACTAGTCCCTCTGGCTTCCTGGACCTTCCCTTCCGACACACTCGTAACTGGCACATACTGGTATACTGAAGCAGTGGTACACTGGTGGTATACTGCTGCAGTGGTATACTGATGCAGTGGTATACTGGTGCATTGGTATAGTGGTGTGGTAATATACTGGTATTCTTGTCCATCCTCTCTGCCTTCCTGGACCTTCCCTTCCGACACACTCGTAACTGGCACACTACCCTAGTATACTGGTATACTGTTGCAGTATACCTGGACGTTGTAACTGTCTTAAAAGATATAAACATGCTTATAACTCCCCTTATTTAATGGCAAACTAGGATACAGGCTCCGGTATACGCTAGTTGAGCAGTATACGGTGAGGTTATAGCGGCATACTGTGCTGAGAAAAGACAATGCTTACCTAGCAGTCAGTAAGTTGCCGTTTAAATACCAAGAAGAGTCGCCGGTTTCATCCTTAGAAAAAAAGTAACATTTCAAGGTTTGAAACAGGACCCAGATGTCCTTGGTTAGTCTTTAAATAAGTGGTCCTGGATTTTAATAAACTAGCAGCTAATCCTACTGAGAAAAGAGGCATCACTCTTTATTTCACACTGATTCACATATAATGTTGGACCACGCAACTAACCCTGCCAACTGCGCTGCTTCTCTGTGACCCAGTCCCCGTCCCTATCTAGGTCACCCCCGGGGATGACCCTAGGAAGGAGAGGTCGGTCAGGGGGCAGACGCTGACGGAAGACTTTCGCTCCGGTGATGCAAGGGTTAGCCAATACCAGCTCAGCCCTAGACATACTCATACACACGTACAGCGGACATGAGCAGCTGGCGTGCATTGGCACATCGCACTCGTGTGTGAGAAACGTCTCATGTAGCTTATGTAATTGTTATCACTTTGACTCTGACACACAATATGTAGATTTTCCCCCACAATGTTAACCTATCACATGTCAGAAAAGAGTTTAGTTAAATGAAATGAATGAAAATTAAATTAAAATGAAATTAAAAATTCTTTATTCCATCAAAAACACAATAATTGTTACACAGAGTTGTACAAACAGATGGATTATTCCCCACATAGGCACAGCCATGATAGGCAATAGGCACAGAAATAATTGCAATATGACTTTCAGTTAAGGAAGATATTTAATAAGTTCTTCTCAACTACAAGACAATATCCCGATTTCATGGGTCTGAACACGGAACTCCAGGATATATAGGTTTGGCGCTCTAACTAGTGGATCAGCCCCTCTTTCAGTTTACTATACTATACAGTATAATACAGGAGGAGCCATACAGGATCGCAGTGGTATGGTCGTTAAAAAGCTAAGGAAGATTACTAATTATATTATTTTAGTCCACAATTTAAATTTTATCAGTTGTAAGCAAAATAAAAAAAAACCTTATAGATAACGTAAATACCTCTAGAATTAAATAATGTGTGAATTTGTTTATTGATCTCTTACCACTTTTCAAATCTGCATTAAATACTCTACACAATCAGTTTCATTGCACTAACAGGTGTCCAGATATCATCAGGTGTGCTCTGGATATAATACGAAACTTTTAAAAAAACCTGTTGGAATCCTTGCAAGTGGAAACCCCCCTAGTGCGGGATCCTCTTTCCACCTCCCCACCCATGGGTACACCTAGACACCCAAACAGCTGACGTGGGAATTATGTTGAGGCACGTCACTGGGTGTTCAAATTATTTTTACTCAGAGAAAAAATTGTATATTAATTTTAACTACGCTAAATGAGCAATCGGACTATTCAAGGTCAATAAAGAATTTTCACCAAGTTGTAATTTGAGTTTCACGAAACTGTGACTTATTCAAATCCAGAGTCGCTCCTCTTTCTGATTGATAAGTGCTTAGAATAACTGAATAATTACTCTATAACACTGTACTTGGTTTGATTCTTTGTCTGAGTTGGATAATTAGTGCGTTGTTTTTTATGTTCTTTTCACCTTCACACCCTAGGACGCTAGGTTTTAGACCGGAACTTTTTTGCACATTACTTCAGGTTAGTCCTAGAGTGTCGTAGTAGGCCTATTATCACTTAGGTAAAATCCATCGGTTATTGGCGGGTTTTGAGCAGGGGACATCGGGCTCCGAAGCCCTGAGCTATTCGACTAGACCAACTCGCTCCCTAGATAATAGGTTCCAATTCCAAAGAACGTTTAAATTTTGGTAATAATGTGTAAATAGTAATATAAAGGCTTAATTGAATTTGGAATTAATTTCGCACACCATTCACGAGAGATTTAGTGAAGTAAAAAACTCAAATTTTACTCAATAGACATTTTTGGTCAAATTATGCCTATTCTGATCAATTTAAAATCACAATTTCCGAAGAGTACGTTATCATACCTAAGTTCATCATAAGTTGACTGGTTCTTAGATCTTTATTTTAGTACTTTATGGCCTGACACTAGTCTTGTAGGATTCGGATTAACAGGAGTCAACTGTGTTTCATTAACTTGGAAAATGCCGCAATGGAAACGTTTTAAATCATCTGAGTCAACATATTTTGTACAATCGCCTTCAGCCAGAGCTACCAGCCAGAGATGACTCTTCGTGTAAATTGACCTTCAGTACTGTACTGAATGCCTGCGTTGATTTGTTTCGAAAGCGAATCAAGAACATATATATCTTTGACAAAGTTAAACTGTAACTGATGTAAACTGGCTGGGTGGCTGAGTGGTTTTGTGATCGCCTATCAATCAAAAGGACACCGGTTCGATCCTGAAAAAGTCGGTAGCTTTTTGATGGTTCAAAACTAGACCCAGCTGTTCCTGATCAGCTTTAAATAAATGGTCCTGGCTAATGAAACAGCTTATTGTAGTAATTAACAGAGCTACAGATCATCTGACTTCATTCTACTCTCAGCCTTCACTCATATTTGGGCACTCTACTAAATACGCACCTATAGGTGTCGTCCCCAAATTAATAATTGAATTATTGATAAATCAAACACCGCGAGTCATTGAAAATCCAGTATCATAACTACCCACTACTATGGCTACTCCACCAGGTAAACCCGGAGTACACAATCACTACATATTCAACTTCTTCCGAATTTACAATGTTTCTCCTCATCTACTCCCCAAATACCTCTTCCAGGCATACATAGCCTACAGACAATACAGTACTTGACATAGGAAGTGTTGTCTGCCTCATCCATGTTTCGTCACATGTTTCACATCCTCCTTCAGTTTCCTGGTGATGAAACGGTCCAGTAACATTTACCGATGAAAGGGCAGCCAAGAGAGAGAGGAGAAGAAGAAGATGCGGCGTGAAAGAGCGCCATATTCGGCTGTGATCATTACTGAACGTTGTCTGCTAGTCTCTGTTTGGTCCGTCATTAAACGCAATTTCAAAACCGACTTTGTCGGACAATAGTCGTCTGCAGATTGGTTGCGCGCCAAATTTGACACTTAGGCGGGAGTAAGGACCCTCCTGGTACAGTATTGCGTTGTGTTTGTGGCTAGACTCTTCAGTATTCGTCGAATCATTCCCCTGATTGCTCAAACTGATTTACACAAACGATTGGTAATTCGAGATTGACTAACCTATAAGATAAGGCGAGTTTCTCTAGAGGTTTTGTGCCGAGTTTCAAGTTGATTTCGTTAGATTATAAAATGTTTCTTAGTTAAAGTATTATGAATTCTGTCTAGTTCCGTTCCATAAGGCGATAATTGATAATTGAAAAATCTCACATGATAATACATGAGATCACAATAAAATATTATCACTTGAGAATATGAATATATATGAATATTTCAACTCAAGTTCAAGTTAAACAAGTGATTTAAACACTTGTAACCACGGTAATGACACATTGTTTATCATTCTGCACATTCTTTTGTTCGGAAAATACTAATTTAACAGTTTAATTTCATAAGTTAGCTCCCAAAAAGATAGCCATATGTTTAAATACTGTACACTATCAGCTGTTACCGAAGTATTCAACCTTTAACTGATAGAGTTGCTTTAATATTCGTGGGACAAAAATCACTATCAGTATTGCTGTAGTTTACACACACTGGACTCCTCTTACACGTCTGTTGTACACTAAAATAAAAATAAATCAATTTACGATCGTTTAAAGAAGGTTGGTTTCAACTAATTTCACACCGCCAACAAAATATGTAATCAAATACAAAATTGTAAAATTCAAATGATTAATAACCATATTGAAATTTCAATAAGTAGGCTATACATAACCACAAAGGAATACTATGTTTTAATTACAGTGGAATTTATATTGTAACAAGGTGATAAGCACAGATAATCAAATATAAATAACAATGCGATATCTTATTTATTAATGTCGTGAAAATATGTGAAAAAGTTAACAAGTGATACGGGTTTAAATATGATATCTTCGACTACAGTTGACTGTTTTTTTTGTCCTAGGGATAAAAATAACAAATTTAGCTCCTCAATGCACATATTGAACACAGCCGTATTTTCTTCAGTATATTATAGATTAGTGAATGAAGAGAGCCTCTCTTACAACTATAATAGACAAATATATAATGTTTTGGACATTATAAAGAATGTGACGGAGATCAGCGTTTTGACTAACGTATCTCCAGTTGTTTTAATATGATGGATAGCTTTTCAGATAGTTTATTCACTGCAATTTATTCCACGAGGTTGCATTACGAATTCCGTTTGACCAAGACTTCCTCAAGCGCACACCAACTTATTGATCCTCCCTCACACCCGGGGCCGCCACAGCTGCAGGTATGTGAGGAAGGTACGTGTGTGGCGAGTAGCCAGGGTCCAGCCAGGGAGCAACGCACTCCACACCTCCGCCGCTATCCATCTTTTTGTTTCTGGATTCCTTCCTTGTCATTAGCGGATCTGGCCGCGAGTTCCGGACGGAAGCTGCGGGCGAGGGGAGGGGAGGGGGTGACCCCGGAGAAGTCTTCTCATTGGTCGCCTCCGGTCACCGCTGCAGACCACACTTTGGCGAAGGTGTTCCCAAGTCTCTTCCTACTCATGATTTGGCAAGGTTTTGATACTGAATACGAATACATAATGAAGAAGGTATAGATCAAAATGAAAATGAATACGAAGTTCCTGATAAGACAGAGAAAAGAATGTGTAATATGGTATGAAACCTACTTAGTATTATAGGTTCCTCATTTCGTGATACAGTAACACAAATTTTTATGTCTATCTCGTTATTATGTGTTAAGCCTGAACAGATTAAAGATGATTCAAGGTTGTGATACCTGGTGTAGATTTAAAGATCAGTAGATTCTTCAACTAGGGTCATTATTTGAATTCCAAAATCTATGTCAGCTGAGTTAGACAAAAACAATTTCTATTCAAACTATAAAATATTTCTTATTCCATTAAATTGGCTTTAAAGTTAATTAAAAAAGTGTACCTAGTACCCAGTACTGTAGTAACGTTAGAGTCATTCTTTCGGTACACGATAAATTCAAAGTGCCTACTGAATAGAAAGTAGGCAGATTGCATGCAGATTTTAATCTAACACTGATTCTAGATTTGCAATCCAGGTTTGCAATTTTTGCAACAGTATTACAAACTGAGTAGAGTAAACTTCTCTAATTGATCAAGAGCTGTAATATGAGCTAAAGCATAATTTCACTACTATTATCCACGGATGCACATTACTTCTTCTCTACGACTAATCTCATTTCCTGTTTTACATTAAAAAAGTAGGTTTACTGCCATCTTCTAGCTTAGCATCTCACAGACCGAAGATAAGTCTAAGCTCACACCTGTAACAGGCTTAGCAGACCACCGCCACCGTCTCATACGAAGGTGGGACTCTGAAGTTAGCGCCACGACACTTCCCGGTCGACGGCGACCTTGTAGGAGAATGTCCGTCCGGCCTCCGCCCTCCGCTGCTCTCTTGGCTTCCTTGTAGGATAGTCTACCGGGAACCGATATACTAGGACTTTGCATACCCGGTATTTGTGTTGAATTATGTTTATTAGTCTTTTATGACTAAATGTGTGTCTCAGAATGGCTCGGTGATAATTTAATCTCCATAAAATACATCGCTCAGTGTTAGTTTTATATATCGATGGGTGGGTCAAGTTCCAGATCCCGAAACGACGTGAATCTTAGTTTACTTAAGAGTGGTGAAACGTGTCGAAAATAATTCTTTGAACAACCAATTTTTAATTTCATGTTGCTGATTGAACCCTTTTGCAAAATGTGATATTTTTGCAGTAAACAAACAAATACAGTAAAAATAAGAACAAACAGAACGATAATAACTTTTTTTGCAATTCTGTCAAGAGAAAGTTAGTCAGCATACCTCATGATCAAATTGAGTACCGACAAATTAAAAGATAACGAAATTGATAATCACACTAAACATTACTATAAAAGTGTTGGACCATCCTAACCAGAATTCAGGTAAACAACACTCAAAGTTATGGCGACATTCCCTTCATTTACAACTCACATCACATCAAAATCGCTAAAAGAGTATCGTTACAGTATTTCTTTGCTCTCAAGTCCCTGACGTACGTCTACCCACCAGCAACCGCGACTTCCGCCACCCATAGTGGATGTTTATGCGTGTTTTCTCCCGCAGATCTGTTTGCCGGTGACGATACAGTTTTATGCCTCATGTCGTCAGCGACAGTCTATGATACTCTCCTCATTGTCTCTCCGCCTCCACGCCATTGTCACACCCACGGACACACGAAACACGGAACCCGGAGGTGCGCGACGGAGAGAGTGCGCTACGCAGGTGTCGTGGGAAACGCGTGATGGTAGAGAGATCAAGGCGAGGTCGAACATGAGAATATATCTTGTGCAGTTGCGAAATCATTCGGAATAGTTACTACCAATACAATCGCATCTCTGCAAGGAGTAAGTTTACCACATGTAAGGCCTGTAATTTAGCAAAGCATT
Organism: Macrosteles quadrilineatus; assembly: GCF_028750875.1. NCBI lineage: Eukaryota > Metazoa > Arthropoda > Insecta > Hemiptera > Cicadellidae > Macrosteles > Macrosteles quadrilineatus. The sequence goes on along the minus strand of NW_026542595.1, from coordinate 71,308,048 downwards.
GTATTCAATTACTTTATGCATGCAGATATCCTCAAAATTTTGGACTGTTGAGGATTCATAATATAATGGGGTTTAGCATGTAGGAAGAAAGTGTGGTTGTCTGAGGAGACAAGTGGGGTGAATATCTGATGTTTGACTGGACAGAGCTGCGATGCAAGGAAAGGCACATGTAGAACAATGAAGAAAGGTAGGATTCAACCATAGATTAAAGGAATAGACACTACTCCTTTAATCTATGATCCAACGAATGTCAGAACCTGTATTTTAACAGACTCTGGACCATGCAAAGGTGTGTGCAAGAATATAACAATGTAGTTGACTCGCCACGGGACACAAGTCTGTCTCTGCGTAGGTCCGTCAATCTTAAGGATTGACATTCACAAACCTGCTTAGAGCTATGAATTTGGTAATATTTCAAGAACCTGAAACAATTGAACCAAAGTATTAAAGTTATTTTGTTAATTAAATTAATTATGCAAAGGAATGACAGTAGGATGTTGCAATGACATGCTCTTATTCCTCTCTGTAGCTTGAGAAGCATAGAGTATCATATGAATACCACAATAACGCAAACGTCGTAGGTTCAACAACGTGTTTTTGAGCATTAACATTAATTTCCAGCTATCACGCCTAGCTGAATCCTGCCCACGTTCTGCTATAAGTGAGTGTGATACCCAGGACTCAGGACCGAGGATCGTGTGTCAGATCCTTAGCAGGAGTCGCTCCTGATCAGTGTCCTGGAGTCAGTCAGGCGACGTGGTCGAGTGCCTGTGGTCTCGGCGGTCGTCTTGCGTTACACGGTCCTCTACTTCCTACATTATACTTCACGTGACCCTTTAGATAGATTTATTTTTATACGTATCAATATCCAATAATGCGTGTGTGTTGTTGCCTAGTACTGTATATATTTTTTGGAACATCGTTGCAAACCGTGGTGCTATGCCAATTTTCATTATTAAATCGAGAGTGGAACTAGCATCATTTTGAATTGGTACTATAAATTGCTATAATAATTTTAGTATGGCACTCATACAGTACCTTAATGATAAAATGTGTATCAGGGCACAATTAATACTTCAACTTTAATCTAAAAAAAGTTAGAATATTTCACTGTATCTGACGCGATTTACAACCGAAGGAGGTTGGAGTTAGGAAGAGATATGTCTTTAGTGCAATTGTCACAGATATAACATTCAACTGTCACAGATAGCATTTTCAACTAAGGAAATGTTGACTTTAGAAGATATATGTCTTAGTATAAAAGTAATATATTTTTTGTTTTTCTTGAGCTAGAGTTCACTTTTACCAACTTACGTAAGCCTGCTATCCTAAAAAGAAATCCCTATAGTTGGCAACAAGTTGCCCTTTCTTCTTGGCTTAGTAAAAAGTTTATGTACAGCCTAAACCAGCAATAGTCAGCAGCGCATTCTGTTGGATGCTCAATTTAAATACTTTGGTTTTCATTGTAAATTTGGCTTCAATATTTTAAGGAAATTAAATGTCTCGAATGGTCTGTAATATAAGGTCAAACACAATAAGGCCATAAGGAATAAGGTCATATGCCTCTTGAACGAAGGATACAGTTGCATGTTGACAGTACAGTAAATAAATATTTCCATAGAAACCATTAATTTTATTCATTCGTCGGTTCAACAAATCAATGCAAGACGAAATTTGTCCTTATGTCAAAATTATGATAAGGAAGAGTACAGACTCAAGAAAGTTAAGCGTCTTGACTCCATTCCAGAGGGTAACAGTAAGTAGATCAGTTGTTCTCGAAGATCAGTGAAAACTTACCATGTTTCGTCTGTTCTTGAGTCTTGTCATTACTGCTTCATACGACCTAACATGCAGATTATCACTATAGGAAACAACCAAATAGGGACTTCTGAGGAAAATGGAAGTTTATAAAGCTACACGGAGACCTGGTGTATGCTTCAGTACAGCAAGAAGGGTCTACACAGTTGAAAGGATCTGGTATAGGAAAATGATTGAAGAACATGATGGAATATGGGAGATGAATGCAGATAAGATGAAGAGCTGGACTATCTGGGAAACTTCAAGAGGAAGAAGAAATCGTAAAGTTCTGCAGCAACACTCTGCCGATTGAAGACCATTCAACAGGATTCCTGAAGAAGATGATAAATAATAGTGAGAACGAACTTGTTAGTATTATGTATAGTATGTATCTAGTCTTAAGTATCTTTTGTACCTAGTGTTAGTATTTTATGTATCTTGTAATAAAGTATCCGTGCGCTTTCCTACTTCAGCGTATACGGAGCGTCCCCTGGGTGGCGGATAGGGGAAAGGTCGGTGGATCTGCTTGTCAGTCCTCCAGGCTAGGTCCAATGGACCCGCTGACCAGAAGTAGGTGCGGTCCTCCATGCATATTGGGGGTTGTGGTGATGGCCTAAGAACCCTCCCATGTAAAAAAATGTATCTAAGGTTAAGTCGGTCATATATGTATCTAGTTGTATTATTTGTACGTAGTGTTAAGTATGGATATAGTAATAAAGAGCATGTACTAACTATTATGGTGTAGGAATTATTTCACTCATAATTATTGATAAATAGTTTCGTCAATATTCGAAACTGTTAATGTGACTCATATAGATGGTAAACATAAAACAAATGAAACGCCTGTTTTTGCTGCAGTGTGACTAAAATCTTAGCATTTCAGAAATGTCGTTCAATTGTCGGAATGATAAACAACCAATTTGTTTCTCAACTAAATCCTCTGCAACAAACACTGCCCCGAGATGAGTGCTAAGTGTTGACGTCCACAACCTTGTTTATTTCGGAAACGTCACTAATAGCAAGTCCACAGTTATTACCTCGAGGACAGTGGCTGTGACAGTAACAGTTAACGGTCAAGGTAGAAGTGAATGTTTTTTACATCTGCAGTTGTTTGCGACACGGATGTTTGTCGGGTGACCTTGTATTGTTATCAGTTTCCTGTCTGCGAGGAGGTGTAGGGACCAAGGTTTAGCCTGCAGCGGTCACCGAACCTTCCATATCTTTATGAGACTGGACGCTCTTATCTACCAGCTCAGGAAACTCATCCGACTTAAACATTCAGGACGGAAAACATCTTGAGCAATCGTTAATCTTCCTTGACCAAATATAGCATTGGCTAAAAAATTTTAGTAATCCTTTGAAGAGGAGTTCAAATACGCTTGTCTCCAGTCATTTTTGTGAGTGATTTGTGTCATTCTTCGATTGGCATTTTTGCTCACTTGGATTAGTTTGCAAAATAGTTGATTTAGCAACATTTTACTTGCCGCGACTTTGCTCGCTTAATGACATCTAAACCAGGGATACCAGGGGGGCAGTGGAGGAACTATTAATCATGACTAGAGCAATGCTAACTTCACCAACTTTCTGATGTGAATAAGTAGTCTTAAATTCTTTAAAAAAATTTTTAAATCAGACTGTTGTTAATCGTTTGTTTGAATGAAGGCCATTCTATTAAGTACTTGGTTTTTTATTTTTTTGTATCACTGAAGTAAGTTTTTTGGTACAAAAATAGTGTGCAATTGGTGTGCACAATACAAAATTATTTATTTTTTTAAGCTCTACATTATGATTTGAAAGCTAATTGTGAAATTTTGTGTTTGTAGGGTAAAAAATGGGAAAAACCAATTTTTACCCCATAAACCCCTGTTCCCATGGTCCGATCATGCTGGTTCGCGAACTCGTTCGAATAAACGTAGGTTTACATGTTTGTACCAAATTTCATCAAAATCGGACCACTTTTGCTCAAGTTATCGCGCTAACGGACACCAACACACGCATATCTATATATTTAATAGCCTACACAGTTGTAACACTGTTTTCTAAGTAATTACTGGACCGTTCTACAAAATTTATGTCTCAAATTAAAGGGGATAGTGTGTAGATTTGCCGAACTTCCTTAGAATTTACGTTTTTTCTAAGGGCTACGAGCTACAGCCCTTTAAAGGTCGAGACAATACAATTCTTATTGAAGAATAAAATACACAGTTCATAAATTATTCGTCAGCTGTTTAATGTTTCTCAGACATTTGTTATTATTTTTATAACCTCACTTTCAGTATGCAATTATTAAACTTGGAGTTTCTGTTTATAAACACACGATTTTGATCAAGGAAAGTGTGTTAACTTATTTTTGAAATGTTTTAGTTTTCCTGCAAAGTGATCTGAAGGAAAGTGGTAATTGAGTTTAAGTTTGAGTATGGAATGTGAAATAATACCCATAGTAGGGAACGGAAACTTATTGTTTTGATCAATATAATTTATTCTCTACGGCCACTAGAATAATCATGGGGAAATCCGCTTGCAAGTTGTACATATAATTGCTAATGAGTGGGAAACATACAAACATTTTTTTAAAGTAGGTGACGAATCTTACTCAAGATCAGTGTTAGACGTTCAGTGGTACCAAACTTTACCTTCTCGAGATGGCGAGTACGCTGGGATACGTGGAACTACAATATATCAGTGAATTTTTTTTTCAAGTACACAGGGAAGTTGCTTGAGAAACTATGACTTACCATTCGGTTCTGGCGAAGAAGTATGTAACTTGATGTTTAATGGCAATGTTGACTCGGGTCATTATAGCGTTATAAAACTTTATCATTAACCCCAGGGTGTGAAAAGTACAAAAAGAAAAAGAAGAGGTAATCATTAACCGGTCGTAAAGAGACGAACGAAAAAAAAATGTAGAGAACCGTCGAACTAAAAAGGTAAAGAGCGGTGTTGGTGTTAAATGTGCTCTGGAAGTCCCTACAAAAATACCAACTCTTTTGAATTGAGGTCGTTAGATTGGATTTGTCACTACTTCAAATCTATGAATTTCGAGTCAGAACAGACTAACTGGGACACAAAATGTTTTTGTTTTCCTGCAAAGTGATCTGAAGGAAAGTGGTAATTGAGTTTAAGTTTGAGTATGTAATGTGAAATAATACCCATAGTAGGGGACGGAAACTTATTGTTTTGATCAATATAATTTATTCTCTACGGCCACTAGAATAATCATGGGGAAATCCGCTTGCAAGTTGTACATATAATTGCTAATGAGTGGGAAACATACAAACATTTTTTTTTAAGTAGGTGACGAATCTTACTCAAGATCAGTGTTAGACGTTCAGTGGTACCAAACTTTACCTTCTCGAGATGGCGAGTACGCTGGGATACGTGGAACTACAATATATCAGTGAATTTTCTTTCAAGTACACAGGGAAGTTGCTTGAGAAACTATGACTTACCATTCGGTTCTGGCGAAGAAGTATGTAACTTGATGTTTAATGGCAATGTTGACTCGGGTCATTATAGCGTTATAAAACTTTATCATTAACCCCAGGGTGTAAAAGGTACAAAAAGAAAAAGAAGAGGTAATCCTTGCAAGTTGTACAGATAATTGCTAATGATTGGTAAACATACAAACATTTTATCGTAAGTGATTAATCTTACTCAAGATCAGTGTTCGACGTCCAAATTTTACCTTCTCGAGATGGCGAGTACGCTGGGATATTTGGAACTACAATTTATCAGTGAACTATACCCTAACTATATTTTTTCGAGTAGGCCTACACAGGAAAGTTGCTTGAGAAACTGTGACTTACGATTTCGGTTCTGGCGAAGAAGTACCGGTATCTGACTTGATGTTTGATGGCAATGTTGACTCGGGTCATTATAGCGTTATAAAACTTTATCATTACCCCAGGATGTGAAAAGTACAAAAAGAAAAATAAAAGGTAATCATTAACCGGACGTAAAGAGACGTACAGAACGAAAAAAAAACATGTAGGGAACCATCGAACTAAAAAGGTAAAGAGCAGTGATGGTGTTAAATGTGCTCTGGAAGCCCCTTGTAAAAAATACAATTTTTTTAAATTGGGGTCGTTAGATTGGATTTGTCAGTACTGCAAATCTATGAATTTTGAGTAAGAACAGACTAACTGAGGCACAAATATTTTTTCCTTATGTTGTCACAAGGGGAAGGTAAAATGAACTCATTATCAACATTTTGAGATTATGGAAAATCTTATCAACACAGCCACTATAAAAAAGTATTAAGGGTCAAAAGAGACAAAAAACTATTTGAGTAAAATATAATACAAATCTGCATTTGAAATGGCCAGTTCTAAGTCTCACTTGAATCAACATCTTTCTGGTAGTGGTAGTCTACATAGTTTTAAAATCCACGACTCCTTTTCCATCAAATTGGACCGTTAATAGCCTCTAACATTGAACAAAGTATGCCCAACTTTATATATACGACGTAAACACAGTTTTTACTCACAGTATGGGTCAAAGATTCGTGAAATGCGACCAACTGCTGATGCTGATTTACATGTAGGCTAAGTGACTATCTTTATTCCATACAACAAATGTAATGAAAAAAACGACGAATATAGGAATATACTTGAGCAAATTATCTAAATAGCATAAATAGCTGCTTATTAGGTTATCAGCATTGCCCAGTTCGTATACTACTTATTTTTCAAATGAAACTCGAATTAATATAAAACATTCATTTGGTTAAAATAATATATCGGTTTGATTAACATAAAATAGTTTATACAGGCAAACTATCAGTTCTATTTCATGTAAAAAATTAAACAACCCCTAAATAAAATACAAAGATAAACAGTATTTGTTAATTATTATTTCTTTTATTGCTGACAATATTCCCGTGGCGGAGCACGGGTGGTTAACTAGTATGAATTTTAACTTATGGTGTTTTTGGCCTCTGGGGACTTCAAAACGAAAAAATTGGTCCCGGGTCAATCGGTCTTACCATGAGACCTGCGGTAATAGCTTATTCCCTATAGTGTATGGAAAATTCGCTAAAAAGGAATCCTTATATCATCATCTGTGACTGACAAACTTTTATTTTAGATTGTTTACTTCATAATTTAAAATAATTTTTAATTTTTGAATAATGGAATTACATGAAGATAATATAAAACATACATCTTTTCTTTATAACCCATAATTTGTTTAATGAACTCACTTCCCAATTTGCAATCAAATCTAAATTCCAGTTACTCTACAACGTTCGGAATTGCGAGAAGATAACATTTATTATTATCTTCTCGCAATTCCGAACGTTGTAGAGTAACTGGAATTTAGATTTGATTGTAAATTGGGAAGTGAGTTACAGAATTATATTATTGACTAACAATAGTCAATGATTATATTATAATCGTTGACTATTGTTAGTCAATGATATAATTCTGTTAGTGACAAACCCATCGTGTTACGACAATAGCTTATACCTTGTTGGAACACAAGAAGATAATGTTTATGTTTTACTAGTACCATAGATAAAAGGAGTATAGACATGCTAGTACTAGACGTCGTTCAGTGGTAGAAAACTCGACCAAAATATCTAATGTACAGACTTCTCTAAGTTCACCCCTTGATGTAAATAAAACATGTGATTGGAATTTCTTTAATTTGTTTTTTGTTTTCTGTATATATTTTTTTGTTATTTTTTCACCAACATGGCAACCCATAAGAGCCATGTTAATTTTTTTCAAATTGAAAAATAATTTTTTGTGCTTATTTTTGAGCCTATTTTAATTTATAAAGCGATTCTGCACATCTACAGGAAAATATCTTTCTAACAGTATGTGTAGATTTTCCCTGCGATGCACACGAGCTGAGAAAAAAAGTTTTAAAGAAACATGCATGCCTATTAAAGAAGATCTCCCGTTTGCATGGGTAAGTTTATATTGTATCAGTACTGGGAAATTTATGGAGTTACGAGAACAACTATTGAACTCATGAAAGTAATTTTAATATGTACCAGTACTGTAGAGTAATGAAAAAAGGATGAGTAAATAGGATGAATAAATACCACTAACTTTTATTTTAAATTGTTCCCATGTGTACTACTAGTTCATACCTGACACTACAACCACAGACAATCTGTGCTACAACTCAATTTTAGCCCTAAATGGTCAATCCATTTTAAGTCATTTATCTGGTAGGAAGAAATGTTAAACTTTAAAACTTAGAGCTAAATTGCAGTAAAATATAGAGAATAAAATTATAAATGAAGCGAAAATGTTTGTGAACTTTTGCTTTCTAACAGAAAGCATGTATCTTGTTTAACATGAGGTTTCAGATTTAGATATAAATAGCCAATCCATTTTAATTCATTTATACGGAAAAAAGAACTGTCAAATATATATATATATATAACCACCAGTAAGTATGGACAACAGGGCAGTTAACGTGATGTAAAATATTATTGTCAACTCTATTTTTATATTTTTTCGGTTGCTTGTTTATCAGAACATTAGGACACAAATCTAGCTCTAAATGATAAATCCCTCTCACGTTATTTATTCGGAAGGAAGAAATGTCAAAACCTTTCACTATTTAGTTTGTAAACAAGTCGTTAACACTAACGGGACTGTCTGGGGACGTTCACTTGTAAAGAGGAAAATGTTATAATTTAATCTACCGTTTTCTCCCCTCCGTCGAGAATATTAGTTAAACGTTAGTGCTTCGTCACGTACACACCGTTAACTCAACTACTTGACTATGAGCAGTTTACGAAAATAGAAAATTATGTCATGTATTGGCTTCGTGTTTCATTACTTAATCAGCTGACGGCATGTTGTAACAAAATAAACTTACAAGAAGTATCTTTAGTGATTGATTTAGCAAGTAATTGTTATATATTTTGTATAATCTATAAGTCCTGTTTTCATTTGCGGTTTGGCATTACTACGCTGATGTCGTAGATTTATCTGTATTGTTAGAGTAAAATTTTCAGTTTTAGCTATGCTCTTTTATCATGATCCCAGATAGATAATTTTGGGGTTGGAATAGTTATAAGTTGGTAAACTAATACGAAATAAATATTACAACAATATTCAAGAGTACCTTAATTTATAAGTACCTTAATATTAGTCAAGCCTCTCAATCTGTAGCCTGTAGCTCAGCATATAAAACACAAAGAAAAATATGAGCAATATTTTACAAAACCTTTCCTACCTTTCTTTAACTAAACATAACCCTCATCCTAAAAAACAGACAACATTCCACAATTTAAATAAATCACTATAACAAATCCTTAGAATTATAAGAAAACAAATGTTAATTGCATCGACCTTCTGTTTCATTTAGCCTTCATAAACAAGGTTACTGACCTGTCGTCAATCAATCCTATAGTTTCCAGTGGATTATTAGTTTCGGGGTTTCGACCCCATTTTAAAATCCTTTTATTGTCAAACATAATTAATTATTCAGCATTTGCCGTTACATATCTAAAAATACTTTTCACATAACACACCCACGAAGAGGTTCTGTCCTTGGCCGGCCTCGCATTTTGTAAATATCGTAAATTACATGTTTTTCGTGTGAGTGTTGTGCGTAATGTATTTTTATATTTGAGGTCGACAAGTGCTGAATATGTTTGAAAATCAAAGGATTTGAAAATGTGCTTGAACCCCTAAAACTAGTAATCCACTGGACACTAGGATTCATTGACGACGGGTCCGTAATCTTATTTATGTCATTTAATCAATCCTGGAGGCACGTTATTAATGAATTTGTAATTTAATCAACCGAATAATTTAAACTTTAGAAGCATGTAAGGGTTAGCTCTTTGGAAATCAGTCTGTGAGGCAGGACCCTTGGGACATTCGTCCAGACCAATATTTTTTGGAAAATCACACAATCTAAGCTTAGTTTTCATGTGCCTTATGATTTGGTAAACAATCTTAAGCGATTACCACAAATGTGGCTGTGTCACTTATAATCTAAAGAGATATCTCGTTACATCACAAAATAAAGAGTAGACATGTCTACTTTTTAGTAGTGTAGTTTGTTCACTCTTTTATAGAGTAGTTTGTCTACTCGTTGCTCTGTTTTACAATATCAATTTTGATGGGTCCCCCTGGGCATTATTTTAATTCAAACATGAGTAAAGAAAGTATGGGGGTTGTGTAAAATGGAGTAGATGCCTTGGGTAGCTTTGTACTGACTAATATAATCTGTTTATTTACTACAACTAAACTTTAAAAAATTTACTTGTTCAATAGTTACAAGACATAAACAAATATTACCTTAAAAATTATGAATATGTGTTTTTTTTTATATGATGATGAATTTACAAAAGTTAGTTTAACTAGTTTATGGTTTACATTTTTTTAACGCCATGTTTAGTCAGGCAGTATATTTATAGTCAATGCCTTTACGGCAAATGATGTGTTGGTTCGAATAGTCGCATGAATAACCTGAACAGATGATATTTGCGTGACCAACTGCGATTGTCAAATCTTGAGATGATTACGTAAGTTGTTGTGATTGAATAAATGTATGTGTTGGGGCTCTTTAAACTGGTAATAAATATTGTCTGCCCATGTGTACACTCTCAGTTTACGTCATAATATGATTGGTATGAGGTTAACCTCTGGCAATGAAGGTAAGGGACAACCGAATCGCCCCTGTCCCGTAAATATTGAAAATGCACATTACTCAAAGAATTTAAAATAGCACTTTATGTTACGTAAGCTGTAAACATCACATAACTCCTCTGTTGTACAGTTACGACCGCGTAAACGGGACGTCTTTTCGAAATAAAAATGTTGACTTCGGAGACATGCATAAACATCCAGTCCACACGGATCAGCTAGAACTAAACTTTTATTCAACATATTGCATGAACTAGAAGAACGAGAGAAAAATTAATAGTTTTACAAGAATGTTTTTTCTGCTAACTACAAACATAAGCAGTTAATGACATGACATAAGTAACAGTGTAACTGTAAAATCTTCTAGAACATCATACAGTTCTAAAAGATCTGGCAGATTTTCTGCCAGATTTACTGTAGCATAAACTCTTCTTAATTTTGATTAATAGCATGATGCTGTAGAATATTTCCAAGTAACACTCAAAACTGCACATCAAAATGTGGATGTAAGAGAAAATTGTACCATTTAAAAAGAATGGTTGTTGTAAAATTTAGTTATAACTCACGCCTGTTACTACAAAACAGGCAGATGACTCCCTTTTAACTGATAGATTTTTAGAAACTGTATGGTCCAAGCATCCAACCTTTTAGGAAATAAACTCAAATAGTAAATCCACCCTTTACAATCATGCGTAACCCATGAGAATACAAAGACGAGGGGGACCCTAGAGGTGGACTTTTCACCAAGACGATCCCGTTCCCGCGCATTCTCACCCTCAAACAAATCCGTGATTCCGGTTTCCAAGACGTTCCGGACCGGCATTGTGGAGTGGCGATGAAGTTTTTTGCAGAGAACAAGCGGCATCTGCCTAGAGGCTAGAGGCAACGGAGCGCAAATCCCTGGGCTACCTGCATTCTGCATTCTCTACTGACAGTAGCATTGTGAGGAATGGACGACTCAGCTGGGACTCCGCCCCCGGTCCTCCTCACCTGTCCCTTGGGCAAGTCTCGTCACATGTCTACGCAACGGAACTCTGGGTGTCAAGTCTCCGGAGCTGCAATCATTGCGGGACTGAAAGTGAAGAAAGGCACATTGGTATTGTTTGGCGTAGGTATATTGGGAAAACATAAAACAACAAAATCCACTTTGCATTCAAGTAATACTATACTATGATATTGCAAAACTTCTTTAGTACAATCAACTTGCTTGAATCTATACACACGCTGACAGTTATAATTCAAACCAAAGGAAGATCCTGTGATCACGATAAGTTTTTTCTTCTTTCTCTAACTAGTTAACCACAATTAGCATATCAATTGGTTTCCAATCACTTTGACCTCTGCGAGTTAGACCTTTCATGACACAAATCCAAGAATGATTGATGAAGGTGTGAGTAGCTGGCTATTAATTATTTTTTGAAACTTTCATTAAAAATTCTTTCAAACATACAGAACAGCAAGCCTCCTGAATATTATAATCTTCTAGGACCTTGGTATATCCTCTGAATGAACATCTTTAACCTAAGATTACCAAAAGCTTCCAAGACGCACTTTATCTTTTCAGTCTTCCCCCAACAAGAATATCTTTGTCTCGACATCGCCAAAGGCTTCCATGACGCTCTTATCTTCTACGCCTTCAATAAAGGCCTCCAAGACGCTCTTTTCTCTTGGTTCTGTAGGAATACCTTTTTCCAACATCGCCAAAGGCTTCCAGGATACTCTTATCATTCTAGTCCTTCAGTTCGTCCTCTGCAGGAATGTCTTTGTCTCAACTTCGCCAAAGTTAAGTATTCCCGAAGACCGGGCGATGTCCGGTATGTACGGGCGCGACCGCCACACTCGCGATTATCCGACTGTTGGACGTGCGGTTCTCGGAACTCTCAGGATCGTCGCAACTTCCGGTGGTTGTCGTGTCACGTCGTATCTTGTCACGTTGTCACTGGGCATGTCAACACATGCTGGACGCGACGGTCATCATGTGAATTGCTGATGTCACGACAAGACTCTGATGACATACGTGGCTTGTAACTGCCAAGTGGGCATGAATAAATATATGCGTTGATAGGTACTAATCAAATTAATTACACGTTGAAGTAATTGTAAGTCAGTTCGTGTTTGAGTAACGGTTCTATACAACTTCTTCTCAATTCAGGACCTTCTGTTTGTACACTTTCTTAACAGTATAATTTCAGATGTGGTACTTGAACTTGTGTTTACATAGTGATCTGCATGTGTTACTTAATCCTTTTTAATAGCCTACATAGATAAAAATGCTTTTGTTGATTCAGCATTTATAGGTAGGTACTTAACATGTTTTTCAGAACAACCTTCGTCTAAGTCAATAATAAAAAGAGAAAAGCATGCAGTTTTTCCCCATATGATGCCGATTACCTTTTGCGTTGATGATTTTCGTCCCTCCTTTTACAGTATAATTTTCACAATTCAGTCTTGTGTTTATTCTTTATTTTGTATGAGCCAACAACTATTCTTCACATTACCTTGGAAGACCTATCAAATTCACATTTCGGCTATCCTTTGGCGATTGGTAATATTTGATCATAACTTCGGTACCGTAGGTCTGCTGCACTCGACACAAGACCAACCGTATCGAGAGTTCCTCGTTCGTAGTAGTACTTGTAGTCACGTTTCCCGGTGACGTTCGGTTTCCTGTGACTGACTGTTGCAATACTCGTTTCTTTAAGGAAGTGGTATACGTATGTGTGACTGAGGGCGGACAATACCACTCACTATACACCAGGATGTAGCCGCAAGGCCGGCGCTGGCGCAGTGTTGCCGCTTCTACAGCTGAGAAGACAGTGTTGCCAGTGCCACACCAAACACTCTTTGTCGGAACTGATCCCTCTGGAATGCTGGCTGCACTGGTCCGCTTCCGGTGGCCGACCACCACCTGCCCCTCACCCCTCCCCCCCTCAACCACAACCACTTGTATCTGACCGCACTGATTGCTCTCTTGGGGTTTAAATATTTTAAGGAGAAACCTTTTAACATTCCAAGAAACCATGGATAGTCTAAACATTTTGCCTTCAAGTGATGGGATCCGGAGGGGATGGAACAAAAGGCCGAGTGAAGTTTTCAAATCAGATAGTTCAAATCTTACAGTTGACACGTCGCAGTTCCAATTGAATGATCCAAGAATATGTAGACTAACTCGGTGAACAGTTTATAGTTTATCATCATTTTTAGTCCACTAGTTTGCTCTTTCCCAGTCACTGTAGTTAAATCATCCATGCTTGTTACAAATTATGTACAAATGAATGTAATGGCAACTCACTTGTCAAGTTTTCAAACTGGTTGACAAGAAATTGCTTGATTGTCTTGTGAACCCCTTACCTTACCTGTGTAATTTCTTTCTCGGTACTCTGTGGATGGCAATGACTATATCTAACTATAATACACTTTACATGCCTCCACTTTTCGCATCACCACCGTCTATAATCCAGCAGAAACCATGTGCAATCTATTGATGTAATTGATATTATAAGTTTAGGTTTGGGTACAGAATAATGAGGTAGCGTGTTGGTGTTATTCAAATGGTATGGAATGGGTCACATTTGCACACCAACCTATGTTGGGGACCTCTTTTACTGTAGCAAACACTTGTGGCATCTGTAATCCTTCAAAAATGCCAATAATTTCGATATTCCTCTTTTTGTAGTTGAGCGATAACCTTTGCTCATATCGGTGATACGGTGGTACGGTAGTCGATTGCCTTTACGAGACTTATTCGGTGAATTAGCTCTTATCGGAGAGTAAAGAACAAGGCTATGTACACATTATAATATAATACACAACTATAATATTACAATAATATAGTTTTTATTACCTTTTATTACACTTTGGTGGGAGAATCTACATATACTGTAGGGGCCTATTCGTAAATATTATCATATGTAAAGTAGACTTACTCCTTAACTACGTCTACTCTTTTATCAATTATATTATTTTCTTTCAGAATTTGTTCTCCAACGATTCCATCTACATCGGAATACTCGTATTGTCACACTTTAGAAGGAACTTAATTCACAAATGAAACATCACATTTAGTCAATATGTTAAGATCCTGTTACTTGGGATGGGAGTTGTATTACTAAGATTCGCTGAGAAAAAGTAAAAGATCACATATTTTTAGACACCCATCGTCTTAAAACCATTGCATTTGTGAACTAGTAGTATAGTCCAGTCAAATGGTAGTTGAACGTTACAAAAAATAACTGTTACGAGATTTTTCCTTAACTTTATGTTTTTTGGGGTGCTGAATCCGAATCTGAAGAGATCCAACAAAAATTCCTTGTGCGTTTTGAGCTAGACGCAAAAAATATGAAAATTTTGGCACTTTTTTTAGTTTCTTGCTTATAACTCGGAAACTATACATTCTACTAAATTTTACTAATTGTGAAAATGAAAGATCATGAAATTTCCTACAAAATACATATGTATCATTCTTTATCAAACGCACAATTAGCCCGCTAGAGTGTGCTCCAAAAAGAGAAAAATATCACATTTTTGTAAAAAACACGTTTATTGCCAGATTTTCACATTTATTATTGAAAGTACGCGTTTTTTGAAGGTGGACTATGTAAGTAAATTAAGTTGATATATTTTACATGTAAGCCCCAATTAGTGTACAATTAAAAAATATCTCATTTATTTCAGAACAAATAGAAGCAAAGACAATAATTGGGACCCGCTCCAAAAAGATAAAAATTTTACATTGTTGTAAACAACCTTTTTTCTATATTTTCACATATATTATTAAAAGTACAGCGTTTCCACTCATCTTCCCTTCTGTAACTTATTTCACTATCTATTTAACTTAATTCTAGCTTCAAAAAAATCACTCTCAAATAATTACTTTCACCAAAAACACCTAAAATTTATCATGAATGAAAGGACAAATATTCTGTTAAACATAACTTGCCATAGTTAGACATTTATTTTTACAACTATACAGTAGCCTATGGTTGGTTAACCTGTAAGTTGAATAATAAAGCATTATCGTACACAGTTTTAACATAAACAGTTAATTATAACATATTCTCTTTTTATTTTTTACAAACATTGACGTGATATAAATCGTCAATTTCACTTGTGGAGACGCCTTCACAGTCCGTCGTCCCGATAAACTATGGTATGGCACCTTCATATACAAAACCATAGAGCAATTCCTCATGAGAAGTACTAAAATTGAGGGTAGATTTAGAATGTATAATATTTCTGATAGCATATCCTTTAGATGATTACAAATGCACACATCCATAATTTACATTACCAAAGAGATGGAAAGGTTTTGTGGTGTTCACTTTGAAATCTCTGAGCAGCATGTAGGCAGTGTAGACAACAGAGAATACCGAGTTCAGAGGGACGACACAGAATCCATCAAAATCTTGAAATGGGAATTCTCATGTTGAATGATATTTATAATACTTAAATGTTCATTAATACGTGTCTCACATCACCTAACATTCCTTTTACATTATGAAACAATTATCCCAAAATGTGTATACCATATAATACTAGCTGTTACCCACGAGCTTCACCCTGTTTTACATCATAAGTATTAATAAAACTATTGATTGGTTACTTTAAGCTAAAATAAAAAAAGAGAATACAGTAATACAAACAAATAATCATATCTAATTTTAATAAGGTAAACAATTGAAGAATAACAAACAAATAAGTAATTTAGGGATCGAAGACAAGGAAGCTCTCGTCATATTATTAAAGTAACTTCCTAATATCCCTTCCCTTGCCCGTCAGGGCTTGGGGATGCTTAAAGTGTGACAATCAGTGTTTAAAACAAAACTCACGCGGCAGGGTCGCCTAAAGCGTCCTCCGACAGTTTTTTTTATATTGAAATCGCTCATTTATGCAGTGAGTTATTTTCTTATTTGTTATTTTTTCTCGATTCAATTCAATAATTTTGTATTCCAAACTGTTAACATAATTTCTGTCTTTGTACTGTTTTGTTTTAAATATTAAATTCAGCATATAACCAGTGAACAACTAAATCCGTGTCTTAAATTTCAATTGTCCACCGATAACTTTAAACTCATTAAAATAATTTCATTAATAACTACCCAGCTATCAGCACACCAACCACAAGGAAAAGCAAGATATTACTGAACCGTATTGTACAGAAGAACACCAACCGCATTTGAGGGACTCCAAGCAGCGGTCTTCCACTGCAGTGGAAAAAAGTCACTAAAAATAATATTGTCTTTGCTCTTATATGTTCTGAAATAAATTAGATATTTTTTAATTGTACCCTAATTAGGGCTTACATGTAAAGTATTAAAACTTAATTTACTTACATAGTCCACCTTCAATAAACGCGTACTTTCAATAATAAATATAAAAATCTGACAATAAACCTGTTTTTACAATAATGTGATATTTTTCTCTTTTTGAAGCGCACTCTAGCGGGCTAATTGTGCGTTTGATAAAGAATGATACATATGTATTTTGTAGGAAATTTCATGATCCTTCATTTTCACATTTGGTAAAATTTAGTAGAATGTATAGTTTCAGAGTTATAAGCAAGAAACTGAAAAAAGTGCGAAAATTTTCATATTTTTTGCGTCTAGCTCAAAACGCACAAGGAATTTTTGTTGGATCTCTTCAGATTCGGATTCAGCGCCCCAAAAAACATAAAGTTAAGGAAAAAACTCGTAACAGTTATTTTTTGTAACGTAAGGTAGATTTCCACGACGAATTGACTGGACTAGTACACCAGTGCTTTATCTTGGCAAAGCTCTGTCTCGACTTTGATATCTGCTATTCGCTAAACTTGGGCACAGAAGACAACTCAGTGGTGGACACGTGACCGCGGCAAACGGCCGGAAATGACGTAATTGGCCACAGGAAGCTGGGAGCGGAGCAATTTGTGCATTAAGGAGTGAGGAGTGAGCGGTGGCGGGTGTCCTTGGAGCAGCGCGCAGCATCCTCATCCTCATCTGGAGGTCCTTCAATCCTTTTACAGACGATAACTGACGCTGTGCTTATTTGTACGAGTACATCACATCGACACTAGATGTCAATTATGCTAAACTGTATTTGACATACAAACCCCCTACTAAGTAGTCTAGTTTCAGCCGTGGCCCAGCGAAACCTCCCTTCACCATGCCGCAAGAAACGTTGATTACAATAATTATAACTTTATTGCTCTTTAGTTTTTGACATTACCCTGGGAAAACACATTTGGATGTCATGCTATATTTAGATGGACACTGCAAAATATGATTACTAAAAATACTAACTCACTTTGGCACACCTTGTAGGGTAATTGATGCTGAACAGTGATTAATTGTTACAAACTATATTTTCTCTTTTTCTTCATTTGTCATGTTTCTCTGGGAGATAAGCCCCACTGGGACTGTTTAAGACTGTTTTTCTTCATTCTTATAACGCATTTGACACACACATTTTTCCACGACCACAGGGATTGTTATGTACGAAACTATTTAATTACCCATCAGTTACCCAATTTGATTCAAAGAGTCAAATGTTTCAAGTATTTCAATTATCAAGAAATTAATCAGCGTTAGTGCGAAAGAATCACAAAAGTATAAATAGCTTAGCAAATGCAAAGTTTTGTCTTACTTTGGTTTTATTCGCCGTGTTCATTGAATTTGATCAATTCATCTGACTACTACCAACTAAAATAGTATATTATGCTACCTAGGTATTTTTGCACGTGTCTTCTTGCAAATTCCCGTTCGTCTGGAGCTAATGTTAACGGTGCTGCAGGTAGGTGAGGGCGTTCCCCAAGGTTCAGTCTTGGGTCCGCTTTTATTACTTCCAGATTGGTTCCCACAGCGCCACGTGGTCCTACCCTCGGTGTCGGGTGCCTGATGGGTGGTGTGTGTAGGGCTCCGCCCCCGACATTGTCGTGACACACTCCCACCTTCTAGAGCCTTTCTTTAGGAAAACTATTTGTTGGACTTGAGTTTGATATCGGGTTGGCTAAAAAAACTCCGTTTGTCACATTCTTACCGAAGTTCTTGATAGCTTCCCACACCTGAAAACATTACTCCAAAATTCACATAATATAATACACTTTTAAACTATGTTTTAGTTTTGAATCCAGTATGTCATTGTGGAATTTTATGATGCACTAAAAAATGGTTTTATAGATTTGGAGCTCAACATCCCGCGAAAAAGATCCTATACCCTTTTAAACTGTTTTAGCGAATTTCCCTATAGGGAAGTAGCTATTACCGTAGGTGGCACGGTAAGACCTAGACCCGGGACCGATTTACTTTTTCATTTTGATGTCCCCAGAGGCCAAAAACACTATTCGTTCAAATTTTTATATATGTATATATATATATATATAGACTTATATATATATATATATATATATACGTCCGTGAACGCGATAACTTGAGTAATTTTTGTCCGATTTTGATGAAATTTGGTTTAAAGGTGTAAAGCGGGATAAACTTGAATGAGTTCGCGAACCAGCACGATCGGACCATGGGAACGGGGCTTTACGGGGGATTTTATGGGGTAAAAATTGGTTTTTCTCACTTTTGACCCTCAAAACACAAAATTTCCCAATTTCTCTTTAGACCTTTTTAAAGAGCTTAAAAAAACAAATAATTTAGTATATAAAAGTATTTTTGTTTAAATATTAGTAACGGAGAAAATTAAAAAAATTGTAAATTTAAAATTCCCATGTTATTCTTATGGAGAATATTGTCAAATGTTGTAGTTTGCTTGTTTATGAATATATTTTGATCAAACTTGGCAAATTTATTTATTTTGTACTAAGCTATCAATATTTTACTCAAAAACACACTTTATTAGTTTCCTTGTAGCAGCAAACCTAGGTACTCGTTAAACCTAATGTTATTAAAATATATTTAACTGAAAATCAATTCAGACGAATGGAAATTCGCTTAGTCGGCAGGTTTGCTGTGGCGGGGGTATTTTTATGTATAATAATTGATTGTAAACTCAAAGTCTATCTAAATTGTGATGTTGGACACTTAGCAGACGTAATAAAATTTAGATACTGTAAAAGTTACACTCTTTAGTGGGTAAAATTAAAAATTGATTATTCAATATGGACTTCTATAATAAAATGGATAAACATTATGAGCTTCAGGGATAAACATTTTATTATAACACTTAAGTAATTAAAAATTTGGATTACTCTTGGCCATTGCAAAATACGTAGCATTGACGTTAAAAAGCCTGAAACATACCGTAGGTAATATTTGTTACAAAAGTACAACCTTGGTCAACTTTTCTTATGGAAATATGGATTCCACTCTATTGTCCACTCGATGATCACGTACGACAGGATGCCTTGGGTGTGTCCATTGTGCAAGTCGTCCGTCTGTGGTTGTCGGTTGTCGGTTGCCCTGATACTGTATTATAGCACGATTGCGTCACCGGGCTTTCACCTTATGTAAAGCGCACGCCCCATCGGCTGCCCACACTCACAGTTTTTTGGAGCCCCGCGGAGGCGCCGTGCTCTATAGTCCAGGAGCTGAGGGGGGTTGAGCATGCATGAAAGTAGTACGCAATGTTATTGCTGATTATTGTAATATGGACTGTGGTGATCAAAATTACGTATGTCGCCTATTTCAAAAGTGGTCGATAAGGTGGGGGGGAGGGGGCAAACATGGCGGTTTGCGCTATGCGTTAAAACACTGATAGTTCGGAAACGGTAAAAGATAGAACATCGGTTAAAACGTCGTTGTAATTCTAAGAATATGGACAACAATAATGGTTATTGGGTCCGAGGTCGTATCTCTATAAATAAACAAGTTATTGTATAAAATATGTAAAAATGGACTTTTCGTGTAGATTTTTTACCGAAAGTAGAATTAATTTGTGAGTGTCGCAAAGAAGTAATATCAAATATCTTTGCTGATAGTTGTAATATGGACTGTGGTGATACAAAATACGCATGTCGCCTACTTTTCAGGTGGTCGAGAACTTGGGAGGAGGGGGGCAAAGATGGCGGAACGCGCTATACATCGAAATGACTGTAGCTCGAGAACGGTACGAGATAGGACATCGGTTAAAACGTAGTTTTAATCCAAAAAATATTACCAATAGAAAAGGTCATTGGGTAAAAAGTCGTATCTTAACTAATAAAAAAGTTATAACAATAATAAGTTTAACAAAATCTACATCGTACAGCTATTTTTTTCGAAAATCGTATGGATTGTTGATAAATAATAGTGTAATTACTTAATTACTCGGCTAAATATTAACTAGATGCATTTTCTAATAAGAAAAAAATATATTATTACGAATACATATGGTTTAAAATGTAAAACACGGCCTCCAAACGCCTTGGGGTTCGTCCGTTAGGTTGCGTTATAATTGCTGCTGTTTTTAAAATAATGATTGCTTGTATTTTGTATTTCATTATACACTGAGTATATAAATGAAATAATGATAAATAAATAATCAAACAAATAAGATAATAATTAAATATGAAATATAATATATAGTAGTTTAATTCCATTGTAAATATAAACACCATAAACTTTAAATTTCTTGACCGCTCTCATGCATTAATTATATATAGATGTATATACATTTGTATCAAAGAAAATATTTACAATTTTTTATTTGTATTACAGGTCCTAAGAGAAATTAAAAAGGTGCCTATTTAAATTCAACAAATAATATGAACAACCAGTGTAATTGTTATGGATAGAATGAAGAGATTTGCCGTATTTTTTATTATAAGGTATTTACTTTTGTAGTAATGTTTTTTATTTCATATAACTGTATTAAATAAGAATCTGTTACATAATCATATTGTAATAACCTACAACATTATAATAATTAAAATTGGATTTGTAGTGGTAGTCTGTATTATGCATTTCATTGCGGCGAAACCCCAAGTATTATATGTAGTTTGGAGGCCGTGTTTTACATTTTAAACCAAATGTATTCGTAATAATATATTTTTTTCTTATAAGAAAATGCATCTAGTTAATATTTAGCCGAGTAATTAAGTAATTACACTATTATTTATCAACAATCCATACGATTTTCGAAAAAAATAGCTGTACGATGTAGATTTTGTTAAACTTATTATTGTTATAACTTTTTTATTAGTTAAGATACGACTTTTTACCCAATGACCTTTTCTATTGTTAATATTTTTTGGATTAAAACTACGTTTTAACCGATGTCCTATCTTGTACCGTTCTCGAGCTACAGTCGTTTCGATGCATTGCGCGTTCCGCCATCTTTGCCCCCCTCCCCCCAAGTTCTCGACCACCTGAAAAGTAGGCGACATGCGTATTTTGTATCACCACAGTCCATATTACAACTATCAGCAAAGATATTTGATATTACTTCTTTGCGACACACACAAATTAATTCTACTTTCGGTAAAAAAATCTACACGAAAAGTCCATTTTTACATATTTTGTACAATAACTTGTTTATTTATAGAGATACGACCTCGGACCCACTAACCATTATTGTTGTCCATATTCTTAGAATTACAACGACGTTTTAACCGATGTTCTATCTTTTACCGTTTCCGAACTATCAGTGTTTTAACGCATAGCGCAAACCGCCATGTTTGCCCCCTCCCCCCCACCTTATCGACCACTTTTGAAATAGGCGACATACGTAATTTTGATCACCACAGTCCATATTACAATAATCAGCAATAACATTGCGTACTACTTTCATGCATGCTCAACCCCCCTCAGCTCCTGGACTACTATGAGCAGCGCAGGCCTAGTCACGGCGCATGCGCAGACAGGTATATACGTCGATCCAGCGCACGTTTCGTCCGGACCACTAGCCACGCTTCGTGTTCCAAAATTTAGCAATATTTTTCATGAAGCGTTATCTTTTCCGTGTTTGCAATAGTGGGCCGTTTGTTTCGCTTTGTTGCACACTAGGACACTAGTTATGAACATTTTCAAACTCTTTGATTTGACTACACGTTGTTGGGAGATTTGTAAGCTAATTTATTTCTGATATGATGGGTCACAAATTTATCGTAACACTTCCTCTGCTAGCCAATTGGTCGCCGTTTTTTAAATCATAAAAAGCTACTGTGTCGAATGACTATTTGAGAGACATAGTGTGTCCAGTGGTGGGGATTGGTGTATCTATTTTACACTTTTTTTCCATTTGTATCATTCTTGTTTATCTATATGAAGGGTGTTCCGTAAGTAAACCCAGGGCTACAGATATACATGTATATCTGTAGCCCTGAAGTAAACCTAACTATATAATCCCACGAAACTCTAGAAAATTGTTTTATGGGTCAAAAGAAAACGAAAATTATGAATAAATTTTGTTAAAAAAAGGCAAGGAACATATCTGCTATTTTGTTTTCCAGTAGCCTATTTAAAAAGTATATCTCTAAACACTAGATTTAATTTTTATGACATTGGGTATGAACAATTTAAATTAGCAATAAACTATCAAAAGAATAATTGAAAATGTTTTTTTTTTTAATGGAGTTTATTTTAAATTTACCAAAACCACTAAATTTTTTATCTATGTATATAAATATAATATACACGAATCATTCGTATGTCCACAAAACGTGTTTTATACGTTGTTTTCCAACTATGTTCTCTTGTTTAAATGTCAATTTAAATGCTATTTATGTCTACTGAACTTCGTTCAGAATTGTTTTATCAACTACTTTGTCCGATTTAGGAAATCAACATTTGCAAAAATATGATCTAGATTATTTTTCTGTCTACATACATACAGTAATGAAACAGTATAATTTTTTTAGTCTAAAATACAGCAAACAAACATGTCAGATGACACTGCCTAATTCTAATCGTCGTGAACTGATGAGAGAAGGGAATCCCGCCACTTCCCGCCAGATACTGGATCTGTCTTCCGGCGACTGATAAAGCGCGGGAAGAGAAGTATAAATAACAAAACAATATGGAAAACGATATTCAAGATGACAAGATTGAGATAAATGATTACTGAGACTGACAAACCAATGCTGACAATTGAAAAACACTCTGTGAAATTGAGGAAGGCCTAAAGCTAACAAACACGTGGTTTAATCACCAAGAACGTTCTAAGTTCTAAATTATGCTAAATTAGCAAAGAACGCCCACAGAGAAACACACAAAATACAGTACGTAAACTTGCTGCTTTATATCTAGAAACCCATCATCAGATTTGAAACTGTGGATGAAGAATATAACATTGATAAGCTATCATAGGGCTTTCCAAAATAAAATGAAGGTGAGCTACGTAAAGCACAAACTGAGTACCTACTAATGTATTTTAAGAAACCTTCCATCTGTTTGTTTGAAATGTTTAATGGGGCATAAGTTAAACCAAGAGGCAAAGGGGTTTCCAAATAAAAAAAGGATTTATGTAGGCCTAAATGCCTAATTTAATTTAGAGCATAATTTGTATGTTATCCTGTTTGTAGAAGAATTATTTACGTGTAATTTAAATAACTCAGTAAAAAATTGAACATTAATATACTCTACTAGGTGAAACCCGTCGAAATCGACGGTTACTTTCAAGGCTTGCAACTGATATAACTGCGACAAATTGAGTGAAATTATACATATTTTGAGCATTTAGCATTGTTTAAAGAGTAATAAGTGTAAAAACAATAATGATATTAATTGCGTTAGTTGCCAAATATGGTTGATCATTCAATGAATAAAATATTTCCCATACTGTAAATCATCGGAGTTATTATTAGTATGTTAACTGGTACATCTTCTTTTAGAAGAACCTTTAAATAGTATTAAAATCATATTGGTGGATCTTTTGTAGTTAAAACTTCCGCGATTTCATCTGTCTTATAAAGATTAATCTAAGATTTTATTTGAGAAAAATATCTGTTTATTGAAAAGACACGTTCTGACTTTAAAAGGGAGGTCCATCCGTTGCAGTGCAAGTTTGATTTTTCCTTCGTCACGTCACGTCAGTTCATATCGTACTTCTGTGCCAATAAATAACCCTCAAGCATAGTTTTGGGAAATTGGTTGGGGAGATGTTGAAGCTAATAAGACACTTCTGCACTTGTATTATTTTGCATTTTATTACACAATCGAAGATTTTTCCAATGATTTAAAACATGTATGGCAATAATCTTATAGTATGATAAAATATAGCCAAAAGTGGTGAAAAAGACAGACACCAACCCGTACAATAGATATAAGATAGTTCAATAAGAAATAATTGTTAAATAACAGTTACTGTGATAAAAGGATTTTCCACTGATTTCGTAATGGAACGATATATTGCAAAATATGACATGATACAGAAGAAAATCAATTTTAAAATCAGAAAATAACATTGCAAATACTTCTTTTGGACAATTCAGTAACTCCCAATAAATGTGTGTTGTTTAAAATACAATTTTAAATTAACAGCTGTTTCATTAAAAAGTATTATCCACATGGACAAAATGTAAACAAATCTGTGGAGGGATCTTTAAGGGCTTCTGGGGCAGAGCCCTAACGGGATTCACTTAGTTTTTATTTTGGTAACTCATCTAGGGACCAAGACCTTTCTTTGGACACCTCTACCAAGTTTCTACGCCCAGTCGTTCTCTCAAATTCATGGAGACAAAGTTTCAAATTAAATATTTAGATTCCCCCATGTTAATCTTATGGGAGAAAATCCAACTTTGGTGGAGGATCCTGCCCAAACTAATAAAGATTTCAAAAAACGAAAAAGACTTTGCAAAACTACAGATCAGGGCCATTCATTTGACACTTTAATCATCAACATCGGTCCAAAAATTAGGGAGGAGTTCTGTTTACAAAAATCGGCTTAGCGTATTATATATATAGATTGGATTTTCAAATTTAATATACAGGTGAACAGATGATAACGTCAACAGTGAATACAGTTTATAAATCGAATTATCAATGTTGTATTGTAAAACGTATTGTGTTAGTAAAAAGCAATCTCCCAGTTGATTTCGTTTCTCCATAGCAATTTACAAGCCGGTAAATTATGCATTGTATTCGATGAAATAAAAATCCTATTTTCTGCTAAATCCATCAACTGCGTCGTTAAAAGCTCACCGGAACTTCCGGATCCGACGGAAATAAGAGCGGATCCGACAAACAGGGATCATCGAGTTTTTAATCAATAAACCGGAAATTGTCTATCTCTCAACAGTTTTAGTAGTTATTATAGGATTTAACAATATAAGCGAAACTAACAACTTTAAAGATTAAACAAACATGTATAGGGTGTTCATAAACCCTGTAATATTTCACTAATGACGAATATGTTGCGAGATGCATTATGGAACTGTAGGATTACGTACTTCAACCATCTTTTGTAATTATTTTGATGTTCAAAATTATAAACCTACTTGGCTG
Source organism: Macrosteles quadrilineatus (assembly GCF_028750875.1). Classification (NCBI taxonomy): domain Eukaryota; kingdom Metazoa; phylum Arthropoda; class Insecta; order Hemiptera; family Cicadellidae; genus Macrosteles; species Macrosteles quadrilineatus. The sequence continues at coordinate 71,282,283 of NW_026542595.1, read as the reverse complement.
GTTACAGACCATTTGGATTGGGGTTTTTCTTAGAAGAGGCTTAGAAAGAACTACTGTATTTTGTTGTTGAGTAATTTTAATTTTATTGTATTGCGAATCTCTACACGTTTACACCATCGATGTATAATAACTGTATAAAAATATGTAAGTAGAGTATTATACATCGATGGTTTACACAACGTAGCAGTAAATAATTCTACTGAACGTATTGCCCTCTTTTTTATAACAGTTGAGACTTACACATTATAAGGAGTAAGGTATGAAAGCATAAAAAAAATTACCTAAAATGTAGAGTAGGCTACACCATGGATAAAACACACTTGCACTTTCTTTTTGTCAAATCTGGTCAGAGTTTGTTACTGTATTCATAATTAACTTTATTTAACAGAAAACGCCTAACTGGTTAAGCTTTTTGTAGATATACTACTCCTCATATCCAACGTTAATTAACTGTGGAATATACAAATAAATGAGTGTTTACAAAAGGGTAAAGTACTTCTCGTCCTAAGCAAGTACCGTAGTCATGATGAATCAAGTAAGTGTGTTCACTGTCCAGTAAAGTGAATTGATAGAGATTCAAAGTTTTTTTTTCACTCTTTGGTTATACTGAAATATAAGAGGAAAAGCAAAATTTTATTAAATACAGTTTATTTTGTTTGAATAGTTTGAAAAAAATATAAACAGTAAACTTATAACACACTTTGCATACTACAGGCAGAAACATACCAAAGATGAGAACCCCCTCATAGTGATACATATTTAATTTACTATTAATCAGATTAAATAGGGCCATGGTGGTCATAAATGCTCGCATAAATAAAGAAATGTTCAATTTATTTGCACTTGCTGTGTAATCAGTTTCCACACAGCACTACGAGTGCAAGTCCGTGCAAGTTAGTGTGTGGAGTGTGGATCGTTTACGTCATCGGTCAAAGTCTGCTATTATCAGTTATCAGTGACCCCGGAACTGTCACTTTCAATTACCGCTCGTTATCAGCTGACGATAGTTGGCGTCGCCGCCACCGCAAGTTGCGGCGCTGTTGTCGCCCTTTGCTATCACCGCGCTGATAAAATGTTATCTCATAGACAGCAATGTTGTATATACGGATGAACCTGTATACTGTTCAAAATTACGAGTCAAAAAGTGATTTTATAGATCATCCTTTTTAAGCACGAGGCATAGACAAAGTACTTTTCCCTTGTCTGTAATTTAAATTTAAGTAAACCTATTTATATTGTTCGGTAAATACTAAATAGCGTAAATTATTCGTTAAAAAAAATTGTTATTTTACATTTAATTGAATTCATTACTACCTTAAGCGTTACTATTACAACATGTTTTTGTTAGATTTACGGCCATCAATGTCCATTGTGTGCAGTTCAATAAATTCTAATTTAGTTTAAATAGATTGTATTACGTGAAAGGGGGAGCTTCTAACTTAATCATGTTTTGTTGGGATTGACAACAATCAATGACGCATAGTGTTCTAATTTCGGAATGTTCTGAATTGGACCACAAAAAGGCAGCCAAAAATGATTAAAACAATAGTTATTAACATTAATTATGAACTGCCATTTTGTTATTAATGGTCCGATTTCTATTTTCTTTATGTTAATTGTTATGTTTCGTTAAGACCTACAAAATGATACCAAACTCGACTATACTTGCTATTTGAACATTTTGAGCTACCCCCTACCCCCACTACCCCGAAGAGATTTTTTTTTTATTGACCATAATTATTGTAGCCCTTCATATCCAAAGAAGTTGTCACAAACCGATTTCAAATATCTCAAATAGTTAAAAGGTTAAAGGGGGTGCAAGTTAATTTCCAGCCATCCTCATGGTTATTTGGATTTGAAACGTTTTAGGGCACCATTTTGTTGTTAGTGGGCCGATTTTGGGTTTCTTTATGTAAATTGTTGTGTTTCGTCAAGACCTAAAAAATTATACCAAACTCGACTATACTTGTCATTTGAAAGTTTTGAGCTACCCCCTACCCCCGCTATCCCTAAGGGCACAGTTTTCAAAATTGACCATAATTATTTGTCATAATCTTTATTCTATATAGTCAGCTGTTGATAAATATTAAATAGAAAACACTTGTTATTGTTACTTTTTAAAAACATTACATTACAAAAACATCTATGTTGTAAAAATAAAGTTATATAAGTTACAATGTGCGTGTATTTTAATAGTACGGTCACAACACTTTTTGGCGACGAGTAAAAACCGAAATGATGACATTTTACATGTTCAAATAATCTGTAATTATTATTCAATCTGTTTCAATCATTCAACCTACACTACTTTCATCACATTTGACTGAACCACAATGGATGCTAACCAATTCAAGGAATTCCTACAAGTTTTTCAACAGCAACAACAAGAACAGTTTCAACAATTATTCTCACATTTCACAAGGCATGAGAAGTCGGAGGTATCAGTAAGTCTTACAAATATTGCTCCATTTGAAAATTTCGAACCTAGACGTGAAAAGTTTTGTAATTATCTAGAACGTTTTGAAAATTACTATACTCTGAAAGGCCTGACTCAAAAGGAAAGTATTGCTCAACTCTTATGTGTATCTATTGGGTCAGTACATTACAATGCCCTATCAGCTTTTCTAGGCCCAGAGAAACCAATAAAAAACTTACCTTACGATGATCTTGTCAAAGTTCTAACTCAATTGCTTGTTCCTAAGAAAAATGTAGTCGTTTCTCAACATTACTTTTTGAACATTTATCAAAAGAATGGTCAATCAATATCAGATTTCGTAGCCTCACTTCAGCGAGACTTGGTCGATTGTGAGTTTACAATTAAATGTGAATGCGAGAAAACAAATTCAATCTCTGATGTATTTTTACGAGCCCAGTTCATCCGTGGCCTTCGAGATGATTGGCTTAAAGAACAGATTTTACAATCAAATCTCTCTAGTTTTGACGAAATACTCAACAAGGCTATTGCTTTAGAGGCATCAAAACTTGACAGCAAAGAACTTTCTAAACCTAATCAGACATCAAGTTTTAACAATTTTACTTCTACCGAATCTACTAATGTGATTTCCAGCAGTTACAGAACTTCTAGAGACCGTTCGAAAGATCCAGGAAACAGAAGATTAAATTCAAACAACAGATCTTCACCTGAAAACTACAAGTCTAGATCGTCTAGATCTGTCTCCCGAAAAAGGTACATCGACTTCAAGGCCTTTGGGAATTGAAAACGTATGTTTGCGATGTGGTAGATATAGTCACAAGGCAAGTAACTGTAGAGTAGATTATAAGACGCTCTCGTGTAATAACTGCAAAAGGAAAGGTCATGTATCAAAAGTTTGCATTCAATCACTACTCAAAAATTCAAAAGTAGATTCAGTTGAACCGTATTTAAATTCAGATACTAATAGTGAACAGTTCAATCAACCTTTTCATGACCCAACATACGGCATTCATAGCGTGAATTGTACTGTAGTAGACCTTTTTGAAATGACTCCTGACCTCGACAAATACCTCATTGATGTAGAATTAAACGGCAAACGTCAACGTTTTGAAGTCGATTCCGGTGCAAAATTTTCCCTACTTTCAGAAAGTGATTTCAAGAAACTCAAGCTTGGCCTTCCCCTACAGAATTCTAATGTTTGCTTTCGTTCATACACAGGTAACATCATTAAACCTGTTGGAAAGGTATCTGTTACTGTATCTTACAATGGTAAACAGATAGATGGTGAACTACACATCGTACCTGCAGGACATGACGCTTTGTTAGGTAGACAGTGGATTAGAGGGTTAGAAATCGAGCTTCGACAGGTGTATGAGGAAATGTTTCAGAGACCTTCAAACCACGTTCCGATTCACAGTGTAAATTCAATAAACGAAATTTTAAGTAATTTTGCTCCCATTTTTGAAGAAAAAGTAGGATGCGTTCCGAACTTTAAAGTCTCCCTGCAACTTCGAGAAGGCGCAAAACCGATCTTTACGAGGGAAAGAGATGTGCCATATGCACTACGAGAACAAGTTGAAAAGGAACTAGATACACTTGAAGCTGAAGGAATAATTTCCAAAGTCACAACTTCGGATTGGGGATCACCTCTTGTTGTAATACCCAAACCTAAAGGCGGAATCCGCCTATGCGTTGACTACAAATGTGGGGTTAACGACAGATTAGTACAAGCAAATCATCCAATACGTCGCATCGATGACGTGCTCAACAGCCTGAGAAACTCTAAGTACTTTTGTAAGCTTGATTTATTTAAAGCTTATTTACACCTGCAAGTTGATGAAGATAGTAGTCAAATTCAAACTATTTCGACACACAGAGGTACATACAGGATCCACAGACTCAGTTTTGGAATAAAAACTGCTCCAGCCGAATTCAATCGGATCATATCTCAAATCCTCATGGGACTAAAGAAAACAGAAGCCTATTTTGACGATATCATTGTTAATTAAATAACTTACGTCATCAATCCATAAATTGCTGTGGAGTACGCGTTTCAACCATCAGGTCATCCTCAGCTCCACTGTCACTAGGTTGAATTTGCTTCTATGTTGCATTATAGCAACAGCGTCGATATGTTAAATAAATAGTCCAAACATATTTTACATTTATCACACATACACGACACGTACGAAACATTTAGATAACAAATACTGTGTAACACTCGAGTGTAGCCGCAAACCTGAGCCCGTCCAGCCGTGCGCACGGTGTTACACAGTATTTGTTATCTAAATGTTTCGTACGTGTCGTGTATGTGTGATAAATGTAAAATATGTTTGGACTATTTATTTAACATATCGACGCTGTTGCTATAATGCAACATAGAAGCAAATTCAACCTAGTGACAGTGGAGCTGAGGATGACCTGATGGTTGAAACGCGTACTCCACAGCAATTTATGGATTGATGACGTAAGTTATTTAATTATTTGATAACTCAATCCGTTGTGCTACAATCTCAACATTATGATATCATTGTTCATGGAAACACATTCGATGAGTGCCTTCAAAACCTACAAGCATGTCTTCAACGACTGTCCGACTACAACTTGCATGTAAACAGAAAAAATGCACTTTTATGACTGAAAAAGTGGAATACCTTGGTCATGTTGTTCAACATAACAAAATCAGCAAGTCTCCATCCAAACTTCAAGCGATTCAAGATATGCCACGTCCACACAATATCGAGGAACTCAAAAGATTTTTGGGTTTGGTTACATACTACTCAAGATTTGTACCAGATTTTTCTACAATGACATTTCCACTTAGATGTCTACTGAAGAAATCAGAACCATGGATGTGGACAGCTACTTGTGAATCTGCATTTCTAAAACTCAAATCGGAACTCTGCAGTGACAGAGTGATAATTCCATTCGACCCTAACCTAAACCTCATCCTGACAACTGATGCTAGTCCTACAGGTGTCGCAGCTGTACTAAGTCATGAAATCGAAGGAGTAGAACGTCCGATAGCATACGCGTCTCGTTCTTTGAATCCGAGTGAAATGAACTATAGTCAACTTGATCGAGAGGCATTGGCGATAATCTTTGGTGTGAACCATTTCTACAACTACCTACTTGGCAAGAAGTTCATTTTAGTTACAGACAATGAACCATTGACAAGGATTTTTCACCAAAATAAAGCTCTACCACAGATGACGTCAGCTCGCCTGCTGCGATACGCTTCATTCCTCTCCGGATTTGATTACATTGTTCGATTCAAGAAGGGGAGTAGCAATCAAAATGTAGATTGTTTATCAAGATCTCCAGTCAAAACATGCAGTAGTTCAACAGATCAAGAAATCGGGGAAGAAGTGAACCAGCTTTATTCTCAATCACTTTTTCAAGTATCCAACCGTGAATAACTTCAAAGACAATCAAAGAAGAAACCGCAAAAGACCATGAAATGAATGGAATAGTTCAAACCCTGGAAAACAATTCTACTGACTCAGAATACACCCTACTTGACGGTATATTGTTTCGAAAAGACAGAATTGTAATTCCAACATCTTTACGCTCCAAAATACTCAGTGAACTTCATGAAACTCATCTGGGAATAACCAAAATGAAGCAACTCGCTCGACGCTATGTTTACTGGTCAGGAATTGACGGTGAAATCGAAAGACTAGTTAAAGGATGTAAAAGTTGTGCCCTAGTGAAAGCAAGTCCACCTAAAGTGTCAGTACATCCGTGGAACCTACCTGAAAATAACTGGGACCGCATACATATAGATTATGCCGGCCCTTATGAAAATCACTACTTTCTTGTTTGTATTGACGCAAGATCCAAATGGGCTGAAATCGAAGTGTTGAAGGAAGCTCCCACATCTTCAAACACAATCAATCTGTTAAACAAGATATTTGCTACACATGGGTATCCGAAAGAATGCGTTTCTGATAATGCTACAATATTTACAAGTGAAGAATTCAGAGCTTACTGCAAGATCAACGGCATATTCCAAAAGTTCATCGCCCCTGGGCATCCAGCGACAAATGGCCTTGCAGAACGCAACGTACAAACCCTGAAGAACAAATTAAAGTCAGCTTCTGAAGAACCTGGAACCCTGACAGACAAAGTGAGAAGAATCTTATTCCGTTATAGAGCTACTCCATTAGCTAGCAACCAAACCCCTGCTGAACTCTACTACCTCAATAGAAAACTAAGGATTCGACTGGATGCCATATTTCCTTATCAACACCCTAAATCAAATATCCAGCCTGTTTTAAAACCTGTCAGATCGATTCAGGAGGGGGAGAGAGTGCAAGTTCAAATGTACATTAACAACAGACAAGTTTGGCAGTTTGGAGTAATAAAGAAGAAGCTAGGAAAAAGACATTACATAGTAACACTCGATAGTGGAAGAAATATCAAGAGACACATTAACCAGCTTAGACCAACTCTAGTAATGAAAGAAAAGATGGTAACATTTGGACCTAAGCAATCATTTGATGTACCAAGACTTCCAAACCAAACTCCATCGTATCCTGATCAAATACCCGACCATATTGAACCAGAACCAGACCACCCTACAGAAGTTAACATTCCAGTTCGCTCTCCACGACCAATAAGACAACGACGACAGCCACCTTGGTTACGAGACTTTATCGTTCAAAAATAGTTTATGTTCTTCTCAATAAGTGAGGGAGAGTGTCATAATCTTTATTCTATATAGTCAGCTGTTGATAAATATTAAATAGAAAACACTTGTTATTGTTACTTTTTAAAAACATTACATTACAAAAACATCTATGTTGTAAAAATAAAGTTATATAAGTTACAATGTGCGTGTATTTTAATAGTACGGTCACAACATTATTGTAGCCCCTCATATCTAAGAAGTTTGCCGCAAACAGATTTCAAATATCTCAAATGGTTTAAAAGTTAAGGGGGGGGGGGGTGTAAGTTACTTTTCAGTCACTCTGTATATATATGTCTGTTAGCGCCAGTTAGCGCGATAACTCGAGCAAAAATTTGGTACAAACGTGTAAACCTACGTTTATTCTAACGAGTTCACGAACCAGCAAGATCGGGCTATGGGAACTAGGGTCTATGAGTTGTTGTATGGGAAAATATGGGGTTTCCCATTTTTGACCCTAAAAACACACATTTCACAATTTCTTTCCAAACCAATTTGTAGAGCTTAAAAAAAATAATTGTGTATATTTACGCGTTGTTATATGCCTAACGGTTTCGGAGATCATTGAACTTTTTTTTTAACCGACTTCCCCACTACCAACAAAAGGAGGAGGTTCTCAATTTGTTTGTGGCGATGTTTTTTTTTTAATTACTATGTTCTTCTTATGGAGAATAAATAAACAGTACCTCAATACCTTCCCTGTAACAGCAAACCTAAGTATTCATAAATATTAATGCTATTTAAATTGGAAATAAATTTTACAATTTTAAGGGAATATTTTATAGTTGCCACTCCGCGATTGCGGAAGAGGTCCAGGATTTTAAAGCGACCGACGTAGTCGAAGATAATGTCCCAGCGAACTCGGAAGATCTTCACGATTTCGTCATGAACGAACAAGACGAAGATGATGTCTCCCAAATGTCTCCGTGATCATGCAGGATGATGTATTTCTCCGCGGTCACATGAGTAGTTCATAATTCCGCCGTCGCGCCGTGATTGCTATTGCTATTTTGCGTAAACGTAGACGATTTTCACGACCTCTCCGCGACCGCGGCAGATGACCAATATTTTACTGTGACCGAAGGATATGCTTACGATTTGGCTGCGATTACCGATTTTGTATAAACCAATTATAGTTTGTCAATTACTATACATTTAAGTTCATTATTTCCAAAAGTAACAACCCGATTTTCATCCGATGCTGGAAGATAACAATTTTTTACTCAACTGGCAAGAAATGAAAAATGTCTCGCCACGACCTAAGACCCCTAATATTATTATTTAAAAGAATAATAGACTTATTTATTGGCTAGTCTCCTAGGTCATTTTGCCGAGCGGATTGCTGGGAGTAAAAGGTAAATTCATTGAGTTGAAGCAATACCACTTCAGCCAGGTCAATTGAAATTCGCTTAGTCTGCAGGGTTGCTGCGGCGGCGGTATTTAAATGGTTTTGATAAATGGATACAATGATACAATATAACAAACTATTGTTTGCATATAAATTTAATACTTACATGAGTATTTTTACATATTGAGTAAACAATATTCAAAGAAATGTCGAATATTCGACAATTAAAACTTGAAAATTCGAACAAGAATTCGTAAGACAAAGCCAACTAGACGTGCGACGTGCACCCTGTCAGCTGTTGTCTGTCGAGTTACCGATGTCGAGTTAGTGAGGTTTTACAGTAATACACTATCAGATGTCCTCTTTATCTACAGCATGCGTAATCTTCAGTAGCCACATAAATCAGGAACTTCTTTGGGTGGGAAAATAGCTTAGCGGGAGGGCAAACGGGGAGATTGCAGAATCTCAGTGGACCTAGGAGCTATGACCCGAGATTGAGATGACGTCACTGGAGCACACATATCGTGTGTCTGGGTGAGTCACCTACCCTACCATCTCAGTGACAACCCGTCATCATCGATACCTGGAGAGGCGAGGAAGTTACGGCAAAAACACATTCCAACCACTTGACTAACATGGCATATTTAGACTAGTTACTCTAACAACGAAAACAACTCACTAAATACTGGTTTTCTTTTTGAGAGACCATTTAGTAGAGGGCGAGTACAGATACTCCCGAGAGTGTTCAGTACATTTCAATGGCCCCGTTTATGCACCAAGTGCGGTAGCGGTAGCGACAGCGGGAGCGATTTCTAACACCATTGAGTTAAATGGGGCTGTTTATGCACCAAGAGCGATAGCGATAGCGGTTGACCTCCCGCTGCGATTTCTAATTCGCCCGCTGTGTAGTTAGGCCGGACGCACACAGATCAAGCATTTCACCTGAAGCAAGTGTTGCGAGGCAAAATGTTTCGCTGGGTACGAGCACCCCATGTATTTCAATGGGACGCCGCACACTGATCAAGCAAAAGTTGCGAGGCGCCTCGCAACGCCTTGAAACATTTGAGGAGTTGCTCGACGAATGGAGCCCATACAGCACAATGTTTGATGTTTCAAGGAGCAAAACGTTCTGCGCATGCGCCAAATCCTTTCCAGCTATTAAAGCTTAGTGGCTTTCAAAATTCAGTTGACCGCTTGTTAAAAAAATAACTCTTTCTTTGGAAAATGAATTTTGAAGTTGAGTTAAAACTTAACAATTATATTTTAAATTTCTATTAAACAATATTGTTGTTTAATTTTTCTTGCTACCATTTTGGTAGTCATACAGCCCATGCAAAGTAGTAAAATAATTAAGAAATTACCAAGGTTACTCAGTTCATTAATCATTATTTATCACCCTCACGACACTATCTAATAATAATTTCTTACGGTATTTAAAACCCTTCCTATAAAATAGTATAGCAATTATTCGACAATGATTGTAAAATTTCCCTGGATCTGATTTAATTTATGAGAGGAAAGCGATCTATCAACAGATTGATTGGGTGAACCCAAGGTTGTCTTTCTATTTAGTCCAGCATTTTGCAAAAACTGACATTCAGCAATAGTTGAATTCCTCGTCACATATGTTAAAACAATACTGTTAGCCCAGTCAATGAATGCAAAAAAACACCCTTTTTCGCAACTAAATGGTGGAAAGCTGGATTTGTTATATGTGATAGAACCACATGAGAGGTGTATTTTCCCAAAAGTCCCCACTTCTACCCCTTGAGCTTTCCCCCCCACCCCCCTCCAAACATAGAAATTGCAGTGTTTTACGTAATTGATCATAACTCGAATGCTATGTAAGCTATCGAGCTGCAATTTGTTTTTTTTTTATTTCTGATTAGTTTTCCTACAACTTTTGTATTTAAAACATTTTTCTAAAACCAATACTTAGGGAGATATAAAATTAAAACTTCGTTAAAAGCTTTGTTTCAGAGTGCAAAATTTTGTTTTTCTCTATGTATACTTTTAAATAGAAATAACACGCAAATATGGTTCAAACAAAAGTTTTAGTACGTTTTTCAAGGTTTACAAATATATTATTGGTTAGTCATCTAGGTGACCGGGTGAAGAGCTGGGCGTCGTCAAAGAGAGCGCGCGTAGGGGCTAGTTGAACACCTCTGCGCTGCGTCATCGCATCTAGCCCAGCCAATAAACGCACAAACTGCCTTTTTTCGTAGCTAAATAGTGGAAAGCTGAGTTTGTTATATGTGATAGAACCACTTAAGACGTGTATTATCAAAAAAGTTCCCGATTCTCCCCCTCGAGCTTCCCCCCCCCAAACCCCCCAAACCCTCCAAACCTGGAAATTACAGTCGTTCACTTTATTGGATATAATTCAAACTCTATGCATGCCATCGTAGTAAAATTTGATTTGTATTATTTATAATTAGTTTATCTACAACTTTTGTACTAAAGGTTTCCTTATAAAACTATATCCAAAGAAATATAGCATTTTAACTTTTATGATAATGTTTATGTTTTAGAGTACACAATTTTTTTTCCTCTATATATTTTTTCCAAATAAAATACGCAAAATGTGTCAGAAACAAAATTTTAGTATGTTTCTTAAGGTTTATAAATATATGTATTTGGTTAGTCATCTGAAAAAACTGATGTATTGTGGGCGTCGGCAAAGACAGAGCGTGCAGGCTTTTTTAAAGCATCCGCGCAGCCCCGCCCGTCGATACATAATAAGGACCGGCACCGCTAAGTTCTCAACTGTTTCATACAAATCCTAAGACTTCCTAATTTTTAGTCAACTTTACTACCAAAACAATCTGTTTCCAAGCTAAACCGTGACTAAATGAAGCACCTCGCGGCCAGTAAAAATATGTCGTCGACCCCACTAATCCTTGATACAAACTGCGTCCTAGACAGCGCAGCCCCGCCCGTCGATGCGTCGCGTCGTAGGCACCAACAACGCTAAGTTCTCAAAGGTTGTATTCAAATGGCTAAGGCATTGTACTTTGTACTTTCCAAGCTTAACCGCGTGAACTGCAAAAACAATTATTATTTAGATGGAACCCGATCATTTACTTTTTAATAACCAGTTTTGGTTCAGGTAAATTAATCTCTACCTACTTACTTGTTATACTTGCCATACTTGTAATACTTGATATCTTCATCTTTGACCAACGGAAGTATGATAGATTGGGGTATACTACACTAGGCCTAATAAAAACATTAAAAATCACTATAAACATACTCTTTGCTCATTCTTACGTTACAATGTTCTTTCCATTATCTACCACCAATGGGACTCACTTTGTTCCGCAAGATTTATATTAACTGCGCCTCACGGTCAGTAAAGATCGAAACAGTAACCTGCAAAAAATACTAATAATACTAATAATTAGATTAAACCTAATAATTTGCACATTTCTTAAATTTATTGTTAGTTTTAACTCGTTTCTCATTTGAAATAATAATTTATTTAATTATTTCTGTCAACGGCTACACCTATTGACAATAATATACATGGATACATATATATTACATTACATAAAGCTGGGTAAGAAACATACTGAACCCAATGATAATATGACCCAATTCGCTTATGGGTCTGAGGATGATTGGAGTGTCGAATCGAAATCTACCACCACTTACCATCTTTTTATGTATGTTTACAGTATTGTGAGTGACAATATAAGTGTACATTTATGTTTTAAGTGTTAGGCTATTAAACATATTTTCTTTTATTTACTTTCCAATTAATTACTGTAATAAGTCATATATCCAAAAGTTATAAATAAGTAAGTAACAAATTATATTTGTGTCCCCATACATGCAGGCAAGACTATTTACGGGATACATATACAGGCAGACTATTCAAATTTCCTTTCTTAACATATTGTGTAGATGTGTCAATCAAATTGGGGTTTTTTCGTAAAACTTGTCAGCAATGTATTACGAATCTGCTTTACGGCACTAATACGTGGTCGAGATCAATCATTTTTAGAGACTCTATACTGTGAATCTTGGTGACGTTCTGTTCTAATATTTGATTGTTTTCATGTTATCTTAAAAATGAGTCAGCATAATAGTTCTTTATTGGTTTGTGGTAGACATTATGCAAACGTTTAACATCGCTAATAAAGATTAAGGCTCTTATTTAGGTTTTAAAATCTCCTCTATATAGACTTAATAACAAAGTTAGTTTTAACATCGACTGGTTTTAATTTGTATTCATTACCATGATTAAAAATGGCTTGTAAATATTACAGACAGTTTTCTACGTTGTTCGTGATATTATTTTAACACAGGCTTACAACTCATGGCAGAGCAGAAAGCTAACCCTTGCTAGTGGGAAGCGTGAAGAGAGGGACATATCAATAATAGAACGCAGTTTGTATCAAGGATTAGTGGGTCGACGAAAACTTTTGACTGACCGCGAGGTGCTTCATTTAGTCACGGTTTAGCTTGGAAACAGATTGTTTTGGTAGTAAAGTTGACTAAAAATTAGGAAGTCTTAGGATTTGTATGAAACAGTTGAGAACTTAGCGGTGCCGGTCCTTATTATGTATCGACGGGCGGGGCTGCGCGGATGCTTTAAAAAAGCCTGCACGCTCTGTCTTTGCCGACGCCCACAATACATCAGTTTTTTTCAGATGACTAACCAAATACATATATTTATAAACCTTAAGAAACATACTAAAATTTTGTTTCTGACACATTTTGCGTATTTTATTTGGAAAAAATTTATAAAGGTAAAAAAATTGTGTACTCTAAAACATAAACATTATCATAAAAGTTAAAATGCTATATCTCTTTGGATATAGTTTTATAAGGAAACCTTTAGTACAAAAGTTGTAGATAAACTAATTATAAATAATACAAATCAAATTTCACTACGATGGCATGCATAGAATTTGAATTATATCCAATAAAGTGAAAGACTGTAATTTCCAGGTTTGGAGGGTTTGGGGGGTTTGGGGGGGGGGGGAAGCTCGAGGGGGAGGATCGGGAACTTTTTGATAATACACGTCTTAAGTGGTTCTATCACATATAACAAACTCAGCTTTCCACTATTTAGCTACGAAAAAAGGCAGTTTGTGCGTTTATTGGCTGGGCTAGATGCGATGACGCAGCGCAGAGGTGTTCAACTAGCCCCTACGCGCGCTCTCTTTGACGACGCCCAGCTCTTCACCCGGTCACCTAGATGACTAACCAATAATATATTTGTAAACCTTGAAAAACGTACTAAAACTTTTGTTTGAACCATATTCGCGTGTTATTTCTATTTAAAAGTATACATAGAGAAAAACAAAATATTGCACTCTGAAACAAAGCTTTTAACGATGTTTTAATTTTATATCTCCCTAAGTATTGGTTTTAGAAAAATGTTTTAAATACAAAAGTTGTAGGAAAACTAATCAGAAATAAAACAAAACAAATTGCAGCTCGATAGCTTACATAGAATCCGAGTAATGATCAATTACGTAAAACACTGCAATTTCTATGTTTGGAGGGGGGTGGGGGGGAAAGCTCAAGGGGTAGAAGTGGGGACTTTTGGGAAAATACACCTCTTATGTGGTTCTATCACATATAAAAAATCCAGCTTTCCACCATTTAGTTGCGATAAAAAACATTTATTGACTGGGCTATGTAGTATAAGACCACTAAACATAATATGTATTCCTAATATTTATTTTTCTTGATTTTGCTTGAAACCAAATGCTGAATCATGCTTGAACCTTCCGCACACTGGAGAAGCAAATAAACAAAACGCTTCAAGCAAATCGTTGTGCAACATTTTGCTTCAGGTGAAATGCTGGATCAGTGTGCGTCCAGCCTTAAGGCCCCGTTTATGCACCAAGAGCGGGAGCGGTAGCGACAGCGGGAGCGATTTCTAACACCATTGAGTTAAATGGGGCTGTTTATGCACCAAGAGCGACAGCGATAGCGGTTGACCTCCCGCTGCGGTTTCTAATTCGCCCGCTGTGTAGTTAGAAATCGCAGCGGTTGCTTGGGCGCAAGCCAGGGTTGCCAACTTGACCTAAGTGCGCACGTGCACTTAGGACAAATAGTTGTGTTAATTATTTTGCAGAGTTTGAGTTGGCAAGACTGTGCCCCCCTTCCGTTCTCCTTTAACCAACCGCTACCGCTATCGCTCTTCGTGCATAAACAGACTCATTTACAGCGGGAGCGGGCCCGCTATCGCACCGCTCCCGCACTTGGTGCATAAATGGGGCCTAGGAATCGCAGCGGTTGCTTGGGCTGAAGCCAGGGTTGCCAACTTGACCCACGCGCACGTGCACTTAGGACAAATAGTTGTGTTAATTATTTGGCAGAGTTTGAGTTGGCAAGACTGTGTCCCCCTTCCATTCTCCTTTAACCAACCGCTACCGCTATCGCTCTTCGTGCATAAACAGACTCATTTACAGCGGGAGCGGGCCCGCTATCGCACCGCTCCCGCACTTGGTGCATAAACGGGGCCTATTGGCTGTGCTTGTGCTAGTAGGGTTTCGGGTGGCATCCTCGTCAGTGCGATAGCGGGCCCGCTCCCGCTGTAAATGAGTCTGTTTATGCACGAAGAGCGATAGCGGTAGCGGTTGGTTAAAGGAGAACGGAAGGGGGGCACAGTCTTGCCAACTCAAACTCTGCAAAATAATTAACACAACTATTTGTCCTAAGTGCACGTGCGCACTTAGGTCAAGTTGGCAACCCTGGCTTGCGCCCAAGCAACCGCTGCGATTTCTAACTACACAGCGGGCGAATTAGAAACCGCAGCGGGAGGTCAACCGCTATCGCTGTCGCTCTTGGTGCATAAACAGCCCCATTTAACTCAATGGTGTTAGAAATCGCTCCCGCTGTCGCTACCGCTCCCGCTCTTGGTGCATAAACGGGGCCTTAGGCCCCATTTATGCACCAAGTGCGGGAGCGGTGCGATAGCGGGCCCGCTCCCGCTGTAAATGAGTCTGTTTATGCACGAAGAGCGATAGCGGTAGCGGTTGGTTAAAGGAGAACGGAAGGGGGGCACAGTCTTGCCAACTCAAACTCTGCAAAATAATTAACACAACTATTTGTCCTAAGTGCACGTGCGCACTTAGGTCAAGTTGGCAACCCTGGCTTGCGCCCAAGCAACCGCTGCGATTTCTAACTACACAGCGGGCGAATTAGAAACCGCAGCGGGAGGTCAACCGCTATCGCTGTCGCTCTTGGTGCATAAACAGCCCCATTTAACTCAATGGTGTTAGAAATCGCTCCCGCTGTCGCTACCGCTCCCGCTCTTGGTGCATAAACGGGGCCTTAGGCCCCGTTTATGCACCAAGTGCGGGAGCGGTGCGATAGCGGGCCCGCTCCCGCTGTAAATGAGTCTGTTTATGCACGAAGAGCGATAGCGGTAGCGGTTGGTTAAAGGATAATGGAAGGGGGACACAGTCTTGCCAACTCAAACTCTGCCAAATAATTAACACAACTATTTGTCCTAAGTGCACGTGCGCGTGGGTCAAGTTGGCAACCCTGGCTTCAGCCCAAGCAACCGCTGCGATTCCTAACTACACAGCGGGCGAATTAGAAATCGCAGCGGGAGGTCAACCGCTATCGCTATCGCTCTTGGTGCATAAACAGCCCCATTTAACTCAATGGTGTTAGAAATCGCTCCCGCTGTCGCTACCGCTACCGCACTTGGTGCATAAACGGGGCCTAAGACTCACGAGTCGTTATAGGTCAATTTCGAAACTGAAATAGGTCTAATTTGAATTTTACTAGTGTTGAATTTGAAATATACACTTAAATGTAACTAGGGAAAAAAGCAAAAGTATAACTATGCAATCTTTTCAATAATTGAATCATTGTATATGGAATCATTGTATATTTTTAATGGTCCAAAATCTGCTTCATCTTCAATAAATACGTAAAATACAAATATAGAGCAACTCACATTGTGGCGGTTACCATACTTTTAAGATAGTTGATTATTCATTGTATGTATTGACCTGGGTGTTTTGCGAAATTATCCATACACCGTCATAGTTTTTTGCCCACGCTGAAGACTATTAGTTCCTTTGTTTCGTTCTGTGAGTGCGTTTTGTTTACTATTACTTTTTAGTCGTTTAACTTTTTAAAACTATGTTAAAAAATGAAAATGACATAGGTCAACAACAAACAATAGGTTTTTTCTGGTATCCTAACCATCATTGTTAACTGTAAGGCAAAGATGGTAAAATATATCCAAAACTAAAACTGAAACATTTAGTCAACATGAACGCAATAACACGCAAGATGAAAGGCTGCATGTGATATCCTCTTGCACTATTCAAACTCAATTATTATACTATGATTTTGATATTATCTGGGAAAGATTGTGATTTCCTGTCTATAACTTATCTTATATCTGTGTTGGATCTGTTACTGCTGTATTGAATATGAGTAAAGAACACCTGTAGGGGGTCTTAGTATGAGGCTCTGCGCTGGTCGACCGTTACCCGCGACCGCAACCGGACCGGAAACCGTCTCCTCGAGCCTCGACCAGCCACTTCCGGTGATGATGAGCCTCAGGGCAGTACTTGAGACCCGAGGCTCACGAGATGCAAGAGAAGAGCGACGGAACACTACAAGAACGAGAGACTCTGGACGACTTTAACTTTGAGACGCTGGCGAACATCCAATATTACTCGAGGATAAGGAAAACTGTAGAAAATTCCTAAATGCGGTCCTATTAAAAGGGCTTGCTGACCCTACAAACTGATAGGAGGTAAATAGTGTATAGTCATATTCTGTTGTGGGATGTAGCCTAAATATCCTTCTCTGAAAGTCCAGTACTCCAAATTTCATAGCCTACTATCGGCAGACAGCTGTTCTTTTTTTTATATATAAAACTTGAGGAAAAGATGTCATACTTAAATTTATTTTTATATATAATACCATTTCTTACTAATTGTTCACTCTGCTTAGCAAAGGGGAAGGGAAGGGAAGTTCGTGAATAAAATCAAAGACAACATACAAGAACACAGGGAAAGGTGTACAGTGTAGAGGTAGCAAGTAGGAAGGAGCGGCGGGGCAAAGGTGAGGCAGAAGAGTGACGTCACTCCTACGTCACACACCGCCTGACGTCATATCTGCGTCAATATCACATGCACGTGCATGGATGGACGTCCTCTTGGATTGTTATTTTTGGAATATGAAATGATTTACTACAAACATTGTATATCTACCGTCTAGTTGTTCTATATACGTCAAGTTGTGTGTTCGGGGAAAGGCTAATGCAAACATTTTTACCCTGCGTTTCTCCCTCCTTCCACGGCATGTTTCCGTTCTGCTCATTTAATGTGTAATTCTCTTACTGCCTTTAAGTCGGCTGTCTTATTCTCATTAGTTTATACACTGATCATTGAAAATAGCTTTTCATCGATTCTGCAAGTGGTGTCCTTTGGAAGATGGAAGATGAAAGTTACATTTTTGTCTGATGACTTGTTTCCCCCATAGAATTTGGATTCTACTCTCACATTTCTGTATGTGTAATAGATGATACACCATTTACATTCAAATCTGGACTTATGTATCTTTTTTATGTTCGTTTTTTCTTGTGCAGTGGCTCTGGAAGTAGGGAAATGGCACAATGTTCTCAACAACATCTGAGTCAACAATTTTACATGACGATGTGTTCCTCTTGTGTTAATAACCGCAGCAAAATGAGTTTTGTTCAAACATCTGTATAATCTTCCCAAACCTATTTTTAATATGGCAAGAAATTAGGTATTACTATTTATTTTTACTTTCTCCCCCTATACCATCATAGTATATGGAGAAAGTATTGTTTTCGTCAAAATTTTCAAGTTTGAGTTTTGAGTGGATATATACGTTTTGGGTCCCCCTGGACCCAAAAAAGTGGTTTTCGAAGTGATGTCTGTGTGTGTGTGTGTGTGTGTGTGTGTCTGTGTGTCTGTGTGTCTGGATGTGTACAGAGCTAGAGACTACATCTGTGGTCCGATTTCGATGAAATTTGGTATGTAGGTTCTAATCCATGGTATCTCCAGGCGTTTTTTTCATTTTTTTGAAATTTTGATTTTTAATGGGGATTTTCCCATAAAAACCCATAAAAAACCGGAAAAATCGGATTTTCTCAAAAATGGCCCGAACGATTTTGATAAAAATTTAGTATGTTGTAGCCCTTTAAATTCTGAACAAAATGGTACAAATCCCATTTCTGTAAAAATTACGGTTCAAAAGTTATGGTAAATTATGTTATTTTCCCATAAAAAAACCCATTAAATAACGAAAAATAGGATTTTAGACAAAAATCCGGTTTTTATTTGACATAGTATGTTATGGTCCTTACAATTAATTATGATAGTTTTTTTCATTTTTTAGAAATTTTTATTTTTAATGGGTATTTTCCCATAAAACCCCATAAAATAACGGAAAAATAAGATTTTCCCAAAAATGGCCCGAACGATTTTGATAAAAATTTAGTATGTTATAGTCCTTTATATTCTGAACAAAATGGTAAAAATCCCATCTCTGTAAAAATTACGGTTCAAAAGTTATTATAAATTATGTTATTTTCCCATAAAAACCCCACAAAATAACGGAAAATCACATTTTCCCAAAATTGGCTCGAACGATTTTGATAAAAATTTAGTATGTTATAGTCCTTTAAATTCTGAAGAAAATCTTACAAATCCCATTTCCGTATATTTACTCTCACCGCTTACACATGATAAAGGTTGTTGACAAACTTATGGGAGAAAGTATGTGTCAGAATGCTGATACCGTTTATTTTGTCTATTGTATTACCAACCCTCAGCTGATTATTATGTTAATATCGAATAACGTAGTAAGTAATACACCTTTAATTTATTTCTCCTGGTACGACTCTTAATGACGCCTACTGAGTACTGACAGTTAAGACCTTAAGTTCTATCTGCCATGGATAGAATAGATACTTAATTTTTTAGTTTTACTGTTTTACCAATGTATCAACAACTAAAGAATGAAAGACACTATAAAAGCCTTAGAATCCAAGGAAACCTCTAGCTCTACAACTTATTCTCCTTCATCAATTGAATTGATTACAGATTCTATGAACTCAACTCGTCGACTGCAGCAGTTACAGCCTTTTCTGAAATCATGCTAGCACCCAATTCAATAGGAATCTCCTTATTTTATATCATGCGCATTTAAAAGTGTATTTCACAATTGCAAAAGCTATTTAATTAACATGTTCAACAAACTTGTTTGGCTAGAATTACAATCATCAACAGGAAACCTCTGATACCATGGCAATCCCTGTTGGTGTGGTTACAACCGCTGTCGTGGTAACTCTTGTTACTATAATTTCAGTTGTTGCCATGGTTAAAGTTGTTGCCATGGCACCCCCTGTCGCTATGGTTACCGCTGTTGTCATGCCATTGTTACCACTGTTGATATGGTAACCCCTGTTGTTATGGTTCCCCCTGTTGCTATAGTACCCCCTGTTCCTAAGGTACCCCCTGTTTCCATTGTATCCCTGTTGCCATGATATTACTGTTGTCATCGTACCCCCTGTTGCCATAGATCTGCTCGGCTCCAATAGTAGTAGTCTAAATTGCTTTCATTGGTTTTCCTAGCTAAATTAGAGTTATGATTCCTTAATTGATAATTTAAAAATCCTCAGTGGCTTAGGGTAGGTTAAGGGTTAGGTCACGTCAGGATAGGTCCCATTCGATTCGTCGTAAATCTTTCCTGCATGCCTATCTACATAGCTGAACAGAACGTTCCAGTTTATGCTAGGGGGATTAGTAACTCTCTTCTCTGAAAGTTTAGAATATTATTTCTAAGTTCCTGCCGATCATTTGGTTTGCTCCGTTCGGCTAAGTATCAAGCTTGGGTAGTGATCGAGACTGAAACTTATTAAAGCCCGGAAAGCCAGAGCAAGGAAGCATGTGCTATGCTGCCCCTGACTTCCTCATGTCCTTGGACTCCGCTGCTGTCGTGGAAGGGGGAGACGCTCAGGAAGCGACCTTGGGCCCGCGAGGAGTCGCCGACCACCGAACATCGCCGCGATCGCTTACGGTTTCCTTGTTTGTCCGTAACACTACTTAGCTTTTGGCAAAATGTTTGACAGGAAAGATTGCTAGCGAAGGTTACTGGTGATGCATTGAAGGTGTGTGATATTTTATCATGTTTTTTTTTTACTATAATAGTCTGCCCATCCGAATTCGAATGGTACAGTAGCTGCTAATTGAGAGGTTGCAGTTATTTTCCAAGCGAGATCAATTCTGGACCTAGATACCATTTAAATGATTGAGCTATCAATTAACAATTAATAAAGCTACATCTTATTAAAGTGATACATAAACATTTGTGGTCATCGTTTCAAGTTGTTCACACAAAAAAAAAAAACAGGCGTATGACATACTGTATAATAATGTCTCTAAGAGTGTGTGGATTTGCTGAATATTATTGGTATGAACGAATTCCTGAATTGCTCTACCCAACAGGCCAATTTCCTTAGGGCTATTTACATTGTGGAAATTTGTGTAAGAAGGTTAGGTTTAATCAAAGAAAGGTAGTAAATGATTTGTAGAATTTTGCTTATACCTAGTTTTTATTGTAAATTTGAACCCCATAGGCCTATATAAATTCAAAGATAAGAACTTTACTACACTAAGTGGTAAAATTAAGTTTTATTTCTAAAATAAATTAAATGTTTAACAATTTCGTACAGAAGATCCAAATAACGTAATTGGCATTATATTATGCATCTTCTCTCCGTTGCAAAGCACGGGTATAGCAGCTCGCTTGAAACTTAATTTATGACATTCTTGAATGTAATAAAAGGTTGACATAAGATAATAACAATACCACGTTTTCGACCGTCACCATAAAAAACCTAAAAATAAGAATGGCGTAAATAAATTAATTAAAAAAGATTAGTGTATTGTTTATAAAAAAAAAATACAATGTAAAAATTGAGCTGAAGTTAAAGTGCAGGCTAAATTGAATACACTTTATAGGCAATGTAATATTGTTTAATATCAAACAATAAGTAAAAAACGCTCCTTTCGAAGAAATAGTAGACCAAAGACCATAAATGAACTATGAAAATTATACATTCCTTAACACTTGAGTTACAACAATTTATCCAAAAACAAGACGAGGATTAATTGCGTACTTCCAAAAACACACACACTCTTCGTAAAAACATACTATAGCAACATAGTCTTTTCATAGTAAATTCACCTTGTTCTTATGCAAATTTATGCTATGTTTATTTGTAAAATAAATTGATTTGATATTATTCTTTCATTGTGGTTAAATTAAATAAATTAGTTACACTTCATTTTGGTAGGTACTAAAAACGTAATAAGTAGGTCAAAACGTCTCTTGATTTAATGCATTGTGAGAAATAAGTGGAGTTATGACCTGGAAAACAACAACATACACCATAAACACCATTAGAAAGCAAATAAGTTTTAAAAACTAGATTATAATTACTATTAGCCAAATCATTATACAGTAACAATTAAATGCATTGTGAAAACAATTGAAAAAATCAGTATTTTATAACAGGGGTAATTTAAAAGTTGTAAAATAACCTATGTTATAAACTTTATGTAATAGCGAATAAAAAATCAAACAAATATTTAATTATTATTATTTTTACCTTGCTTAATATCATTATATTAAGCACAGATTAAACATTGATAGCTTTAAAAGCAGTATCTAAGATCAATTGAAAATTCGGTAGATTTTTAATTACGTAATCATAAACAAATGGAGTAAATACTAGCAATGAATTAGTTTTCTTACATTTTATTGATACAAACACGTTTTAGTGCATTGGCTTAAAAGTCTAATATTAAATTTACGTGCAATAGGTGTAATCTATAATTTCTTACCGGATAAAATCTAACAATAATATGAAAGTCTCAATAAGATATGATTGGTTATTATACTTGAGCTTTAATCAAGCTCCATTATAGATTATGATCAGCTGCAGCTATCTTGAACTTAACCGTACCACGGCCATATTGATTGCAGACGTTTTAATCCGTTGTTTACCGGAAGTTCCGGAACTCGTGCCCATATCCGGCGCGGAAACGGAAGCTCTTGTAGTAACGACACCGCCCGATGGATTTTTACTCAAAAGGATTTTGAATTTCCCAAGTTGGATGAATAATTTAAGACTCGACGGAAGTTTTATTAGTCTCTAAGTTTTCTTTCCGTTCACTTTCCTGAATATTGATCTAGACAAAGTTAGTTTTACCTCAGAGTAGTTCTACATTAGTGTGGTAAACACCATTCTTACCATATTCAAGTTGTGTAATGCAGAGAATAATGTTTCCAAAGTATCTTTGAGATAAATATATTCTACCTAATTCAATTATTCTGTAAGTGGTCACTGGTCAGTCATCGCACCAATTTGCCTCTAACCTAGCACTTATTGTTTTATTTCTCTTTTTAATGCAACCTTTTGGCTATAAAAGTTTATGTTTGTTTAAGGAGAGACTGGACCTTTTATGTCTTAAAAAATTAAATTTTTGTTTTTCGTCTAAAATTGATCTCCGTTTCTTCCTGATTAAGAAAATATATAATACTTAGAATATTAGAAAGCTTCTTATGATAACAATAAATAAACAAAGCTAACTCTACCGAGGTTTCGGCCACACTATTCTTATGGCTTTGAGTGTGTGCTGCAAAGCAGTGTGTTTTTTCGAAAGTTTGTTTTTTTATCTTTAGGTACACATAGTTCAAAGAGGTTGTAATACATAGAGACTTAAGATTTTGCATGCATTAGTCTGGGTACTTGGTGATTACATTAAACCGATCATATATTGATTAGTTATAAATTTTCATTCAAAAAATAATTCATTTTTATTTTTGGAATATCGCATAAAAATTTGTATTTTTTAAATGATTGAAAATCATTTTTATATTGATATATTTCTTTAAAAAGTGGTTTAACATAAATATTGATGTGATAATTAAGTGTGCAAAAAATCAGTATGATAGGCTTAGTATTTTTCTGCTATATGTACTTGAACTTGTAGAGAATATCCATTTAAATAGCATTGAACCAGAAAATGTAGTCTCCCCTTAGAACATCTATTTATTAAACCTACTAATTATAATAAATTAAATTTTTTGATTGTAGACCTATACCGTAAAGCCCCATATTGCCCACCTCACTCAGGTTACAGGCTAGGCTTTTGATAAAAACACCCCGTATAATCAATGCGTAATGGTAATAATCGAAATGTAATTTTCTTTTATACTGTATTTGGTAATTTCCTTGTATACTGTACATGGTTTGTTGTATCCATATGTTACAACTTATCTTGGATCCATATGGATACATATGGATACAAACATATGGATACATATGTTGTATCCATATGTTGTTTAAATTTATCTCGTTAATTTTCTAAAATAAAACCGTCATGACTATTTGACAACAAATAAATAATATGAAATATTAAAATTTCATTTACACTTTAACGAAAAACTAACTTTCCTGGAACATAGCCTAGCAATTCGTTTTACCTAAAACGATAATATTTGTAACAATTTAATAGAAATTGTTGGAATCACTTTTGAGATCATTGTACGCGAAAATAAATATTACTCCTATACAGTAGGCCCTATAGGATTACAATATTTTGATGCCATCTTACTAATTATTTATTCAAACAATCAAAGCAGATGACGATAGTGATATTTGAAATGGACGATTGTTTACTCCAATTAGTTATTTGAAAGTTACAAAATTGCGAATCTCATAACCCACAAGGTAATGGACATGGTATTGGAATCGCATAACCAACATTAGAGAATAGTACTGGGGGCCGAGCCATGGTTCGGTATAGTTTATTTCGTTTGTAACATCAGTATAAAGGAAACTCACGTATGATGTACAACTAATAACTAATTTAGTCTTTTACTATTTAAGTTTCAGTGGAATTTCAATTTATTATTATGGAAAGTTTCCTGAAAACATCTGTCCAGATTATACAAACTAACTATAAAAAAGAACGCATACAAACTGTAAAATCTACCCTTAAATAAGAATAAAACATTGAGTTGATGCCAGTTCAATCAAACGTCACGAACACCAACCTCATCTCCACTTGCTCTATTTCTCTCTATAGCTCTATATCGAGTAATCTTCTGTGTATAATCTTTGCTCAATAGTGACAACTGATATTCTTTACTTTGTACTGTATTATGTAGTTGGTTGGATAGAACTGTGAATATCTTGTTATAAACACTTGTTACATTATTTACAACACAGATCTTTTGGTTACTTTTTCCTTGTTATTTTGTTCAACCAACATAGTTACTTAGCAACCCATTAGACCAATCCTCATCAGAAAAATGTGAGAATTCAAAGCTACTAATTTTAGAGTTCTTCTTGTCTTTAGAACACCGGGATTGTAAGTAATCAACGCATTCCATTCCAAACCAGCAGCAGTTTCACCCCTACAATACAATCCACGGACTGAAAGTTTGCCAGTGGTAGTGGTAGTCACTGATAGTGAGCCGTGAGCCAGTGGTAGTCACTGATAGTGAGCCAATGATAGTCACTGATAGTGAGCTAGTGGTAGTAACTGATAGTGAGCCAATGATAGTCGCTGTGAGGCAAAGATAGTCACTGATAGTGAACCAGTGGTAGTCACTGATAGTGAGCCAATGATAGTCACTGATAGTGAGCCAGTGGTAGTAACTGATAGTGAGCCAATGATAGTCACTGTGAGGCAAAGATAGTCACTGATAGTGAGCCAGCGGTAGTCACTGATAGTGAGCCAATGATAGTCACTGATAGTGAGCCAGTGGTAGTAACTGATAGTGAGCCAAAGATAGTCACTGATAGTGAGCCAGCGGTAGTCACTGATAGTAAGCCAAAGATAGTCACTGATAGTGAGCCAGTGGTAGTTACTGACGACTCACGTTTCGGCAGTCTGTTTACATAACTCGCTGTTTCCCGGTCTACATCACACACTGACACTTCCTGGACCAGAGTCCAGCCTCCAGCCCGACCAGGCTACCACAGCCACGATGCAACGCATAATCCATGTTCTTGTTTATTTTAAGCCAGCCATGTTACATCCTCTATTACAAATGCATGACTCGATGTTACTTCAGAATACATAGTCAATAGTATAACCATAACCTTGGTTCGGGACTTAAAGAAGAAGTCTGAACAATGCGCAGCGAAGAGAATCCCTATTCGTAAGATCAAGATGGTTTTCAAATAAAACACTATACTCGTAGAAGTAATTATGTTTACAAGAACTCCGGTGGTTTTTGAATTAGGTAACATAATATTAATTACTGTACCTCCAACTTAAGTACCAGTACGAGGCGAATAGCAACAAAATGTTCGCTGTATCCATCAGCAATCACTAATCAGTATATCACCATCTCCACATTCAGCTCTGCATACAGTACTTCCACTTCTGAACCGGAAATAGAACCAAGATCCGGAGCTGAATAGTTCTAGTATTTTAAAGCAAGCTTGGGCTCGTCTTGGCAACGTCGCCGGATATTGTTCTGCTCTGACGTCTTATTGTTGTTATATCGATCTTGAAATATCATCGAGGACGCGGTTTGTTTATCATGTGTTCTGACTTGCGATCCAATAAAAAACATACCTCCATAAACATTTTAGGCTTACCTCAGAATAAATAGCCAAATCTGAATATTTAAGGTAGGGATGACGAGAGTTGATAGTTCAGCAAGGAGAAAGAAAGAGTGGTACAAATAAAAGAAGGAGTAAGTTATGATCTATGTCGTTATCGATAGAAATAAAATTACTTATTAAATGTATATCGATGTTTTGTCTGAAAGGGTGAACACTGTCTAAAAGTAAAAGATGTTCAAAACGCAGTGCGATTTCGTTATTTGTGATGCCATGCAGTAAAAGCAAATAATATTTTGTTAAGTTGTAATATTCAGAGAACTGCCACTAAAACATATCATGCATTTGAAAAATTAAAAAAATATATACTCTCTGTTACTAAAAACTAACACTACCCGGAGATGCATTAGCTAAAACAATCGCTCTTTTATTCCAATATACAGTACCACGATTTGATCGAATTTCTCGAATACGAAACATGATATTGTACATGAAAAAGATGCTTTCCGTTATCATCAAAGTTTTAAAATATGCGCTTCTCTGGAGTTGGGGGATGATAAAATGTATACTTATTTATCTATTCAATTCGTTGATCAAAAGGATTCGAATTACCACGAACTAGGAAGAGGAAGGCCCAAGCTGAGACAAGGAACGGTACATTTTGACAGTAATTATTGATCCGAAGCAGCAGAGCAGCGGCAAGGTCCCGGCGGGGGCAGTCTACCGTGAACCAGGGCGGAAACTGGAGTACAGCAACGGGTCCAAGGGTGCGGACAGTCACGGGTGTTGTCTCGAGGACGGGAGGATGCCTCTGGGAGTCAGGGATGTGGGTCATGGCGGGGGCAGAGTGCTTCTGGAGCAAAGAGCAATTAGGGAAGTCTCTGAAATAATACAATAACAATTAAATGTTTTGAAGGTGTATTACTACTTCACCTCTAATAAAACCTCGATTCCGCTTCAATATACTGTACTTCAGTTTTACATAGCATAGTAGAAATAATGAAGGTAAAGAGTTTAAGCAAATACTTGATAAAAAAAACTTACAATAGCTGCCATCATCTCGTATCACACCATCGCCAGAACCTTACATAAACCTGATAAAAGAAATATTTCCTACAGATAATTGTCAATAAGTTAAGATAGTCAGAATATATGTGTGTAAATAGTTCGGTCTACAGATGAGCAAATTTAATAAAACATAGCCCTACGCCAAATTTTTTCCATTAAAATATCATTTTTGGTTGTGCTAAATTTAGACCCAAATTTAAAGAGAGTACTGTAGGTTTTCTTGCCAGGCATTTCGAAAGTTCTGGCCTTAATTTTGTCCAAAAAGGATCAATTAATGTTTTAAAAATATAATGATAATCTGTTGTCATAGTTGTAGGTTTGGCCAATTCCACCGTTGGCAAGACCAACCACTTTTACTGACTCAGATAAGAATCCTGAAAATGTTAAATGAGTAATAAGTATAACTACACTCACAGAACACAACACCTTGTGTATCGATAGGTAGTCCGTTCCGTGGTTCTACCAAAGGTATCGTACTCTTTCCGTCTCGATTATGCACGAAAGGGAACAAACCCAACTTTGGAGGAGCTACGTAGTACTTAACTACCCTGTCATTTTCTGATCCTTTATTTTCTATTTTAACTGTCATCTTTCATGTTTACAAGGTGGCGTTCGCAGAGGCATCCACAAAATTGAGCGGAGTCATCAAGGGTTCATATTATATTGTTTTTGTCATACTGCAGTAAAAACAGTAGTTTTTAATGCATGCGTTGCGGGTCTAAAGTAGCATTTTTAATATTTAGGGAGTAAAAATAGTTTTTATCCTCTATGGAGTAAAAATCAGCTGTTGTCAACTCAGTTGTAAATTTCGATTGTAAACGATTGCATGTATAGAAAATATGTATCGATTCGTGCTTAGCAATTATTTTAACATACAGTCTACAGTCTCTTCCCGTAGCATTTTAGCATTGCAGATACATTAATCCATTCCCAAACTCAACACTGCTCACCTACACCCTACGTCGTTTTCCTCCCTTCCCATAGAATTTTAGGAATGCAGACACCTTAATCTAATCGTCATAAACAGTCTCCACACTCCAGACTGCTCACCTTTACTACTTCCTTCACCACTTGATACGTCACGGACCTGTTTCCTTCCCTTC
Organism: Macrosteles quadrilineatus; assembly: GCF_028750875.1. Taxonomy (NCBI): domain Eukaryota; kingdom Metazoa; phylum Arthropoda; class Insecta; order Hemiptera; family Cicadellidae; genus Macrosteles; species Macrosteles quadrilineatus. Next base: position 71,254,029 of record NW_026542595.1, on the reverse strand, counting down.
CAATAGCATTTTAGGGTTGCAGATACCTTAATCTAATCGTCATAAACAGTTCCCACACTCCGGACAGCTCGCCTTGACTACTTACTTCACCACTTCCTACGTCGCGGACCTGTTTTCTTCCCTTCTCATAGAATTTTAGGAATGCAGATACCTTAATCTAATCGTCATAAACAGTTTCCACACCCCACACTGCTCGCCTTTACTACTTACTTCACCACTCCTACGTCGCGGACCTGTTTTCCTCCCTTCCCATAGAATTTTAGGAATGCAGATACCTTAATCTAATCGTCGTAAACAGTTTCCACCTCGTTGGTTTCCACACTCCAGACAGCTCGCCTTTACTACTTCCTTCACCACTCCCTACGTCGCTGACCTGTTTTCTTCCCTTTCCATAGAATTTAGGAAATCAGATACCTCAATCTAATTTTCATAAACAGTCTCCACACTCCAGACTGCTCATCTTTACTACTTCCTTCACCACTTGATACGTCGCGGACCTGTTTCCTTCCCTTCCAATAGCATTTTAGGATTGCAGATACCGTAATCTAATCGTCATATAAAGTTTCCACACTCCAGACTGCTTGCCTTTACTACTTCCTTCACCACTCCTACGTCGCGGACCGTGTTTCCCTCCCTTCCCATAGAATATAAGGAATGCAGATACCTTAATCTAATCGTCATAAACAGTTTCCACCTCGTTGGTTTCCACACTCCAGACAGCTCGCCTTGAGTACTTCCTTCACCACTCCCTACGTCGCGGACCTGTTTTCTTCCCTTTCCATAGAATTTTAGGAATGCAGATACCTACCTAAATCTAATCTTCTTAAACAGTTTCCACACTCCAGACTGCTCACCTTTACTACTTCCTTAACCACTTCATACGTCACGGACCCCAAGCTAGTGTCGTCATTTGATTATATTTATGATCCATACCGTTTCTGTTCTAATATCTGTGGAATAATGCTATCAGCTATTTCTTTATCTACTGCATTCAAAAGTCAACAGCTGATCACATGTCTTGGTTTATGTGTCAAATACTGCTTCCATAAGGATTACATTGAAACTTTGAGACCCAGTGGGGCGGATTCCTGAGAGACTTTTTTAATGCCATATAGATGTTGGCACTCACCGATATGGTCTTTATCACCATGCAAAATTTGAAAACGATTGATTCAGCCGTCTAGGAGGAGTTTGCGTATTACCATAGATAAAAGGAGTATAGACATATGTATATACTCCTTTTATCTATGGTATTACGAAATGCATAAGAGTCGACGTATAAGAGCTTCGCTCGCTCCGCTCAAAAATATTGAAATGAACAGTACACTAATAACTGCTGCACTTATTCGTAGCCTCGATCTAAAAACCACAAATGAAACCAAAAACAAAGTATAGCCACATAAATTCCCTTTGAGCATGAGCTTTTGGTCAATGGGCATCGAACAACCAAAGACGAACAAAATACGACGAGCAGCTGAGAGCGGAGAGAAAAGCAATTACCAAACCAGAACCGCGTAACGTGGATGCGGCCCTAGATATAGGGTGCTGATAGGGGCGAGTCCTTGTCAAGGGCAGCAGGTGTGTAACTTTACACTGGGGGACCGTTGTGTAACCCACATACACCCTCTGGAACTGTTCAACTATGAATGGAACTGATAGACAGCCTCAGCTATCTAGCGGATCAGGTTATACTCGTGATGAAGAGCTTCTACACTCAACACTCAACACACGACATACGAGAAACCGCTGTCCATGAGCAGCTGTTCAGTCGAGTGACCATACAGAGAATCTCCAGCTTGAATGAAATCCAACTCTGACTCAGACTTAGAGCAGCTGCTACCCATGTACGTGACCTTGGAAAGACCTTGTGAATAAAGAACTTTAATCACCTGAAACAGAATTCATAAAAACTTAGTCGCACATGATCCAAATTACTAACTATTTAGCGACAGACGTTAAGACACAAAATCTGTACAGTCGTCACTCAAAATGTTTTTCTGCAGAAAAGATTTTCAGAAAAATTGTAAATTCGTGTGACCTGTACCTCAGCCGAAGAACTTCGCATATTCAGCCAAGCAGAAACGATAAGGAACTTGCGAGTGCTCATAATCATATCTGGAGGTCACTGGTTCAGTTCCAAGCGGGGTCGATTCTTAAATCAATCATTGAGATGGGGACGCCATCTAGCTGCGTGAACTTCGAAGGCCGAATAAAAAACATACAGAACCGGCGTTGTTTTTCAAATAATTTAGTATAAACATTCACTTAGCATAATCCCTTATGTTTTGGATGATCTCAAATTGTTTATTTTCGGAAACCCTAGAGAGGGTTCATGCATTCTCTTTATTATTTTTTTATACACGTATAATTCAATTACATCCAAATTTCTAATATAATCAATTTTTTTGTGTTGTAAGCAACTGCTTATTTTGAGTTAATATAACCAGAGATTATATCTCATTGTGCATTATCAACAGTAAAATAGAGAAAGAAACATTTAGTGGACATCAATGCATTTACTCGTTGACAAAAATGTAACACATGTCAAATTTGCCTTTAGACTTTTTTTTAGATAGAATGAGAAAAAGGCTTGTAGTATTCAAATTAATAATGGCTAAGACTAATAGTAGTGTCTAAAATAAATCGCTACTTAGTAACAACCAACCTTACATTGCAAACAGTGACATCCAATGCGAGGACGTTTTGTAAACACATGCCAAAATTAGGCCTATATCTAGGTACTGCAGTAGGAGTAGTTTACATGCAGTATGTACGTTGACAGTCGATATAGTATGGTAAAACTTGGGGGTAATAATATTGTTCCATTTTAAATCTTATCTGAACCATTCTATTAATAACCCATTTTTGAAAACGTGATGTGGTAAGTCGGAAAGTCAATCAGCATTAGCCAAATAACAACTCGGGTCCGAAGTATCTTCCTTGAGGAAGTCCTCGTGGCGCAGTTATCGTCTATGATAACCCCTCGAGTCAATTGACCAGTGGCGTTTGTGCAATACCATCTCTACACGCGTGTGGTGTGGAGGTTGACTGTTCGCAACAGAGACAATGCGCGTGACCAGATGAGTCGTTGACCTCACTATTTGTAGACCAATTATATCATCTCTGCTGTGGTCCGTCTCTGTCCGTCTCGCACATTCCTCGCACACTCCTCCAACTTCAAAGTCGGTCACGCTTCTGGGCAGGTAATAATGCGTTCTCACGTTGTAAATCACGTGGACACTCAGGGGTTGCATCATGGTAATCCTATTAACATTAAACGTTTACAATGTGCGTATCAGAAACTGGTGGTTCTAGTGATCTTGTTGGTTTACCCTCGTTCAGTGACAATGGATTTTGAATAGGATTGATAAGGGTATCATTGCGGGTTACGAGGTCTGTGTTTCATAACAAAAAGGCTTTGTGGATATTTTCAAGGCTGGGATTTACAACTGAACGGAGAAACAAGGTGTAAGCTACATGTTGACAGTGTTGTGTGCCAACAAATGAAAGTAATTGTATATTGACTTACTATTATCACGCGAATGCACTGTTAGCATGTTAAGTTTTACATCGTTTCTGACAGTTACTCCAATCAACTCTAACGTCGTGTTATATTATAATTCTTGAGTGCGAATTCTCTTTTAGCATGATTTACTAAAACCAAACCCATCTCTGATACAACATAGGTACTCCATTATCACTTCATCAACTTTACCAACTGAAAGTTACGCTGTGATGGAATTGACTATTAGGTACATTAAAAACTACAATTACAAAAGCTGAACTCTAAAATCTGAAGATGGTTTACCAACCGTTTCGCACATATCCTGTATTGAGAGACAACCACATTGTAGTATATTTTTGTCTATTAATAGTCAAAGTCTATACTGTCCGTGAAAGCAAAGAGCCCTGACTTGCTTTAAAACTATGGTTTATGTTTGATCTCTTTCAAAACAAAATATAAATAAAGGTGGTGATAGCCTTAATGTAGGGCTACAACCACAAGCAAATCAAGACAGCTTCACGCTGCCTCCTGGGGGGTGTATCCCAAAGAGAGGGTTCAGGAAGTAACAAATTCTTCCCTCGTCAATTAAAAGTCTCCAGTTTTTCCTCGGTCGGCGCGGAGTCGCGTCTGTGGAACTACTCAGGCCAGTCCCGTAAATCATGTTTTTCAACACGGGCCTCCATGTTTGGGTTAATTATGGATTGTTTGAAAGATTGCCGAGGCCCAGCTGCATGGTGTGACAAGTGCACGGGGAGTTTGTAGGGTCACATGTGTTGCTTGGGTGCCGCCGGCGCTACGCTTTGACTTTGACTACCAGTCCAGACAAATAGATGGTCCCCACCCCAGCAAAGTGCTCCACAGATGTGCTACAGATTACAGATGTGGCCTCTAATGGGCTCTGTGGAACAACTCTATCACTTGTGTAAGTGGAGATGGGCGAAGAATGCCTGATTGAGCTAATCAATTGAGGTTGTAAAGTCCGTGTGTTTTTTTGGGGGAGATAATCAAGATTTTGGGAAGATTTCACACGAGAATCAAATTTTCCAGCAAATAATAGAAAGTTGTAAATAATGAAGATTTTCATTGAGATGTTCAAACGAAACTACAACTGAGTAATTCCACCTAGAGGTATGAATTCCACAATTCTTGGTCATCACTATGTTGCTAAGATTTATGTATATGATTTAATTTCAAACATTCAATTTTGCATTTCAAGATGATGTTTAAATCTTATTAATACACCCCCGGATGATGGGTAGTGGATGATGGACCGTAAACGTTATGGGTTTTAAATAAAAGGGGTGTGTACGAGTACTACTGTAGCGACATGACCTGACATTGTCATCATACGAGCATTTCTTAAAGACTTAAATATATCGTTCGTATATAATTTTTAGACTGTCTTTATTTGTTCTGCAGGTGATTGGTATATTGTTTGTGGAGTTGTTTTCCTCCAAAGGTTACATATTCCTTAACGTATCAAACCTTTTTACTGTACATATCGAAGTCCTAAGAAGAAGCTATCTAGAAATGTATTCCTGGTCACCTAAGATGTTATTCCGCTAGAAGAGATCCATTTCCATCTTCTCCAATACTATTTACAGCGAACTCTGGCCGTTTTGCAAGACAAGGGAAATGTAAGGCTCGCAACATTAGAATTGTTAATGTTTGTTTCCTGGTCTCCCACGACGCATTGTTGCTAAGGCGACACCGTCACAACTCAAGATGCTGACGAGTAGAAAGTGGTGTCAACCTGACAGATTTAAATGAATCATTGCTTCTCGATGTGTTACATTGTTATGCAAGCTGTAGCAGCGTTATCCTACAAACCGGTTGTGAGAATACATTACAGGCTAGATCTGGTATTGTTCAGTGACTGCAAGTTGCACTTAAACCCATAGATAGACACTCCAGCCAAGAATAGCCATAAGGCACGAAACCTTTTTTTGGAATTATCAAACTACCGTACTATATTGGCTGTACTCAATAGTTAACATTTCGTAACAAAATGTAAAATAAAATATGTACCATCATCATCTAAGTCTAGGAACACAGAAACGATTACGTACTTCTAACATAGTCAGTGATTGAAATGAACAATCTGAAATAATCCATCGAAATGTCAACCTTCCCTCAGTCTAAGAATCTTGTTCGGTAACTGTTGTCACTACTAATTTGCTTCCTATAGAAACATATTAACCTGGACATAAATGGCATTAGCTTCTGAGCGATGGTCTAAAAGATATCCAAGGCTAAACTTCGGTGGATCAATTCTTATAAAAATTAAAGGTGTAAACAAAATGCACTTATGTGAGCTTTCACGATTGTCTCGTATAAGGGGAATTGATAAAACTATTATCGCTATATATCGCTATGGTATCGTTATATGCTACTCTCAGTATATACTCGTAGTAGAGTGTAAGTATGAAGGAAAGAAGAGAATATTTTGTCCCCAGCACATGTAAACTAGTTTATCTTCTAGAGCTTCCTTCTCTCCAGTAGTCCAGTAGAGCAGAATTCATAATACTTGTAATCCCAACCTTCCAGTCAGAAACTGCCGGAGTAGGATAAGAAATTACTCAATCAAGGCATGAGGATGGGCTTATTTTCGGTCGGTTACCTCTATTTACATTATTATATAATGACGTTATAACGATAAGATTAGAGTCGTCGTAACATTCAAATGACTTATTGGTAAATCGCGGTTAAATAAGAAGATAATGACAGTTGCTCGGTGAAGATGATTTGGCAATCGACTGCTGAGAACGCTCTACTCGTAATTGTGAATTGTGGAACTTGTATATTTCTGATTTCATTATGGCCTTATGGTTTGTGCATAGGTTCGTTTTGATTTCATGATAAAAATGTAGGAGCAAAAGAAATTTCGACGCCTCGGCGCTTCTCTAAGCGGAAAAGGAGAGAATGGCGATTAGTTACTACACTACTTCAGTACTATACACCCTCTTCTCATACAAACGTTACGAGAAAGAACTTGACTCCATGTGCAACTCTTAAATGTGGTTAAAGTTTGGCATTTAAAGCTCTAAATATAATACGAAAATTACCAGTTCGATCAGGAAAAAAGACAATTCAGAGCCCAGTTTTCATTTGTCTTTGGGATATTATGACTGCAGTAATTATATTTTCCAACAAAAGGTCGTGGCTTGGTCTCATTTGGACCTTCGACCATTCCCTTGCAACAAAACGTTAAGTGAAACTCTTAAAAAATGCACAATACAAATTACATTTTTACCAAACCTTGTTGCTAATTTGTTACCGATTCGCGTTATAGCATTAAATAAACATTGATTCGTCTAGCTTGCTTATAAATTTGCCTATGTCCATTATTAGCCTATGATCCAGTGTGGTTTCAAGAGAGTTATATATTTAGAAGTATTTATATTATCATTGACTTAATATGACGGCTATTGTTCGTCGAAGATGATTGACTCGTTTTTCGGAGGCGACCAACATTTAGCGTTGACGAAACCATTTCCTAACCTATCGGCAATCTATTGCACCAGCCATGACTAATTTGAACGATAAGCGCCTGAGAGGTGGCTGTAGCTGTTAAGGCGAGAACGTTAGCGGTTAGCAATGATGGAGTTAATTGACAGATTATCAGCTGATGGACCGGACACGGCGCCGCCATCTTGTCGTCAGCTGATTTGTAAATCTGCCGCGCAGGCGCAATGAGTCTGACCTCTCAATCAGCTGGCCCTGGTCAGTGGTCACTCAAAGTCTGTCATTGTCTTGGAGGATGTGTATATTGTATGACAGCAACTTTTAACGTCTTAAGATAGATATTGTTGTAAGTAATAAACACCACAACTGATAGGTAAACAGAGGGGTTCACGAAGTTTTGGGATTCGGACCGTTCGGACCATTAACACATCGATGTTCGGACCTCAACGTTTTCAGGAAGATCGAAATCTTAAATATGACGTTGGTACAGCAAGCCGTCCAACTAAACGGAATGAGACTGAAAACAACTAACAAAAAACAACTGATAACAACTGAAAACGACAAGAGTTTACAAAAATACCCCTGCCGCAGCAAACCTGTAGACTAAGCGAATTTCTAAAAGAAATGTTATTGATAGCTCAGATTCGAAAACTCCGAGATACTTGTGATTGATTACGAAACATAGTAATAGCATTTGTTTTTCTACAATACATACGCGCACATTAATATTTGTCTTTTGAAAACATGTAATACACATTAGCGGACTAAAACTTAATCGCGGAAAACCCACACCTCAGAAGGCTTCATAAAAAGAATATACATGCTACATGTATAGTTAGTTACACATTAAATCGTGATGAAATAGTCGGTGTCCCAAGAATACAGAGACTGAATGGACAGTTCAAGCATCTGTGGATTAGTAAGAAGAGAGAGAAAGATAATCTTTTAAAATACGAGTACAGTATATGCACTTTAATGCCCAAGAGACATTTATTAAGGTTTATAATTAATGGCCAAACATTAAACACATTCAGGTAGGTATCAATTGGTATACTGCAAATAAAACATGACTCTATTGAAAATTATCCCGTTCTTGGGGGTTTTACCATATTTGGTTGTCACAAAATTGCTATAATAATAAGGATAAGAAGAATACGAAAACTTAACTGAATTCTTCCGCTAATAACTTCATTGTTGTGTAACCTTTTTTAATAAACCGTTTCATCTTGTCTGCTTGGATAAACAAGGTCGATTTAATATCTTGAATTGAAATCTTATACAACACTTGCTAAATCCATTACTAACGGTGCTAATCCATCCATATCTCAACAAGAACAATCTTTGTAATATGACAAAATGCAATGCTAAGTGTGTCCTAAAAGGCAAATTACTTCATAAATAATGGAAGCTGTTTTCATGAATTCGTGAACACATAAAAACAAACACACGCTCTTGAGCAACCCACAAGGTCTGAAGTAAGAAAACAATGAGTAAAAGTAGTCAACAAAAGCTTCCTTGAAAGAAGGGAATCGCTAGGAAAACAGCCTCGAAACGTCTTAAAAGCCACATCGATGCAGAGTAGAAAACTAAAATAGAATCTAATCGTGATGTTTACCTCAATATTGGTGATCTAAACAACTTAGCGTATGTATGACCCAATTATTAGACAATATTCACAGGGAGTGTGTACAATTCCCAAACATGCTCTTGGAAACATATTCACACTTCAGCTGTTTAACTTGATGAATCAATCCCATGCACATGATGCTTAACTTTTCTAGGTCTGTCTAGCAATTAATTTTCTTTATAATTTCCATACCATGGTTATAGTTTTACAATTTATGTAAAGGTTAGATGTGTGGCCAATATTTATCGTATACATACAGTACATAAGTGCGTCATAGAAAATTTAGTCATAGAATATCTTCAACGCTGGTGGGGTAAGTGGAAATTAAGACATTTTTCAGGTGGATATAAGAGAGATATAAAGTCAATGATATAACGCCTCTTTCACACGACGCGGCGCGCGCCGTGCGGCGCCCGCCGGATCCGGCGTAGGGCTATGGGAGTATATGAGTCCTTTCACACTATGTCCGGCGCGCGCCGCGCGGCGAATTCGCCGCACGGCGCGCGAGTTACCGCCGGATGCACCTTGAGCCGGACGACAGCGCCGCGCGGCGTCCACGCCGGACAACTCGGTGAAGGTGCATTGGTTCTTATGGGAGCTTTCACACGGTGCGGCGCGCGCCGCACGGCCCAACCCCTACGCTGCCTCATTTTAGGCAAACTACCTGACCAAGAGGGTGCAACAGTTAATTAAGAAATTATATATCGTTGTATCGGAAAATAATATATTTAAAGTTATTACAAAACATACATTTTTATGTTAATCCCATGCAAATCGACCAACTTAAAGTATTAAAACAAAAATTTTCCTTTAATAAATAGAGGAGAATATTTAGTATTAAATTAATTATTTAAAAAATTTAATTAGTAATTTATACGTAATGAAACATTTTTTTTTACTTCTAGAATACAATATTTTCAGATATGACGAATACTTATATATAATACGTGAAGGTGATTTCTACGAAATACTACTCCTCCGTTAATAATGAACGGATTTTTACAAACGATGTGTCAAAATTAAGTATTTGTTGTGTACACGCCCCCTTTCACCAATTCCTGTAGTTAAAGTCCTCGGGCTTTGCCCCTCAGGCCATCAAAATCCCAATGTATATATTTCCCAACAGACTAAAAATTGTGAAAGTTCTTGAACTCCCATACCGATTTGCATAGTTTAAGTTCCATGATATGACTATTTATTTTTCCAAGATCTTTCACTAGGGAGATTCTTGGTCATGTCATTTACTTATATTATGCCTTTTACTAATTGTTCACAGTTGTACTGAACAGATTGTAAAATAAAATAAAGTTAAAAAAATCTTATGAAGACAAGATTTTGTTTAGTTAAACGGACGAATAATTTGTATTAATTACAGCTGTTCATAGTACACACATGATACACACAAGAGTTTTCGTTTTCAGTTTCGATAGATGGAGTGGAGTGAGCGTTCGTTTTCAGAGTGAGTTCGTTTCCAGTTTCGATAACTGGAGTGGAGTGATTGGTTACATTATCTTTGAGTTGACTCTCACACGTCAACGGAAATAGTGACAGTTATTCGTAAAAAAACTCCTTTAATATTTTGCAATTGCTCAAATTCGAGCAACAGGTGCACTAGTTTATTATATTTAAAATTATCCTATTCATTTAATTTAAACTTTTAAGTGGAGTATTCATTTAAAAGCCATAACTGAACATAAAATAATAAATATTTAGGAGTGCCGTACGGCGCGCGCCGCACGAAACCGTACTAGTGTGAAGACACACGCTTGTCCGGCGCAGCGCCGCGCGGCGGACGCCGTACGGCGCGCGCCGCTTCGTGTGAAAGAGGCGTAAGGAACACCGTGAGATTATGTTCTCTCCCGCCCTCATACGCATTTTGCTGGTCCCTAGAAGCGATGTATGTTTGGGTTGACCTGACCTACACGAATTTTCACGTCATCACTAGAGTTTGTCACCCCCAGCGACACTGCAAGGTAGCAAGGTCAGTTTCTGTTATCTGACGTGTTATCAAGGTCACTCGCTGACCTTGTCGCGTCTGTGTTTATCAGCATACGCGACTACGGGCGTTGCCCCTAGTCCTAGGTCATGAGCTCAGTTATACATAATATCCAGAACTCTTGGTAAACAATATGTTGTGCTTAAAGTATAGCCATGAAAGTCAAGTGAAGAAGTACTTGGATTGTATTACAACAAAGCGAATAAAGTAGGACTGTAGGACATTTAGGTTAGTAGTTGCATTATTATCGCCAATTATTGGTGATAATAATGTATCCCATGATAATAATCATAATTATTATGAAGGGGACGCTATTAAAGGAAGTTTAACCAAAATACTTGATGTACAATGCAGTTGTCTACTTGCAACATTGAGTGGAGGCAACAAACGTCTAGAAGTGTTTCCACGGCACTATAATCAACCTGTAGTTTTTTCTCAGGCTCAGGTCACTATTTCTTTGTCAAACTAGCTAATAACCGACGGCTAAATGTACTTTATAAAGGTTTTACCACATTTAGTTTAGGTTGTAGCCGTTCTAGTGATGTGGCACATACCATAGCTGTGTATTCCTTTCAGTAGGGACTTGAATTGTGTAGATTTTACGAAATCAATCCAGCGCGGTGCATATATCTTGTACCTCAACGACTAAGTAAGTCCCAATCTGTTTTTTTTAGTTCAATTAAATACAGTATATGCTAAGATTAACATTTTTTCAAATGCCTAGTTAGCGAGATGTGGCATTCTTATTTGTTATTAAAACTATTTAATTCTTTTCATATTAATGATATTTAGTATACAATTTTAGCAAGTCGTAATCTATTTCAGAATAATGTATACTAGAGGTCGGCCAGTTGTCGAAAATCCGACCAAAAATATGTAGTGTCCTTCTCTATTTCCACCCCACGCTGTACATAAATAAAACATGTGATTGGAATTTCTTCATTTTTTTTAATTTTCTGTTTATATTTCGTTGTTATTTTATTACCACTCCTTAAGAGTCTTCCGTAGTGGAAGCCATGTTGGATTTCTTCCCCATAAGAACAATGTTAACTTTGGGTCCAAATATCTCATCAGCAAATTGTCATATAATTATGGATAAGGAGTTAAATTTAAGGAATTGCGGTCCTCTAGAGATTGACGTTTTTTATTTCACAATTTTTAATTTTTATAATGAATAATTGATTATTAATTAGCTTAAAATTAAGCTAATTATTGAAAGGAAATGAAAATGGATTTTCTAAATTCAAAAACCTCAGTCACGAGTCTATTATGTTAAAAATACAAATTATAAATTCCAAAGCTATATCTTAACAAATAACGCCGTTACGTGTCCACAAATGATGTAATGTTTAACATTGTTCTTATGGGGAAGAAATCCAACATGGCTTCCACTACGGAAGACTCTTAAGGCCCATGTTAATCTTTTTAGGTTTTAAATTAATGTGTGTGCTTATTTTGAGCCTATTTTCTTTCTAACAGTTGGCGTAGATTTTCCCTGCAATGCACAAGAGCTGAGAAAAAAGGGTTTCAAAAAACATGCTTGCCTATTAATACATAGGGTATTTTAGAATATTTCAGAAATCTATATAAATAAAATTAGAGTTTTGTCTGTACATTGCTCAGAATTATATACTTTTAGGTTATTTTTACGCTTTGTACATTAAAGAAGCAGAAACGAGTCTTATCTCAATTTCTGTCTGTCTGTCTGTCTGTCCCTTTGTCTGTAACACTCAAGATGGCATTTTACGCAATCTTCTTCGTGAAAACCAGAGTACATATCAAGATCCAAGTCATTTTAATGTATTCAATGGATTGGCGAGAGTGTTTTTAGTTATTTAAATATAGCCTCACTACTTTGTAAATAAAATTACGGACGTTCAAAAATGCAGTTTTGTGCGATTTTTGTCAAGTTTTCGTTCAATTTTTATCACATAATCGTCTATGAAATAACGAACAGCTGTTCGGATCGAGATTATTTTTTCTAGCTGTCAATGACATGTTTACAAATGTTGTTTACAAATACCGCAACTATTTCGAATCACGTTTTGAAAGCAAATCCCAACCAAGTGAGATTAAAAACGTTTTTCTTACATAATAACGGATTTAATTAATCGCAAGTGCAATAATATAGTCTAATAGTGTAACCGTAAATGAAATTAAATAACTAGACATCGTCCAAATCGGAACCAGAAATTCTTTGAGTATAAAATGTTTCTTGAGTTTTGACAACCCGAAAGAAGAAGACCCTTGAATCAGTGTTGTATAGGGCTGTGACACTGAAATGATCGTCGCCAATAGCTTACAAAAAAGGTTTCCACTTATTGACGGCGCTTCAATGGCGGTTGTGTAAAGTTTAAAGTAAAAAATCACAACTGCAGTAGGTGATTGTAACAGAGGTTTAACAGAGGAAGTGCTAAACTCGCTTTTCCAATGTGTCACTTTCTGTTTCTACTCACCGTGTGATGCAATCGCTGGACCATACAGCCAATAGGCCCATAGCTCATATCTTGGGTACGTAAGCCTACATATGTATTCATAACAACCTTTTTGATGACGATCCTTGATACCGGTACTTTTCCACTTAAAAAATAAAATTACAAATGACCAAAACCCCAACATTGTGTGATTTTCGTCACATTTCCTTCTAATGTTAATAGATATACTAATCATTGTTTAGAGAATGCGTAATCTATTAAATAACAAAAAGTTGTTTGGGTAAGGTTGCTTTTTTTCAAACTGACACCGATAAGTTTACGCTATAACTTTTTACGAGAAAATCCAAAAGCAAGAGATCAATAACCTCGGGACTAGATATTAATGTATTTAATTGGTCCGATTTACTATAGTTCTTAGGTAGGTTCTTACGTAGGTACTGGTTCTTTTCCTTAGAACCGGTAGTTTACAAATTTGATATCGTTGGTGTTGCACCTTATTTATTAGAGCCGTCCGTATTCAATTTAAGTGATGTCTTAACTCTGTATAAGTTTTGCTTTTTCTGTCTGGATTCCAAATCTTAGCTTACCCGGTATGCTAAGAAAATGATAACCTATTTGAGTAAAACATTTGTTGGGCAAACCATCATGAATTGTTTACGCCTTTATATTGTTTATGTATCAATAGTTCGTGGCCTTTGTTGGATTGTTGTATTGTGTTGTTTTGTTGTATGTTGGTAACGCATTAACGTCCTTATTTCTCAAGAGCACCTTTGAAACTGAAAATGTCAACCGGAATAAAGTGTTAAATGGTGAGGTTGAGGTAGTACTTTAAATACGTTTAAGTTAACCGATGTGTAAAGTAACTTTCAATTATAGGCCTACTTTAGGGCTACGCTTCATGGATCTATAAAACATTTTTTAGTTTAATCATTGGACATATGGACCAACACGATCCGGGTGACATTTAATTGCGAAGCATTTATTTTGGCTTGAACTGTCAGATACTGTATTTGCGAAGGTTTATATATAATAGTTTTGCCAGCATATCTGCAAATATACAAACTAATTGCTGTTCTTAATCTTAATATAAGAAGGTTTCAACTGACTACTATAAGATCCCCGTGCGTAGAACGGGCACACAGCTAGTTATAAATAACTAGAGAACCCGTGCGGCTCAATGAGCCGCATAGTATGAAACATAACGCCGAGGAGAGCGTTATGCTTAAATTCGAGTATTTTTAGTTATATCTTAGAGTTGTTTGAAAACTTGTTAGAAAATTATTTTGAATAACTCTATTTGCGTCGTCAAGGTTCACCTTACGTTATTTCTGCTCTCAGTTTTAACTGATAAAATTTAATGGAAGCTAAACGTTCTGCTTCAATTCGAGTTAACATGTTGCAACAAAGTTTTTCCAGCATTAAGAATTGAAGAAAACTGTTGCCTTACTGATAACCCGTGTTAAGTAATTTAGTTGGGTTTTTTTTAGTTTGGTAATTTCATTTCTTTTATTTGAGACATCCGCCTAAACCAACGATTTTTTTCGTATAGAATCCCGAAAAGTCTCCGGATTACCAACTGGACAGCCATAATCTGCTTTGAAAGCAGCAACACCATTGTAAGTTGGTTAACGTGTCTCTCAGTCTTAGTATATGCCTCGCATTAGAACGTTCTTACGTTGTTCAGTGGAGTTTCTGGGGTTCTCTTAATACCTGTCTTAAAGTTTTGAAAGTATGGATTCGTTTGTCGAAATAGGTTAGTTAACTCTTGTAGCTATAAGATTTGGATAGCAATTGCAACTTTCTATTTTTGAACAACGTATATTATTTGCCTTAGAATCGTAAAAATAAACTTGATCGTCCCTACTCGATCGTTGAATACATTGCCACTAAAGCTTTCAATAGCAACTTCTTATTTTTGACTTGAATTGTCTGGATTGTGTTGGTGAATTTTCTACCTCTCTTTTTCTACTCTTCTTATACGCATAAGATATCTTATTATTGATTGTCTCATCCTCCCGTTTTCAATATTTCTTATTTGAACTTGAGGCATTTTCTGTTCTTCCAACAAAACTGATTAACTGTTTAACTTGGTCTTAACCTACTGAATATTGCAAACATTAATATTCACTCCCAAAAAGCTAGTGAGTTTCTTTTTATAAACAGCTGTTTTTTGTTTTTAAATTTGTTCTATGTATTTCTTATGGGGAAACCCCGACCTTTGAGAGGGTCTCACGCCCTTAAGAGTTGGCATTTTAAAATTCTAACCTTATTGCAAAACTACATATTGAGACGAATCTTTTGACACCTTAAACGTTGAAATTGGTCCGCAAATAAGGGAGGAGTTGCGTTAACAAAAAACGGCTTCACGTATTATATATATAGATTTTTAGATATAAATTTAAAAGACAAAAACATAATAGCAAATATCTTGTGAACTACACATTTTTTATATAAATTTGATCTTGATTTTCGTTTAATTTTTACCCATTGAACCCATTCTTGGATATTTGTACGTACTGTTAAGTATTTATTAGTTTTATTTATTTCAATCATATTTAAATAATTCCAAATAAGTCAATCAAAAAACATTAACCAATGTTTATGTTAACAATTTATTACGAGAAACTTTAAATTACAATTAATTCAATATTAAAATTATAATATGTTATTAAATCAAATTCTATTACAGCATATAACATTGTATCTAAAAATAATATGATTGGCAACACTGTTAATGCAAGCAATTTAACTACTCTAAAAAATGTTAAACAATTAAATTTTAAAAACAAAACATGTGACTGTGATGAAGATTCACAAAGAATAAATCGAACTGAAAGGAAATGTATGAAGAAAGTGTTACTATGAAAATTCGAGAAAATTATTAGCCTATAACATTTTTATTCAACTTCAAGAAGATTTAACCAAGAACAGTAAGTGATTCCTTTAATGTAAACAAAATTCACCTGTACAAAATACAGTCCACTTATTCAAAAATTAAAACTATTTTTACGAATCTGTTTTATTCATTGGGCTAACTCATTACATATTTGAAGACACAAAATAACTGTTAGTGCAGATTTCCACGTGGTAGCAACAGGTGTGTTCGCCACGAGTGTGGAAGTAATTCACGTCTGGTACCAAGGCCATTTCACCGCATTAGTGGATTTCAGTGAGATAGTTTAACCGTGTGTGAAGTTATCAACATGGATCATCATGGTACCATGGTCGTCAAGCCTTTGTTCAGCTACGCAGGTAACTGTGCTAACTGATTGTGTTTAGTAACAGTAAACCATTCATTTTATGAACTTTTAATCAGTAGCCTTGATAGTTTTAACTTACCGAACATGTTAATTTTTACAGAATGAATACGTGCTTACACTTGTTAAAAAATGCTGTTATGGACATTGAATAAATACACAGACCGTATTTATTGAGTGTTTCGTGGGTTTATTTTATTCTAGATTCATGAAATTATGAGATCCAAAATGTATTACCAACACGAACTCTATCATATAATACATTTTGACGAACGCAAACATAATATGAGAAAGTAAATTACTCTTAGTTTAGTGACGAATACTAATTAATAATATAGTATTGTAAAATTTAGCCCATATTTCCGGAAAAAATTAGGAGGTTTCTTTTACATAGGTACTTTTAAACTACATGGAAACACTTGCCTTGATTCCAGAATAATACTGACACATTGAGCTGATTGTCAATTAATTGACTTTAATAGTTACATCATTACAGTTTTATAAAAGCATTGTGTAGGCTATATTGAATTGAAATCCAAACATGCTTTAAAATATCGCAGCAGTGTATTTCCCATACAGCTTCGGCTATTTTTTGCTAAGATCATTATTTCTACTAAATTTAATTTTCTACTATAACATATCTACTTGAGTGACCTTGCAAAGAAAGGAATCAGTTTGTTAAATTTAGCAATCGTAAACTTTATGAAAAATATTCCTTGCACAACTTGAATTTGTTCATTATGCAAATTTATGACTATGAATTTGGCATGGAATTAACGTACGTTAAGAAATTATTTCTCACTAATATTCCGAACTCGGTCGAACTCGGTTGAACTCGTGTTGAAAAGAACAACTTTAGTGATGAAATGTATTATTTTTGCTCAGGGACAAAAAATACTACTTAAGCTCTGAAGCTTAAAAACTAACTCTGCTATTCAAATCGCCGTTTCTGCTGCAGTATAACGTAAAATTGGCTATTTCAATTATATATATGCTCTTGGTGTATAAAATATCAAGTATAACATACAATACAACTAGCGGAAGCTTGAAGGAAGTCCTGATCTAGGCGGCGCCTACATACCACTGGCGCCAGGAAATCCCTGTTAGACCGCAATTGAATCCTGGGATATCAATCTAGGCCCAGGTCACATATATGACGTTAACTGTTTATACAATTATTTAATTTACATTACGTAGCATGGAGGGAGCGTTCACGAATTAGACATTTTCATTGCGTGTCGTTTAATTGGTTCTTACTTTTGAACAAACCTTTCAGCGAGGTACAGAGGGTAAACTGTGCAACAAACTCAATTAGCAAGATAGTCTATCCTAACCTAATTCAACATTACGGTCGATTAGGCATTTATGTTTTAAGTCGAACTATTTTTCAGCACTCGCTGAACGCTATTTTGACCTGCGTTTGCCCAATACATGAAAGAGGTAAGCGATGGTAGCGAAATATTGACAAATTCGTCGGTTTCTATATCCCAGGCTCTCCACAAGTATAAGACTTTAGGCGTAACTATAGCCATTTTGAAATTTTTAACGGAGACGTCTTTAAACAAGTCAAAATCAGTTCCTAGTGGTTTATAGCCTTATAAAATGTATATATTAAATAGTCTGAACGGAAAACGAGAAATTTTAGCATTTTGAACAAACCCACTAAATGAATTACTAATATATTTTAAAATATAAATATCCGTAGCCTACTTCATCTATCACGCAAGGGCGTCTAAATATGACTTTAGTTAGTTATAATCATAATAGGAATTAAATTTGAAGACAAACTGCTTATTTACTTACAGTCATATTTGACTTTATAAAAGGTAAACATTTTTGCATTGATCACCTCAGGGGGGACAAGGAAATGATAAGGGCGAGTGGGTTTGTGGAACACATTTGAATTTTACATAACGTCTCAGTTCAAGTCCTAGCCAGGAACAATAAACAACCATCTACTAGTCTTAAGTTACGAGATCAATCCACAATTAAAATATATTCAACCGAAACAAACATTTTACAACGAATCTAACAATAAGGCTAGTTACTCATACTGTAACTGTGTAATCCGTATATACTACAGTATTGAGGTACACGCTTGAGAGGGGGAAGCGCGGAAATGGAACAGCGAAAGGAAATACTAGCAAGGTCAGCGTGGCTTTCTCTACATAACACCAACATTATGCAACGGTTACTCAACGCGCGACAACGTTGGCTGGTCTACTGCCCTCCATCCTGCACATAGGAACTGAAAGAAGACTGGAGGGTGTAGAAGAATCTCTTACTTCTCAGTGCTCTCCATCATACACTTTGGAACTCATGGAACACATTAAGTTTTGAGCAAAGGATCCTTTACTGGCCTCCATTCGACACATAGGAACTGAAAGAAGACTGGAGGTTGTTGAGGAATAATTTACTGGACTACATCATACACTTGGGAACTCAAGAAACACATGAGGTTGTGTCAAAGAATCCTTTACTGGCCTCCATCCTACACATAGGAACTGAAAGAAGACTGGAGGGTGTAGAGAAATCTCTTACTGCTCTTCATCACACACTTGGGAATTCAAGAAACTCATGAGGTCGTGAGCAGAGAATACTTTACTGGCCTCCATTCTACACATAGGAACTGAAAGAAGACTGGAGGGTGTAGAGGAATCTCTTACTGCTCTTCATCACACACTTGGGAATTCAAGAAACTCATGAGGTCGTGAGCAGAGAATACTTTACTGGCCTCCATTCTGCACATAGGAACTGAAAGAAGACTGGAGGGTGTAGAGGAATCTCTTACTGCTCTTCATCACACACTTGGGAACTCAAGAAACTCATGAGGTTGTGAGCAGAAAATCCTTTACTGGCCTCCATTCACACATAGGAACTGAAAGAAGACTGGAGGGTGTAGAGGAATCTCTTACTGCTCTTCATCCAGGACTGGAGTTCACATAGGAATTAGGAGCTCATGGAACACAGAAAGTTCTGGACAAACGAAATCCTTCTTTACCGGACTCTGCACATAGATCTGAATATAAGATCTGCACTTAGGAACCCATTGAACATAGGAGGTTGTGGCGAATAAAGTCTTAAATGTCCTCCACATTCTTCACACAGGATCTCGTGGAACAAGAGAGGTTGTGGGCCTTGGCAGTCCTACGATCTGCACATGGGAACTCATGGAACACGGGAGATTTTTGGAAGAGGTAGAAAACCTTTATAGTGGTAGCAAAACGGGAGTGCCGATGGAGACCAGGTCAAGTCCCTTTAAACGCACGCACCCCCACAGGTCTCCATCGGCACTCCCGTTTTGCTACCACTGTAACCTATGGTAGGCCTCAGCTTTAAGTGGGCATACTAATAAATATTTTGCTTTTGTTATACAAGCCATGTCATGTTTCTGGCAGCAGAAAATATCCCGTTATATCGGCCACCGATAATGAAGAGATGTATGAAATGAAATGAACAATGTCTTTATTTAAGAGGCGAAGTTAGGACTTGCAAGTCATCTCTACCACTTAACCACATAACAATATGTATGGTATGAATAGTTGTTATCAGTTCTTATCTCCTCTGTAAAAAGTGTACAATCAAACCTAAGTTAATAACAAAAATAAACCAGTCCCCAATTCATCCATGAAAGTATATTATTGCATCGTCAAACACACGGCAATGCTAATTGGACGAGGACTGTGGAATTAATTTATCACCTCAGTTGTAGAAGCTAGACAAGACAGGAACAAAAATGTCTCGTTCATAACTCATTCTTGGAGGCCAAAAATACTCATGCTGGAACAGTTGGCGTCGGAAACACGCCATTGTCGTGTACCATTGTCTGTTATATCAATACGAATCATTCTTCACACCCATGAATGTACAGGGTGATTCAAAAAGGACTTTACAACTTTGAAAATTCATATAAATCTTATTAAACAAGGTACAGAGCTGGTTTTGGTGTTGTTTTAAAGGAAAACACTTCAAGTTTTTTTACCTTAATCTAAAGATGTTCTATGTGACTTCCGTTGGATTTGGGGAAAATAATTATTTAGGTATGAAAAAATAGTGAAAACCGTTAAAACATTTGAGAGAAATTTACAAAATTTTGAAAGTAGGGCGTTTTTTGACGGTGAAGGAGTGCGATTTTCGAAAAACGCATAATTAGTGTCTTGTAGGAAATTTAATTTCGAACCTACGATTTTTCCTCAAACCTTTTCTAGCTCTTACCGTTTAAGAGCTATAGCCGTTTGAAAAAAAACGTGTTTTTCGTTTTCAGAGGTCCGTTATTTTGGATTTTTGGGGGGGTTAAAATTTGAAAATGCGACTTTTTGGAATTTTATGGGTGGTTTGGGACCAAGTACTACAAGTGTGAGAAATTTCAACTCCCTAGCACATCTAGAAGTGGGTGTATCGCACTCCTCCACCGTCAAAAAACGCCCTACTTTCAAAATTTTGTAAATTTCTCTAAAATGTTTAACGGTTTTCACTATTTTTTCATACCTAAATAATTATTTTCCCCAAATCCAACGGAAGTCACATAGAACATCTTTAGTTTAAGGTAAAAAAAACTTGAAGTGTTTTCCTTTAAAACAACACCAAAACCAGCTCTGTACCTTGTTTAATAAGATTTATATGGTTTTTCAAAGTTGTAAAGTCCTTTTTGAATCACCCTGTATTTTAAAATAATTTATACGTAGTTTCATAATTTTGGGTTACTTTTTCACAGCATAACTTAAATAAACATGATTTCAAGTAGATTTCAAATGGTCAAGTAGTGAACAAAGTTGTTGGTTTTCAATAAAAATTGAAGAAAAGTAATCTTCTCATTCTAACAATCAATTATACAGTAGAGTACAAAAATCGTTAACAACCTTGAGTGGGTTGAAGTGCACAATTTCTTGAATTTGTGCGTAGAAGATTAAAACATTTTAATTTAATATTACAGTGAGATAAGCGTATACAGCATTTCAGAAATAGAATGATCACAGGAAGGCTTCGTCGGCGTAGTGTTTGCGCAAGTCCTGATGCAACGCTTGTGCGGGCATTAGCCTACATTGCGTCGCCGCTGTTGGGGTGCCTCAAGGAAGCACTTTGGGATCGTTATTCTTCCTCGTCTGCAGAATACAATAATATAGCCATTCCTATCCACGCCTAACGCGACCGTCCAATTGAATAACTTGTTTATTGCTGTGACGAATCTGTTAATCCCTCCCAGATATTCTTAGAGGAGAGTGACTAGTGGCTGAGTAGCATAAATATGTTTTTAAACACGATAACTACGTATTTGACAAAGGATGATGTAACAGTAAATTGTGCTATTTCAATCTCAAGTACATGCTTTAACTTTTCTGCGTCAATTTTATTAGTGGCTTTAAAAGAAAGAGTATTCTAATATTACAACGGTGTGCTAGTTGTAAAATCGCCAAATATCCATATATGAACCAGTACTGCTATGTACAAAGGTATTCAATAGTCAATTTAGTGTTAACTTAGTTATTATTTTTAGTGACCGCGTACTGTTATAGTTTCCTTGCGAATTATAGTTACTGGTAAAATATCCTGGAACTGTGAACCTGTAAGTAAGAATTAAAAATTAAAAGAACACGCAATGAAAAGAAAACTGGGGTTTACTTATTATTAAAACAGAAAATAACATATAAATACTTAAAACAACAACCATTTATTCAGTATAAACTACTAAAAAAAATACATAAACACAAGTGTAAAGTAGAAACGACCGTTTCGCGAGAGTTCGTCCAGCTATGACGAGCTGAAACATAGAAAAAATCAATTAAATTCCAAATGCACGGGACTGTGAGAGAAATCCTCAGTTGCTATGATCGACGACTTCTCTTCCGCAACACATTCAGGACAACAATGTCAGAGGGTGGCGAATATCCAGGCAGGTGTCTGGTGACAATAGGAGGTCCTTCGTCCTCGGTAGTCCGCCAGAGTTATGTGGGAACCCTGGGGGAAACACCTGCAGCTAACCTCCCCTGTATATACCTGGAGCTGGCGTGTCCAGTAGGGAGATTACGTGCCAGAAGCGACCCTGCAAATATCGTGCCAGAAGCGACCCTGGTAGTAGCGTGAGTGCCACTAGCGACCCATTGTTTGATAATGGATTTTACAATGTTTTGTTCAAATCGGTGTTAATGGCTTATAAACAAATCCTATTCTTGTTATAGTAATATGTGGAAGAGCCCAATATTCACCTAAAGAGCTATTTTAGCATCTCTAGTTTCCAGCTGCTAGCATAGGCTCAAGCTATGTGTGGTAACTTAATCAAACAGTTTTTCTTGAATTTTTATAATTTTATAAGAGCCAATATAATCAATTACCTTACCTTTTCTTTATTTTTCAATTTATTATCTAAATATGTAAATATGAGATGGTGCATGTGTGTTTGTTTGTATACTACTTAATCGCACGGGAACCATTCAAAAGATCTAAATAAAACTTCACATGGAGGTAGTTTATCAAATATACCCCCGCCGCAGCAAACCTGCTGTGACTAAACGAATTTCCATTTGTCTGAATTGATTTTCAATTAAATCTATTTAAATAACATTAGTTTTAATGAGTATCTAGGTTTGCTGCTACAAGGAAACTAATAAAGTGTATTTTTTTAGTAAAATATAAAATAGCTTAGTATAAAATAAATAAACATGCCAAGTTTGATCAAAATATATGCATAAACAAGCAAATTACATCATTTTACAATATTCTCCACAAGAATAACATGGAAGTTTTAAATATACAATTTTTTTAATTTTCTCCGTTACCAATAACCGTACAAAGACACTTTGATATACTAAATCATTTTTCTTTTTTTTTAGCTATTTAAAAAGATTTAGAGAGAAATTGGGTAATGTTGTGTTTTGAGGGTCAAAAATGAGAAAAACCACTTTTTACCGCATAAAACCAAACTCCCATGGTCCCATCATTCTGGTTCGCGAACTCATTCCAGTCTATCCCGCCTTACACGTTTAAACCAAAATTGGACAAAAATTACTCAAGTTATCGCGTTTGCGGACATATATAGAACGGATATATTAAAATTTGAACGAATTGTGTTTTTTAGCCTCTGGGGACATCGAAATGAAAAAGTAAATCAGTCCCGGGCCTAGGTCTTACCGTGCCACCTACGTTAATAGCTACTTCCCTATAGGAATATTCGCTAAAAATAAAAAAATAATGTTTATTTCAGTATGTAAAATACTATGTTACAATAGGTACTTTGTCAGTACAAATTTTATCGTTATGCCATAGTTATGTAATAATATACTGTCATAGTCATTAAATATGAAATCCCTCTCACATAGGCTACTGCCCGTGCGTGAGAAATTTACTTTATCAGTAAATAAACATTATAAACATAAAAAAATAGATATTTATAAAACATGAGATGAAAGTTAATTGGTAATAATTTGGTTGAAAGAAAAAAAAGAATAACTAAAATAAAAAATAAAGATAGGCTATACAAAATAACTGGAAGACAGTTTAATTATTTGGATAGTTAGTGCAACTTGGACTAATAAAATCCAGACAAAATTAAAAAAAGCAGAAACCATTCGAATCGTCAAACTTTTGATGTTTGCTACTAGCCTGTTTGGAGATAGTGGCTTCGTAGAATTTAATGAAGTAAACGCGTTAACAATTGTTAATATATTATGTTTGGATTAGGATTTGAAATAGATACTTGGACTCTTTCTTCAAAGTCCTGTCAGTTGCAAAGTAAAATTGCAACAGCTTGTTTTCATTTAATTTTTTTTTCTTATTTCATTACGTTTAAAATATCTCCCTTGAATTAGAAGAGACTTCTTAGTAATTTTTAGTGATAGCAGGTCAACAACATCAGGGGTTGTAAGCTGTCACTATGACTAGAAACCTCAAAATATTCTTTATTTAGTTGTGCTAGTATACTCTTTTCCATATAGGGAATAAGCTACTACCGTAGGTCTCATTGAAAGACCTAGACCCGGGACCGATTTCATTTTTCGTGTTGATGCCCCGAGAGAGCAAAAACACCATTCGTAAAAAATATGTAATTGGTAACTTAAGTAATTTGGTTTTAATTTATTTCCATTCTAGCTCCTGAGCTGTTATATTCAATGTGCTAAATAGGTTTACATACCTTATAATCCGACAAACAGCTCAAATAGTAGGCTGTTTACATGTTTCGGCTGTCGGTTTGTATACGCCATTGTCAAAACATTACAGTTGGAAAAGAAATACTTATCATTGTTTACTAATGTCCATAAACTTTCACACACACATACCTACAATAACGAATAAAAAATAAATAGGCCAAAAATAAATGCACCTGGAGTCTACAAACAGTTATAGTTTGCTTATTTTATTTATGGATATGTGTTGGTAAATGTATACTGGTATGAATTATACGGCGGGAGTATTTTGTTATGTATTTAATGTGACAGCAAATCGCATTCATGGTTTTTAATTCGGTTTAGTTTTTGTTAAGAATATAAGTTGAATCGGCGATAGTTCATATCTCGCCTCCCGCTCCAAATTCTTGGGTCGCTAGCGGCACGGTAGAAAATTGGTGGGTCGCTTCCGGCACGGGTCGCTTCTGGCACGGTCGCTTCTGGCACGACACCAGTAGGGATGCTGATACCGGATTACTTTTTGGACCAATTCATCTATCACTCGGTAACGGTAACGTTCGACGATTATTGATATTGTAATAATTACACTTCACATCGTGCATTCTAGACTCTAGGTTCTTTCTTTGAAACCCGTACTTATTAAGTCAATAGCTCCAAGAGAAATTAACAACATACCGTAGTGGGGCAACAAATCAATTACTTGGTATTGATGTTTCATAAAAAATATGTTTTACCTTAGTTCTTCAATTTTGTCAAGTGTCAAGCCTATTTGCCTGCAACTTATTATATCAATTATAAATAAAACTATGAGCAAAACTCTACAAACCTGTTACTACCATCTTGTAATCTAACATAGCCATCTTATTAAATAAATCTCACATATTTTTATTAAATGAATAAATCATCATCAAAAACCATTTCAAGGAAATAAACAAAAATGCTGTTAATTGAATCAAACAGCTGTTAATTGAATCAAACAGCTGTTAATTGAATCAATCAGCTGTTTCATTAAATTAATAAAATAATTTAAACTTTGGAGGCATGTAAGGTGGAACAGTTATGTTCATGTCTGAAGATATATTCATGAAACCAGAAGTCGATGTTGGAGGAGATCGCGGAAGATCTGTTGCATTCCTCTTCTCATTAGCATCCAGGTGTGAATTGGCAAAGACACCGACTCATCTTCCAGGCGAGTGCGAGGTTGGCACCAAGGTGACCTGTAATGTCACTTCACACGTTTCGTCAATATGTTTTGCCACTATATGAGTATATTTTATATATAAAACACGGTTGATGTGTTGATCCTGTTTCAGATAAATCTGTATCAAGGGGTTGATAAATTCATTCTTATGTAAACTATCTATTACAATGTTACATCACCCACAACTTGCTCTGTGCATCAACGGCTTGAAGGCTCTTTTAATCACACCACAGCATAAAAACATTTGCAGCTAAAAATCCATTTCATTTTCAAGATATTCTGTCTATTTGAGGTACGATACTGAAGTTCTATGTTCCATAACGTCAAGCAAAAATGAGCTCTATTGGGCTAAAAAAAGCTCTTTTTCAGTGTTGTGTATTTGGAAAAAAACATTACTATTGCGACGTTATAAATAGGTCCACTGATAAAGTGATTATGTACACCACTATTCATTGTGGATTTAAATTAAAAATCTAATTTTTCTATATATCGTCTATTTATATCTTTATCTTGAACTTGGTACTTAATTTAGCTCAAAAATCAATTTCTCCATTCTAAAATGTTATATATTCTAAAATGGATGGCCTTTAGCAATGTTTTGAACATTTGGTTTAACTTGCTGATTCTACTATCTGTTTTAAATTATTTGGAAAAAGCTTTCTTCTGTGTTGTAAAAGCCTGTTTCATCTTTTTCTATTTGTATTCTCTAGTTTTGAAAATTTTTTGTAATATAACTGTGATCATCGCGTCACTTTTGGTCACTGGCTGTAGTAATCTGCAAATGATTACCAAGTTATTCTATATACAGTATCCCTATTTCACTAAATATCAACAATGATATGATATAATTCTGACTAAACAGCTAAGCTATTCATTTTCCTAACCTCGTTTAATTATTTGTTTGGATAAATTTTCACAGCAATTTAGTGCAAAGAAATTCAATAGAACCCCAATTAAAAGGAACCCATGGCAGCTCGTTTATTTAAATGTAACCATCGAATAAAATTTTCCTTAAAATGTTGTTGATGTTTTATAGCACAACTTAATTTACAGTACTTTAAACATGCATACTCATGCATCGGGCAGCGTCTCAGGGAGTTTCACTGACTACACGAATCTAATAATTGAAGGATCGTCTACTAACAAGTCTGATTTGTTCATTTCACGCACATTTTCAATCAAGCATTTGAAATCAATTGTGCCTTTTCAGTTCTTGAGTTATGTAAATAGAACTTTCTTACGGAACAAAAATGTAGAGGTCCCATCCAGGAGCCCTGAGGTACTCCACGGAATGTGGGCCAATTCCCATGTTGCATCACGTTACATAAGCCAGAGTCGCGGGTGAGGACCATCGTGGCGAAGTCCCCCGTCCCGTCGTGAGCTGCAGAAGGCCTTACGTTCACCGCCGCCTCCAGGAAGTAAAAGTTCTCCAGCAGTTTCCCGTATTATGGAAGCTCATGTGATTGGTCGTGATACGGAATGTTTTGCAGGAAAAACTAAGTTTGCCACGTACACATAACGAATTCAGGAATCAAGTTGTGAATCAATTTACGAAATATTTCTTAAATATGTATTTATTTGACCTCTAAGAAAAGATTTCGTTAATTGTTAAAGTGCGCCTTCTTCTTACATGATTCTTCGAAATTTAGAATGACTTATCTCAAGAACTAACGGACGACTTTTTGTCAGGTGAGGTTTATAATATGTATTGTAGGCATACTATATTACCAATCAAGATTGGGACGATACAAGGGTGTATTTTAACCCAAATATAAGTGAAGAATTGAGTGATATGCGCTGTATAGCGTTTTAACTGACTAAATCAACTGTTTCTTTCACCAGGGTCATTTATTAAGAGCTAATGAACAGTGGCTAACTGGGTTAAATTTTGTAACATCAAAAATATATTTTTTTTAATCGAGCCTCCCAGATATTGAGGATGGATGTACCAAACTAATCGATATAATCAATATATAAACAAATCACCACAACCACACTCAACCGCAAAAATACTCAATTGCTTTCTATAAAGGGTCTAGAATCTAGATTCCAGATTTAGAAGACAATGTTAGCGAAGAATTTAATGTTCTTGCTTGACGGTGGTTCAAACAAGCCGATGTTTTATCTCACAATTGTCTCTCTGGACATATCCATTGTCCTGTCAAGGAAGCCACACACCGCATACTCCACTATGTTCACTCGTCGGTGCCCGGTGACCTTGACAGCACGGAACTGTTATCACTTGACCTCGCGGCCGCTCACCTCTGCTAGTCAGGAAGCTCTACACTCCTCGGCTTCCTTATTGCACGCGGAGTCTCATTACAGATCACAACATCGACAACTAATGTCTTCTTAAACACTGTGTGATGATGGTGCAACGGGACTCGGTTGTTCAACCTGGTTTCTTACCCGATGTTATGGGTCGAATAACGACCATAGCGTCCATAGTTGTCTACTAGTTCCTAAGGAACTTACATGACATCAGAAGTATGTAGGCCTGATTATTCGGATTGGCCTAACCAAAATTATTGATGCACTTTATTGATTTTTGTTGTATCATAGGAATCTTTTGCCACGAGGGTAAAAATAATGGCTTTAAATATAGGTATTGAGTAGAGTCCAGATACAGTGACGTTTTTGGAGCAGTTATAAATAATTTACAGGAGAATTTTGAAACGCCGTTCCAATGAGTACGTAACTAGGGTTCAGAAGTCATAGGCTGCTGATATCTCTGTTGAAGAATCCAAAGTAATTGTTTTTTTATAACATGCACTATATTTTTAGGAACCATATTATTGTGGTGTTTCTCCATAAAACGTCACCAAGAATTTTCGAAGAGGCCATTTAGCATATTACGTGACTGAGATGTTCAAGGTAACAGCGGTTTAGCTGACATAAAGTACTTTAAGGGCACAAGTACGATACAGTACGTATCTCTTTCATTCCAGTGATACCTCTTTCATTCTCGAGTTTGGGCATCACCTAGGTCCCTTATCTTTTCATAGTTCCTCTAGGTCCCTTATCTTTTCATAGTTCATCTAGGCCCCTTATCTTTTCATAGTTCCTCTAGGTCCCTTATCTTTTCATAGTTTCTCTAGGCTCCCTTATCTTTTCATAGTTCCTCTAGGCCCCTTATATTTTCATAGTTCCTCTAGGCCCCTTATCTTTTCATAGTTTCTCTAGGCCCATATCTTTTCATAGTTCATCTAGGCCCCTTATCTTTTCATAGTTCCTCTAGGTCCCTTATCTTTTCATAGTCCCTCTAGGCCCCTTATCTTTTCATAGTTCCTCTAGGCCCATATCTTTTCATAGTTCCTCTAGGCCCCTTATATTTTCATAGTTCCTCTAGGTCCCTTATCTTTTCATAGTTCCTCTAGGCCCCTTATCTTTTCATAGTTCCTCTAGGCCCATATCTTTTCATAGTTCCTCTAGGCCCCTTATCTTTTCATAGTTCCTCTAGGCCCCTTATCTTTTCATAGTTCCTCTAGGTCCCTTATCTTTTCATAGTTCCTCTAGGTCCCTTATCTTTTCATAGTTCCTCTAGGCCCCTTATATTTTCATAGTTCCTGTGGTCCCTTATCTTTTAATAGTTCCTCTAGGTCCCTTATCTTTTCATACTTCCTCTAACAGCATCAGCTATCTTAACAATCTCTTCATGTCATCCATCCACCTCCATTAGGTCTTCCTCCCGGCTCCCTTTCCTCTTTCACCTCAAACTTGATTTTCCTATGAATTCTCTGTTTTGGTGCATCCTTTGCACATGTCTTCTTAATATTGCTTTTCTACTCGAGTTTGGGCATCACCTAGGTCCCTTATCTTT
The DNA here is from genome assembly GCF_028750875.1 of Macrosteles quadrilineatus. NCBI lineage: Eukaryota > Metazoa > Arthropoda > Insecta > Hemiptera > Cicadellidae > Macrosteles > Macrosteles quadrilineatus. The sequence goes on along the minus strand of NW_026542595.1, from coordinate 71,224,606 downwards.
TCATAGTTCCTCTAGGTCCCTTATCTTTTCATAGTTCATCTAGGCCCCTTATCTTTTCATAGTTCCTCTAGGTCCCTTATCTTTTCATAGTTTCTCTAGGCTCCCTTATCTTTTCATAGTTCCTCTAGGCCCCTTATATTTTCATAGTTCCTCTAGGCCCCTTATCTTTTCATAGTTTCTCTAGGCCCATATCTTTTCATAGTTCATCTAGGCCCCTTATCTTTTCATAGTTCCTCTAGGTCCCTTATCTTTTCATAGTCCCTCTAGGCCCCTTATCTTTTCATAGTTCCTCTAGGCCCATATCTTTTCATAGTTCCTCTAGGCCCCTTATATTTTCATAGTTCCTCTAGGTCCCTTATCTTTTCATAGTTCCTCTAGGCCCCTTATCTTTTCATAGTTCCTCTAGGCCCATATCTTTTCATAGTTCCTCTAGGCCCCTTATCTTTTCATAGTTCCTCTAGGCCCCTTATCTTTTCATAGTTCCTCTAGGTCCCTTATCTTTTCATAGTTCCTCTAGGTCCCTTATCTTTTCATAGTTCCTCTAGGCCCCTTATATTTTCATAGTTCCTGTGGTCCCTTATCTTTTAATAGTTCCTCTAGGTCCCTTATCTTTTCATACTTCCTCTAACAGCATCAGCTATCTTAACAATCTCTTCATGTCATCCATCCACCTCCATTAGGTCTTCCTCCCGGCTCCCTTTCCTCTTTCACCTCAAACTTGATTTTCCTATGAATTCTCTGTTTTGGTGCATCCTTTGCACATGTCTTCTTAATATTGCTTTTCTCTGCTTTCTTAGCTATCCTTCAACTATCCCTTATCTTATCGTTTTATTCCTATATCCATCCAACCGTTGTTGTAACTTCTAATCCCTCGAGAATCGCAGTATCTATTTAGGATGGCTTAGACCAATATTTGTCTAACTAGGATTTGTAGTTATTGCCGAATCACCTTAGCTGTCCATCCAAACCACTTCCAAATACTGTATGGAAGAAATTTGAACGAGAAGAGATGAAGTTCAGGTTAGCCGTAGATATCTATAGTTCTTCGTCTGCATCTTTTCTACGGGTCGAAATCTTTGGGAGTATTCCTATCAAGGTGATGATTCCACCCTTCTTGTGTTTCTGTTGCTCCACCCCGGTGCCGTCGCCACACTCCACAGTTCATGGTGGATTGGTGGTATACTAGGTAGACCATACAGTCACGACGGTGGGTGGCTACTGTCGTCGCTACTACAAGGAAGTCAGTAGTTTGCCGATCTTGACGTCATCACAATATAACGGAAATGACAAAACTACCAGCTTCCGGTCAACCTACTTGCGCAATTCTATTCAACTGCTTGATTAACTAAGTGTTCTTTTCATAGGGGTTTGGCGGGTCGCTGCGAGAGCGTCTTCTTTCTTCAAACTGCAGTACTCTTCTGTGTTTAAGTATTTTAACCGTCGTTTACAGTCTTTTCTTTTCTCTATGCTATAATATTCAGGCTTGCTGAAGAATTTTTATACTTGAACCTATTTTTTAACCTTTTCTTCTTCATTATAATGCAGTACTCTTTCGTGCTTAAGTATGTGAACAACGCGAGCCTGTGTTTTCAATATAACCTAAATAAACCGCCGCACATGAACTATCAGTTAAGTATAATAATGCGGAGCTTCATGTGGCACTGTTTAATTTGTTTTTGAATATTTTATCATAATCCTGTTGGAGATTAAGTTGATAAAAACGAATCGAATATATCATTTTGGTTACTGTATATATTTCAGTAAACCGTAAAACAATATTATAAATTAATACTAGTGGTCGTCCAGTGGTCGAAAACTCGACCAAAAACATGTAATGTACACGTATTAAATATTGGATACTGAGGTAGACTTCCCATCCATATGGACCAGCGGTCACATTTATTATTTTTTTTTTTTTACATGTAGTTGTGTGAGCCATTCACCGAAAGCGTGTCTTAAATTTAATTTTCTACTTTATATTTTGTTGCTGACAAAGTTGATGGGTCATAACAGTTGCTATATCTCATTCAAACAGTTTGACTTGGTAAAAACAATCGTGTATTCGACAGAAATTTAGTCATCAAATTTAGGCTCACATCAAATACGACATATTAAAAAAAAAAAAAACTGGTGACAACTTTAACATGTGGATGGAATGTAAAGGTACAGGCTTCTCTATTTTCACCCCACACTGTAAATAAAACATGTGATTGGAATTTCTTCCATTTGTTTTGATTTTCTGTTTACATTTCTTTGTTAATTAGTCACCAGCATGGCAACCCATAAAGCCCATGTTAAATAAAAAAAAATCGAATTCATTTTTTTGTGCTTATATTCGAGCCTCTTTTCATTTTTAAAGGGATTCTGCACTTCTACAGGAAACTATCTTTCTAAAGGTATGCGTAGATTTTCCCTGCGATGCACACGAGCTTAGAAAAAAGGTATTACAGAAACATTCTTGCCTATTAATATATAGATTAATTAATTAATTCTATGCTTTAAAATATTATTTTCACTAAATACAAAACTTATCAACTAGAAACTAGAACTAAAGGATGATAAATTTCCCATTCAATAGATTTTTATGCCCATTAGCCCAGTCATTGTGTGACTTCGACCCTTGACTATGAACTTAAATCCTATGTATATAGATAATTTAAAATTAAATACAATAACCTGGTGAAAAATGTGTCAAATACATATTTTGTTGTTTTCATTACATTTTTAACCAAGTCAACTTAAAGGACAAGTGAAACCCCATTTTGAACTATGACATCTCTTAATTTCATTAATTATTAATTATATTAATGAAATTAAGAGATGTCATAGTTCAAAATGGGGTTTCACTTGTACTTCCTTTTTCTATTATTTTTTGTTAGGATAATACCTAACAAAAAATAATAGAAAAAAACACAGTGTCAAGTTGCAATGTATTAGTTCATGAGACTATGAGTATCTGCCGAATCTCATCTAACTAAGCTTTGATAAATATAGTAGCAACTGCCGGTCCATACAGCTGTGATATTGGTACAATTTGTATGGTGTACCACTGGATATACAATCGGAGTCATTGTGAGCATCTTTTGGTGATAATGTATTTCCAATTGTCCGTCATCCAATTAATGAATGAAAGAGTAACTGTGTAATGGAATACAAATCCCTTTTGACGAATTCCCCACCTTATCTTTTCCAGGCTAAAGATGACATAGTCCTACAACAGCCACAGTGGGTTTTCAGCCCTCTAGAACATGAAAAAACGATGCCTTCCTCTGGAAAAAAACTGAAAACATTGTATCTTATGTTCGGTTTTCGAACTAAAACATATACAATAATGGAGGCATATTACAGTGTAAAAAAGCAATCGGGACTAAATACTGTACTGAACTGTTTGTACTAACTACAGGACCACAGAGACTCGTAAACAAATTTAACTCCGCTCATGTGATACATATAGGCTACAGTCCAATCTTTGATATACAATGTTTGTGATTTTAGGTCCAGTTTACGATTATTATTTGGCCATCAATTTTAGTCACAGATAAGACCGGGGCTAAACTCTTTTATTACAAGAAAAGAATTGATTTTAATAAAGTTAAAACAAATAAAAAACAAATAATGTAAAAAATAATATCCAAACGTTGGCCATTAACATAGCTTATGTTAGACCAAAGAAAACCCAGGCTAGTAAGGAAATCTTAAGCTTGAAATTAATGAACGAATTGCCTTGTACAGTTCTGAACCTGCCAATCCCTAAATTCAAAAAGAGGGTGAGGGAGTTTCTATTGGTTAACCCGCTTTACTCAATCCATGAGTTTTTTTTTTAACTTCATGACAACTTGAAAGTACGATTTATTTTATTGGCTCTGCAAAGTGGTGTCATTTTATTTTCTATGCATGGAGTGTTGAAGGAACAAACAAATCATTTAATTGGTGCACTTTTAAGTACTCTTAGTATTAGTTTATTTGACTTTTTCCATACATGTATTATGTTCACGGAAATAAAGCATTTCATTTCATTTCATTGAAACTAAATTATGCTATCAAAGTTATCAACGGATAGTTTTTGCGTAGACTCTTCAACCGACGCCATTGTAGACTACTTGTTTGTCTCAATTTTTCCTAAAATTTCCTCAATTTAATCCGTGTTACATAAAAATCAGGTACTTGAAACTATTATTCGCGTGTACAAGTGTTATCTATGTGATAAATACTTGACAGCAGCGTCTGCGATTGCAAACGTTTTTTGATGAATACTGAACAGAATTGTTTTGTATTTGAATTAGAATGATCACTAATTAAATAAGGACTTGAGATTGCATGTTTTTCATTTTCGAACGACCTTAAATAGACTGTATCAGTATATCCGTATACACCGATGGTTTTTTTTTCAGATTAAGCGATTTTCATAGAAGTTGGTGATGCATATTTCTAAACTAACTAAATTAAAAAGCTGTAGATTCTCAAAGAGTTGTATTTTTCTAAAGGAGGGCAAATATTAAATATATTACAAATAACGTAAAAACCGTTATCCTATAAGTGCGGTATGAAATTATGATTAATACCTATAACAATTTGAATTCTTCCGGAACTCAGTGAAATGCGCCTTTTTGTTTTTAAATTAAATATTTTGTCGTTTTGGGGTTAAAGTAGTTAGTAATGTCGTAAAAATCACCTCTAGTAAAAATTACTTGCTAATTATCCGGAACTCAGTGAAATGCACCTTTTTGTTTTTAAATTAAATATTTTGTCGTTTTGGGGTTAAAGTATTTAGTAATGTCGTAAAAATCACTTATGAATTAGTAACATGCATTTCGCAGTTTTGAATATATTATTGTAACAAGCGATACAAATCCTTCCAGGCTATACAGCGATTAATATATTAAAATGTATAACACTACTTTTAAGAAATAACATCTTCAATGTTGTTTAGACCAATCTAATAAGTGTGAAATACTGAAAACCAGCCAAAACTGATCTCGATTTCGCAAAACGAGGAAGCGCCCGTATCCCGCATTCGACTGCAATAGTCGTGTGTAATCGTGCTGAAATTAATTAAAAACGGGGCTACGAAACGAGCCCTGAGTCCCGGTTTTGTAACAATACCGGCACTGGGTTGCGCGCCGGGCAATTACATAATTGATGTTATAACAACCTGTATACTGTAGGCGCAGATTCACACAAGAACTGGCGCACGGTACTACCTCTGTGTCTGTTGGCCAACTCATTGTGGGAACAATCTGCCATCAGACGCTTCATTAGGCAGAAACTTTTGGCCCGGAGTGTACAGAACAGATTCTGATTATGTCTATGTAGGAGCGCGGGGCTTCCTGCTATATCGCTTGGAGGGGGCGGGGGAGGGAGAAGCGGACATCCGCCGCGCGACGGTGGCGCTGCGAAGTACTGCGCGGCAGCAGCGGCGGCCGTCGTCGCAACTAACCTCTGTCAGTGAGAGGAACTCAGCTGTTGAGGCGAGTGTTTACTAGCCGGCCAACAGGACTGTTCCGCACTTTTAGGTTAGGCCCATTGTTGTACGGGGTTTTATCGCTATTTTCCACCATCCGACCACCCTCAATGGCAAAAATGTTCTGTAAACGGACTAGTACCTTTTTATTTTTCCTGAAGTGAAGTGTTGTTTCTATTTGCCCCAACTAAGTGATAATTCTGGTGCCGTGACTTCTGTATTTTGTGGTGCTTCACTTGGAATTTGTGATTCATTCTGTGCAATACTTATTTGGATTTGCGGGTGCCTGCTCATATCATTACAAAAGGTAGGTTTAATATTCTGCTGATTTGAGAATTTTACGTGTACTCGTTATCGGTCTTGTACAAAACTTCATTTTTACAATTGCTTACAAAAAGCAAAAATAAGTACGGTAATGAATATTACACCTTAATTTGGCAGGTATAGGTTTTCAGCATATTTTTATTACTTATACAAAACCTAGAAATTGTAATCCTGCTCCCCATGATTTAAAAGTGCCCTATAATATAACATGACGTCATGTTGTGTTGTTAATCACAACCAACCTGTAACGACTAATTTGTTTATGATTTCCTAATTCAAGCCTTTGGCTATCACACCTACCATTTTAGATTTTCCTCTTCTGGTGTTGAGTAATCTATCAATTTAACGATTTTTCACGCCACAAACACCGGAAGATGGCCGTTCAAAAAACACAAAGTTTTAATACAAAAACTTTTACGGTAACGAGTTCTCATTCTTCGGAAATATGCCGCAGTCGGTTTTCTTTGTACAGTAGGTAGGTAGGTACTGAACAAATTAAACAAGATAACTTAACGGAATGTACGCAAGTTATGGTGTGCTGCTTTTAGTTGTTCGAGGACTTTGTTCATTTCGTCCTATGTCAAAATGTCGATGAAATGAATATGGGATTGAAAATCTTCCAACAGTTTTTGCAATTTATAGCAGCTGTCAGATAAAGCTAAATTAATAAAGTAAAAACTGTAATGGCGCTGTTTACAAAATAATTAGTTCACTCTGCAGTGCAAAAACGGACATCTTGTGCAGATAACCCTTGGCGCTGATAAAATGACTGTCATTGATGTTGTGTTATATGTCTGGGTTAATAGAAAGATCCAGTAGAAAATTGATAGTTTTTATAGTCCTGTTTGTAATACTGTGTACTTAACGATGTCAAGAAAAATTGTAAGTGTCGGCTTCGATTTAAGTAAAATCACGACTTTGGACTTAATTTGGTTCGCTCAAGTGTACCTAGTTTATCCTGTTTGCTATTTTAAAGTATGAGTTTGAGCAAAGATTACATATGCTACGTTTGAGCAATCATTTCAGCGGATTGTGATATCACATATTCTGTAATCGCATGTTTGTTGTGATCAGGAAAGTCCTTACTAGTATTTACTAGTAAAAAAAGTCTTTGGTAGTGATAATATGTTAAACTTGTAGGAAATAACCAACGCTTTTTCTCTTTTCAAGCTTCTCGCTTAGCCTTATTTTGTAGCCTATTGTATTTTTTTTTACGCGTGAAAAGAAATACTTTCGTCACTTCAGATATTTTCGACTTCACTGTACCTTCGAGACAAGTATACATTCAGTCGCTGGTGTTATTAAATAGGCCTTCTCCAAACGTTGACGTTCTTACTTGTTCGGTCGGAATCTGCATAATTGTGTAATGAATGCACGATTTAATTAGTTATCGATTATCATGAAACACTTTGCAGTGACATATTTTACCATAATGAGAGTCTGTACGTTTATTTCTGTGGTCTAGAGTCAAACGCGCTGGACTTGTTGATGAGGGCAATGAGTACATTATACCTCTTAAACTTTATTTATATGTAACAGTAATGTTATCAAATGAAAGGCCTTTCTGTATTTTGAAGACTCCTCTCCTTAAGTCCAATCAATAAATAACACAAGCTACACACACATACATAAACACATATCACAAGCTTAAATAAATCTATTTCGTAGGTACAGAGGTTTTTCAAAACTAAGTGATGTTTTCCCATAGCTATTCAGTCCAAGTTAGTCTCCTGCTATATCCACTGTACAGTACAGAGCAGTCAGCACGTTGTGAGATGTGGAGATGCTCCATGCGGAGGGTGGCGGTACTAGAGACAGGTCGAGGGTGGGAATGCCCGGGGGATCAGATCAGGTGAGGACTGAGGGTCGTAGGGTCGGTATTGTAAAGACCCACCTGTGGACGAGACAAATCCAGACCGACAACAGGTAGGGGGAGGGAGAGGGGGAGACAAGAATGTACAGTCCGCTCCAAGAGCGGGGCTCGGAGAGGCTCGACGTTTTTTACAAATTATATTTAGGGGCTCCCCACATGTGTAGGGATGGCTGGTGTTATTATACACTACACTCGCTACGACTGTTATCCCACGGGAGATGTCCCATCTGGCAGTGTTTAGTGTTCACTAACCGGGGATCCACACTGTCTGGGCTATCCACATGACGTGGCTTCTTATAATTGCACCACTGTTTATAATGTTGTCGTGATTTTTGGCGTCTTCTTGAAGGAACTCATAAATACGGAGCTGGAGAACCAGTGACACAGCAAATGATTTTAACCAATCAAATTACAGACTGTGGTATTGTAGAAATGCTTATATTCCAATGAATACAATTTGCCAATAGACTATTTTCCACGGATTGACATTGGACCTGAGGTCAGTTGTATGTGTCCGTTGTCATGTTGAAGAGGAACGGCTGGTCTATAGCGCGAAATTGCTGACATGAGAACTTGGGTTAAAATCCAGCTACACATAAATGGATTTTAACCTCGTTATGACATGGCCGTGACATGGTTCGTGGCCATCTTTAGCTCTAGAGTCCACACTGGACAACAATAAATAGTCTAACAGAATTCTCAGGCAATGAAATCCATCTCTGGATCGGAGAACTTCCAACAACTAAAAACCAGTGGTTTGATCATTATTTTTACAAGCAATGGCAAAAAAACTCCTGAAATAACCACAAATTCAATTCTAAACGTTTCTTCGATTTGATTAGTCCCATAAAAACAATGGTGTGATGGTGTTTTTGGAGAATGATAACGACGTAGCCTGTTCATAAAGATAATGTGACTTGGTGGCAATCCTCTTCATTATCAAGGTTTAGCTATCTTGCCACTTGTGACTTGAACTGCGATAAGTTTGAGGAAAAGATATTCTAAAATATTTCAATTGCTATGAAACACTCGAGATTTGTTTTTGGAACTAACACCTAGCCTGCTTCAAAACTTCTGTACTGTACTAGGAAACTGTGGGATTATATATTTAAAACTGAATTCTACTAGTAAAATTCACTAGTCATCCCTGTAGTCATTACTATAGTCAGCTACTAGAGTTTATAGTCAATGTCAATCGATCATTCGTGATGGCTCAACGGTTTACACGCCAGCTGTATCCGTAATCAACCTGGGTAATCCTGATTAGTCAACCCATCCGAAATAGTCGAGTTATTTTTAATCCTAAAGGTTGATAGAATACGACTCTTGGCATAATTATTTTACCATACAAAAATCGATGTTACAGAAATTTGTTTCTTAATGGATGTTGATGCTAATTAAACCATCTTAACATTCATAAAAATTAATTTAATCATGCATAGTTTTTTCCGCTAAAAATATCGTTAATTTAATGTTGTTGTTATTTAACTTGAAAACATATTATTAGGCTACTTCGTGGGTCTCACAGGAACAAATTTACAAGTTTATGAATAATTTTAGTCACTTTGTGGTTGCGGCCTAAAAGGTTAGTGCGTTGGGATTTTATCATCCAAATCGGTAGCTGTTCTCATGTAGGCTACTAAAATTTCAGCGCTTTGTACGATTTTGAAACTTAAACCTGATTTCCATTATTTAACTTACGTCACAAAATGTTACTCCGTTACCACTATGTTTGAGACAGCAACGCAAACGCCGCATCTACTTGCGTATTTTAAGTTAGGCCTAAATAAAAAAGTGATCCTACTATCCTACTAATATTATAAATGAGAAAGTTTGGATCTATGGATGTATGGATGTATGGATGTATGTTTGTGACAAGTGAATGCGAAAAATACTGGTCGGATTGGGCTGAAATTTGGCATGATGATAGCTCACATTCCCGATTAACATATAGGCATATTCTTATTTCAAAAATCCTTTCGGGCTCCGCCCCAGTGGCCTTGGAGTTTCCCATGTTAACCTTATGAGAAATGGAATTATTGAATCTTAACAGCTGTTTCAATTAAACAAGTTGGTTCTGTTCTATGATGTTCAATAGCATTAAAGTTACAAGGATTACCAACAGGGTGCAGCACTATTATTTCTTTTATATTTATGACAACAGCTAATTTGCAACCAAAAGGTGAGTGAGCGTAGCGAACGAACTTCAACCTGGAGGCGAGTTAGCGTAGCGAACGAGTTAACCTGAAGGCAAGTAAGCGCAGCGAACGAGCTCCAACCTAAAGGTGAGTGAGCGTAGCGAACAAACTTCAACCAGGACGTGATTGAGCCATGCGAACGAGATAATCTTGAAAATTAAGAAGTTAAACGGGGCAAAGCCCGCGGGTTACAGCTAGTAAGTAATATGTGTCATGTGTGCCCTTTTTACTGACAGCGATCAGCTGTTTCTTAAGCCAAAACTATCAAAAGCCCAATGGTCGAAGACAGCTGGAACCATAACAAACTTCCCTGGAATGGAACCGGCGAGCTGTTGACTGAGACGAGCACCATAACCACTCAGCCACAACTCATGCTTCTATTCGGTTCAAATTGGTGCTACGTGTGGTGTATGTGTGTGGTGGGTGTTGAAATACAGTAGTAGTAGTTAGCCCATCGATGTTTATAGGCCTACTCTACAGGGAGTTATTATACATCGATGGTCCAGCCAATCTCTGACGTGTGACGTGTTTTTCAGTTTATCCACTCTGTCCCAAGACGTTTTGTCCATAGCCTTTCCCCGCCCGGCCGCTCGGCTGTTTGGCCGCTCACCCACTGTAGCGTGATTTATATTTCACACCACGTAAATTTTACCACTAGTTTGATTCACTGCGAGACATAAATTACGATATTGCAAGCCTCGTTTGCTCTACTTCTCAGTGGCGAGTTTCAAAACTGAAACATCAGGGAAGATTTGGTCAGTTTAGTAGTTTGGTATGAATGTTTACAAAACGTTAGATGTAGGCTATTAAGATTTATGTTTTGTTTTTTAACAGAAGCACTTATTATTTGAGTCTTTTTGATTCACTGCGAGACATAAATTACGATATTGCAAGCCTCGTTTGCTCTACTTCTCAGTGGCGAGTTTCAAAACTGAAACATCAGGGAAGATTTGGTCAGTTTAGTAGTTTGGTATGAATGTTTACAAAACGTTAGATGTAGGCTATTAAGATTTATGTTTTGTTTTTTAACAGAAGCACTTATTATTTGAGTCTTTTTGATTCACTGCGAGACATAAATTACGATATTGCAAGCCTCGTTTGCTCTACTTCTCAGTGGCGAGTTTCAAAACTGAAACATCAGGGAAGATTTGGTCAGTTTAGTAGTTTGGTATGAATGTTTACAAAACGTTAGATGTAGGCTATTAAGATTTATGTTTTGTTTTTTAACAGAATATTTGAGTCTTGGCCTTTTGCGATTTTGCGTTTGTCTCGCTCGCTTTTCCCCAAGGAACGATTTCCAGTTCAATCTTGATTTGTTGAGCATTGACTTGAAACTTCTGGACTTCAACAATAGTCTTGCAAGCCTTAGCCCAAATTCACTGGAGTAATCTACCTAAAATTATTTTGATCAATACTATGATCTGATATGATCCACATAGGTTCAGTTCCGAGTACATGTAATCAGAATTGACATGTGAAAACTCCTTTTCAGGATTTTTGGGGATTATACCTGTGAACCACGACTTTGAATCTATAACAAGTCAAAATTATATTTGCTGCAACTTTACTTGTTGTTAATGGCAAACGAAAACGCAAATTCTTAAGTATGTTCATTGCGCATTCTGTCTTAATTTTTTAGGTTGGCTTTTATTCGTTTTCGTGTCGTCATTTCTTTGTAGAATAATAACCTCATATTTACATAATTTGAGTGACATAAAATACAAACGTCAGTACTAATCAGACATTAACATTGTACATGGCTGTTATTGGTATATATACCGGTGACTCAACCACTATGCTAATCTGTTGTCAGAGAAATGCCTCTCTCCATCACACGGTACACACCAAGGTCGCTGATCAGTTCGCGGAACCTCCAACGTCTGTCGGACATTCCAGAGTGTAGGTGTCCTGGCTACTGGTCGTAAATTCAGGGGCCATATTTATATAATCTAACCTAACCTAACCTAACCAAACTTCTATAAGCGGATTAGGGCCAGAGGTGGCCAGCTCTCCGTTTCCCGACATTCCAGATGGTAATGTTGTTTGTGCTCGGGTTAACAGATAGCATTATGTCTCTACAGCTTTACAACAACCATAGTGCGTGGCGTAGGCATAAAATAATCGTTAGGTTTTCGAAAATGAGAAGTTGATAATGCTGTTAGCCTATTGCAAGTAAACGCATCTTAAAGACTTGTTTAGAAGTTTGATATTCGATTCTGAAAGTAGGGACTACAGAGAAGTGGTAAACATTTTGTATAACATCTCTGATTCACTTGTGCAGGCTATCTTATTTTCCCGAAAGAAAAGGAACAGAAATCATTGGCAATGGACACAATCATTGTATATAGAGCGTGTTATTGATGGATCACACGAGTTATCACTGTCGTAAATAGATTACGTATTTGAGTAATCAAAAGCCTTATTATATCAGTTTTTGATACAATCAGGCATATACAAATTCTACAACGTTATAGCCGACCGCTTGTTTTTTAGCGTTTGCCATTGGCACTGACATTGAAATCCCACCTTTTTCACATCTCAGCAAGGTTTTTACTGAAACGAAAGTGAACTTGGTTGGATTGTGTTTGAATGTCGAATGGGTCTCCTCTATATCGGCATTTGGAAGTTTCACTTTTAGTTTTTCATTCTCTGATAGACTATACAAATATAACAGATAAAACCGTTGCAATCAGTTGACTTTTTAGTTTGGAATCGTAAAAAAGGTCCAAGAAAGAAAGCCGTATTTAATAGTTGCACCTTGGTTTGTGGTTCAGTTTACGTATTGTTTTAAATTTTGAAGTAGGTTTAACGTAGGAAGGGGAAGTTGGCTTGACGATATAAGAATTTACCTTGACCTTCATAAACTATTTTGACTCTAACAATTGAATATTCAAACCTCTGCTCTTCAGTCCGGACGTGAGTTACACCGCTACAAATCACAGGCATATCTTTTCCTGGTCGGTATCTGGAAGGAACTAGGAGGGAGTTGGTAAGCTGCTCCCCCGAGCCTGGGACGCCAGCGAGTGCGTTGTGCAAAATGCTTGTCTTGACTGTACTCTTCCATTCCTGACCTAATCTCTTAATCCCTTCCTTGCGGGTGTGAGTAAACTGTTCTCCCTTGGCTGTTGCATACATTTGATTCATGTTCATTAAACTATTGAGTTACAGACTAGTTAGAGTTCAATTGTGTAATAGAATGTAAGTATGTAAGTAATAAGTTGAGGTAACAAATAAATTACAGCAACCCATTCTAGTTTCCAAACACTATGCTACAATGATTGTCGTACCACTACGCAAATATAGTGCGTTATCAAATTTGGTTTTTGAGCCATGCCACACCGAAAGTACCATGCCCGCGGCTGGAGTTTTGGGGTGATTTTCATCACAATTTGTTTTACATAATAATTACATCTTACCTAGGCCATGTAAAGTTTCTGTAGCAAACTGTTTTTAGAAGTAATTTAATTTGTTAATAGGTGTGAGAATAAACTATCCACTTTCACTTTTGTTTTCAACGTTATTTTTCGGTACACTACAAAGACTAATTACTTTTTAAATAAAAACATTCATAGGAATACTGAATTTCTTTAATCCAGTTACGAAAGCTTCAAAACTAATAACATTTTTTACCTAGGCCTTATATAAAAATTCAAAATGTACATTGATTGTACAGTTTTGGTTGTTGCAAATCGAAACTGTTTATCAAACAATTACAAATAATGTTTTTTTGCTTACGTCGACAACATAAAAAATATGATAGGAAACATTACATTTGCACCGTAAACATTCTTTTCGCATGGAAAACAATCATGCATATTTCATGTGATAACATAATACGAAAACAATTGATTTTGTGTGGTATGTCTTGAGGTAAAACGTCCGTGCGCGGTACTCCCGCGGAAACAACTGACATACTAGAGCAGAATCTACAGCATAATCATGACCCCGACGAAAGCAAATATTCAGTCCAAGCGATATCAAATAGCTGCAAAAGAAAAGCAACAGAACAGTTGTTTGAGAAACCCGAGATAATCATGTATTAAAAATGTATTTCCTTGTCTTGTGAAATATTAATGAATAGTCTATACATTCACACCAATCATAAATATAATCAAACGATCTTTATGATCAATAAAGATCCAAACTATAGAAAAACTCAAACTTAAAAAACATTGATTTCTTATCAATAAAAAACATCATATTTTTAAATATTTAAATAAATCGTTGTAAATAGGCCTAATTAAACCCTCTTTGTTAACAATAATATACTTTAAAAATTGAAAACTCATTAAAAAAAATAAAATATACTAGTTAACAATATAGAAATAATATTTTTTTTAAATATTATAATAAACCCTTGAAAATAATTAAACCCTCTTTATAATCAATAATACTAAATGAAAAAATAAAAACTCATTATTAAAAACATACTACTGTAGTTACTGTATCAATATAGAAATAATACTATTTACACGAGTTTCTTGGAATACTTTACCTACGACCGGTTTTTAATTACTAACTAGTGGTCGTCCTGTGGTCGAAACTCGACCAAAAATAATTAATGTACAGACTTCTCTATTTTCTCCCCACACTGTAAAAAAAACATGTGATTGGAATTTCTTCCATTTGTTTTGATTTTCTGTTTACATTTTGTTGTTATTTCGTCACCATCATGGCAACCCATTTGGTCCATGTTAATTTTTTGAAGTTTTCAAATTCATTTTTTGTTCTTATTTGTTAGCCTATTTTAATTTTTAAAAGCATTCTGCACATCTACAGGGAAATATCTTTCCAACAGTATGCGTAGATTTTCCCTGCGATGCACACGAGCCGAGAAAAAAGGTTTTAAAGAAACATGCTTGCCTATTAATATATAGATAGATAATCACTAAACCCGATTTCCAGAAGAGGTTATGTTTTCGTTTAAGACGGTGACACACTATCGATCTTTTCCCCGAACAAGACCCCGAACCGAGCAGGGAGAAGGGAGAAGGGAGGTCGAAGGGAGGATGTTCGATAGTGTGTCACGAGTCCGTACACCGATCAAGACGCCGAACAAGACATCAGGCCGAGCAGGGAGACGAGCGCTCTGGAGGCGGTTTTTTGGCGAAAGATCAAAGAAAAGATCGGTCCGATGTACGGTCCGATGTACGATAGTGTGTCACGGTACATTTTGCCCCGTACATCGTCGCGAGCGCCGCACCGAGCGGCCGCCTGCGCTAGCATTGATAGTTCTGATTAAATATGGCAATTAAACTCTTTAATTGGTAAAATAAATAAATGTTGGGTAATATGTTGCCGTTATATATTATAAACATTTAAGATGTAATGTTTGTGGTTTGTTTGGTCAAGGTTGAAAGTGTAGAAACCGTTAAATCAATTATATCAATAATATTAAGGTTGAATTAAGTAATTGATGTTGACTTAAATTCTTTCAAAAATAATATAAACATTAATATTATTAAAGGCAATTTAAATGATCATTCTGTAACGTTATTTCAATGAATAAAACCAATATAAATCAATAGATATAACTAAGCATCCTTTCTAGAATATTTTATTTTTGCGACAAGTTTTCAAAATGCGACTTTTAACAATAATTTTTATGTTATAGAAACTTTTTATAGAAACTTTCAATGCACCCCCCTCCTTCTTCCACGGCACTGCCTCCGCGCTCTCACTCGCACACACTCTCTATCTCTCTCTAAACTTCCTTTTGCCGCGCTCGGTAGAATTCGTCTGGTCTTGGTCATGTTCGGGGAAATGTTCGGAGTAAAATTTTGCTGATATTTATCTCCCTTCTCCCTTCTCCCTGCTCGGTTCGGGGTCTTGATCGGGGAAAAGATCGATAGTGTGTCACCGCCTTTATGTATAATCTCTCATTGCCACTGACAGAGATGCGACGACTCGTTGTACCAATCACTAAATGCACCTATCGTTAACATTTAAATTGATAAAGAGCTGGTTAGTTAAAGTTCGAAGCATTACAATAATACTTTAACTTTTTTAAATTATTTTACTTTTTCTCTTAATTCTTGGCCCTCATTGGTCAAGTAATGTTCCCGTGTAGTTAACTAAAATAAACTGATATATTACCCGTGTAGTTAACTAAAACTATGATGTCATGTAAGTAAACAATGCTGTTATGTGAAACCTTTCAATTTTAAGAACTGAACCGTAACGGCATTTAAAAAAACGGTCGTAGGTAAAATATCAAAATAAACTCTTGAAAATGATTAAGGTTTGCCACATGAACGAAGTCCGTCATTTTATTGCGAATCGCTTACTAGCGATTTGAACGAAGTATTTCTGCGAAATCGCACCACTCAAATAACGTTCTCTTGCAAGGTTTACTTCGTTTTTTCTCTTCCTGTACTGTTTCCCTCCATTCTCCCGTGGCTTGTCTTGCACATTATTGATCTTAACATACTTGGAATGACACCAGCTCACTCACAAAGGGTAAACACATTATTCTATAACAAAATCGAGTATATCATAATAGTATGCTCATTATCTTGTAGGTATAAAAATCAATAGTGTTTATCAATGTAATTAATAATTTTGCCTTTAAGGATACCGAAATTAAAGGTTATACACGTGTACTTACAGTAACTGTTAACACAGCATCTACGGTCCTACTACCGTTGGTACGGTCATAATACTTTAGATCCATTAGGGAAATTTGTAACCAACTCTGAGACAGATGAAATCTGCAACCAAAGATAAGTACAGTGGTCACCCATTGCAGATTGAATTTTCTTAAAGAACTTCACATGTTGTTTCCTTCTTATCAGGTAGTAGGGTAAACAGAAGTGGGATGTAGTGTCCATTCTTCACTGCAAAAATGGTAAACATCTGCTTGAAATTGTCACAGCAATAGTCGAAGGTTCCATCCATTAGCAAAGTCTCACTGTCTTAGCATTTCTATATTTCTCTCTGTTCCAAATATCACAATTTTATTTTCCTTATCGTTGTCTAATAGAAAGTTCTCTCCCCGGCCGGTTTCAATGTTCATGCTATCCAGCGCCAGTTGAGTTTGAATTAAAGTTTTAGGTAGAGGTGGCAAAGATTTTCTTCTCGCATTGTAAATATTCTTCCTGACCTTCGAGCTATCTTTTTCAGTGACTGTTTCCTTTCCACTACTTAATTCTAATTCCAATTTAATGATTTTCTCGGGTTTCTCAAACAACTGTTCTGTTGCTTTTCTTTTGCAGCTATTTGATATCGCTTGGACTGAATATTTGCTTTCGTCGGGGTCATGATTATGCTGTAGATTCTGCTCTAGTATGTCAGTTGTTTCCGCGGGAGTACCGCGCACGGACGTTTTACCTCAAGACATACCACACAAAATCAATTGTTTTCGTATTATGTTATCACATGAAATATGCATGATTGTTTTCCATGCGAAAAGAATGTTTACGGTGCAAATGTAATGTTTCCTATCATATTTTTTATGTTGTCGACGTAAGCAAAAAAACATTATTTGTAATTGTTTGATAAACAGTTTCGATTTGCAACAACCAAAACTGTACAATCAATGTACATTTTGAATTTTTATATAAGGCCTAGGTAAAAAATGTCATTAGTTTTGAAGCTTTCGTAACTGGATTAAAGAAATTCAGTATTCCTATGAATGTTTTTATTTAAAAAGTAATTAGTCTTTGTAGTGTACCGAAAAATAACGTTGAAAACAAAAGTGAAAGTGGATAGTTTATTCTCACACCTATTAACAAATTAAATTACTTCTAAAAACAGTTTGCTACAGAAACTTTACATGGCCTAGGTAAGATGTAATTATTATGTAAAACAAATTGTGATGAAAATCACCCCAAAACTCCAGCCGCGGGCATGGTACTTTCGGTGTGGCATGGCTCAAAAACCAAATTTGATAACGCACTATATTTGCGTAGTGGTACGACAATCATTGTAGCATAGTGTTTGGAAACTAGAATGGGTTGCTGTAATTTATTTGTTACCTCAACTTATTACTTACATACTTACATTCTATTACACAATTGAACTCTAACTAGTCTGTAACTCAATAGTTTAATGAACATGAATCAAATGTATGCAACAGCCAAGGGAGAACAGTTTACTCACACCCGCAAGGAAGGGATTAAGAGATTAGGTCAGGAATGGAAGAGTACAGTCAAGACAAGCATTTTGCACGACGCACTCGCTGGCGTCCCAGGCACGGGGGAGCAGCTTACCTACGCCCAACTAGGAAATGCCCGAAGGTCACACCGCCAGGACTTCCCTCGACGAGTTAAAACACGTTAATTATGTTACATATTTTATGAGTTGCTCGCATAGGTTTGCTATTCCATGCTCAATGTTCAATGCTCATTGCTCGCCGCTGCCTGGGAGTGCTCGGAAGTATGGCTAGTGACCACAGCAGGAACCAGCAACCGAGCATATGCCAAGGCCACTCAAGTCTTCCTCCTCTTGTCTTCCGTCTCTCTCCCACCTCTGACCACCAACACTCTTCTTTTTCTTCCCCGTGTCTCCCTTCTTTTCGTTTTTTGATTTTCTCATGTTTCTCGCCACAACAGCGTTTGACGCATTCTGTAAGTCTCCCTTGGTGGGAAGGCAAATAGTTGAAAGTGGGTGATCCTGTACCGTAAGGTACCTATTTTATGTATTTTATGGTATTTTATGGAACCTATTACTTTGAGTATGCTATTGTAGTTTACTAATTGCATTGAATACAATAGTTTGTGTATTCATTGGAAAGGTGTGGATTTAATTTGGGCCACTCGAATAAAACATGAAATAATTTTTAACGTTTACAAAAAGAACTACATGTGTAAGCCAAAATAATCCTTAATACTGTAGAGGTTAGGTTTTGGATGTTAATTTTTATTTTCATCATCGGACATTTTAGTATTGAGTTGGATGGATCACCGATTTTAGACCTTTTGTCCTTATTTTCAGATTATTTTTAATGGGAAACATTAAAATTACTTTCTCTAGCCAGTTCAGATTTGTGATTTGTTTTTAATATCGTCATTTTAGTGAAGTTAATCATGACTGGATCAACGTTATTTACTATTAAATTGTAGTAAGTGGGACTTAATTTTATTTAACTACCATATATACCTACCTAGAAATCCGATGGATAAAAAGTCTTTCTCATAAAAGTCACTTCTTTGTTGATACCATGAATCGAATCGAATCATAAAATGTGTAATATAATTTGTTGCATTATTTGATAGTAAGTGATTCGCTGAAGCTGTTGGCTACATTTGACCAGTAGTCGTAACATTCGTGGTAGACCGTAGACCTGCAGACAGCCAGTTCCGCGTGTATCTGTTTATAGCGGGCAAAGGTTGCGAGGCTCAGCTGGGGTGAGACTTATCTCTTATCAGTCCCAGCTGTCCGCGCGACCTTGAGCTGCCGCGGTGGCCGAGCCTCGCTCAGGGAAGTTCTCTGTACTTCCTGCCCTGGTTATCACTACCTGTGATAAGCCAGGACCTTCACGACAGCTGTGGTGTTACTGATAACCGCTCATTTACCAAGTGTCGTGTTTATCACCAACATTATCTCATTAAAGGAAGATAAAACGTTTTTGATGTTGTAATCAAATATAACAAAAATTAAGTTATGAATTTTTATGATACAAGATTTATTCTAAATAGTGTATATGAAAAAATATTGTGTTGTTTGTTTATGTTATACCCGATTTTTCTCTGGATGGCCTTGTATAAATAAGCGGATTCCCTGTGTAATATTTACAGATTTAAAGGAACCGAGAAGCTTAAGTCCAGTTCGAGCTTATTAGCTCTGTTGTCATCCCTACTTTTATCAATATTCCTCCAATACGTGCTCAGAAATCAGCAATAGTAAGAAGTGTTGTTGTAAAATTCGGAACCGTCATTCAGTATAGACTTACCAATAATTATTACTCTAGTAATGAAAATGTCTGAATTTATGCCTTAGGGTTGACAGAAACCGATATTTGGGCTTTGGAATCAGCGATGGTAGGCAAGTACTTTCAAATTCATGTCCGCCGATACTTGAACTAAACAATTACTTTAGTAAGTGAAAAGACAGCTTCAAAGTAACCGGACTTGACATGTTTCACATTTAATTAAAGCTAAATTGCAAGTTTGAGTTGATAAAAGGTCACTGGAGCAGGTAACGTGTGTTACGTAATAGGAAACCTTTTGTTTGGAAACCGACGAGTCGATATCACGAGGAAGTAACTTACGTGATACAACTGCTGTATACTGTATACTGTGTCTTGTGTGTGTTGCTCGGGTTGTAATGTATAGTAATCAATGTTGTGGAATACTAATTTAATTGGAGATACTGTAGTAGATGAAATATTTGTAAGCCAAGTAAAACACTGAAATAACTAGTATAGTTTTAATGTTTCCTTTGTGTTTTCCTTTATCCTAGTTTTCCTTTGTGTAACTGTTATAGGTTTCTATTAAAATTTTTAGTTGTCATAACACTTACGTCATTTTTGTAGTGTAGAAAAATGACGATAATAGGTAGTGAACTATCTATGTATCACGAGGCTTTTTGTCTGTATATCACCCCAAGGCAACTGGTTTAAATTAGCAGAGACTTGTCACAAAATTGACTCTCGTGTACGGACAAAGGATTGCCATAGATTTGGTCTTACTGTTTTATTATTTCCATTCCTATTTCAGGCTTTACCCCAGGCCTACAAATTCTTATGTGCGGACTTAAAAAGGAATATTTGCTGTTTTCTACGACAGACAAATAAAGCATCTACATCTCCATATCTACATCTACATATCTTTACATTTCCTTTGTTTTGTTCATCAAACGCCTGGTTAAAAGTAATAATTAATTTTGTACCTAAACAGTTATATTTATCCACCCCCTTCAAATGTCCATTGATTATAGAACCCGTGATTATACTTTATTAGTACCTTCAAAGAACTGACTGTTTCTCACTGTTGGCATAGCCTACATTAGCTGTGTGCTTTGTAGCTCATTATCTTTATGATGTTAGGTAAATGTGTTATCTAAACACAATTCGACACATGTATTCAACGCTGCGTGTTTACTGTGCTACATTGCTTCATCTAAAGGCAAACGATGGTTACTGTAGCTATACACTATTAATATTCACATATAGATAGATATTGGCATTTCCACTTGATTTGGCTGACACTTAAAATAACATTCTTCTGATTTACAAAGAAATTTTTTTTTACTTTTTTCTTGGTTAAATTAAAATTTACTACCTACTGTATACTGTAATATTGTACTGTGTGCAGAAATATGTAGCAATGCTTATTACTGTAATTGAATCTGCAGTAGCTAAGATTTAAACATTTTCTGTACTTTTGAAGTAGTATTTTATATTGACGACATGTTCTCTTATCTTGCAATACCTTTGACGTTAAATACCATAAGTAAACTTCTCTTAACCATTGTAAAATCTTAAGCCGGTTTTATGTGTTTTCTGTCAAGTTACGATTGGGATTGTGTCGCCTAGATAGTTTCCCCCTATTTCAAGGTATGGTGTTCACTTTTATTCCATGGTAAAAATACCTAAAGATATAGTTTTATAATTATGGCTGGTAAGTCTAATGATAGTTTTGACATTTGCAAAGTATAACTTTTTCCTTCAGTATCCAATGTCAATGCTATAAGTAAATAAATAGTTTAAACCAAATGTTTTCACATAACGGCCCGATACCGATACATACAATCTTATAGGCCTATTAATATTTTAGTGATCCATATGGATTATAATTCTTAGCCTCCCCTATGTGTGTGACCTTGGTTGGCGTGGACTGTTATTTCAGCCGTAACCTCTGAAACACTTGTTTTTCAGTCGTGGCAGAACGTGTCGACTGCCAAACACTTCAGATGGTCATAAAAAATCAATACGCTTGTCGGGAACGATTTCTGCTGCGGTCTTGACGATGTGACCGTGAGGGATATTGGCTGTTTTGACTGTAGAAAACGTTTATGGACTGAGTGGCGAGAACAAAGGGAGCTAAGAGTTTGATTTATCTATGGTTATGGTTATGAATAGGTCATGTAAGTAAAGTAAATATAAATAGATCTTGCAGGCAATTTTCTCTTTTGTGGGCAAATAGGCCAATCAATGTTTACTTCCTTCTGCTTTAACTTGAACTATAGAAGTCAATAGGGCGTAGTGCAATTGAATGTTAAGGACTGAATAATAAATAGATATATGCTACTGTTTGACGTTTCTTTGCCTCTGAGGCCAAATTAATATCTTCGTTCCACTACCTTGAAACGTCGGCAATTCAAGGGACGTAGAATCGCCGAACCGCGCCCTCGCACTGTGGGCCCTATCAATTATTGGGCTCGTGATCAAACTTTGTTTAACGTTTTCAGTCAGGAACAAACAGAAACAGCCAGAATCCACGTATTATTTTGGACACTTACTCGTCAACAAACCACTCGTCGGAGAGACCTCGTGTTTCACTCAGCCAGAACCACATCTTCTCCTGCCTGATGTGTGACCAACTACTATACACTACACGGCAGCGTGTTGGCGTGTTCCGTGTCCCGGGCCCGCCAAACAACACGTCCCAGCCGCTATTTTCGCCATTTCACTTGTCCCATCGCCGGATGCGGCTCGCGCTATTCTCGCGCGATAACGGGCTTTACGGAACTGAAGCGTATTTTTAGCGGGTCGGCTTCCGCGCGATACAAATAGCAATAGTAGCAGAACACTGGGTCGTCATTGTGTCTTGGAGCCAGCCTCAGCGGGGGCGACAAGCTGACGACATCAAATCAGTTTTGGGAACTAAAATAATAATTCAATTTGACTTTGTGTGTTCAGAAAGAATCCCTTGCATTTAAGACGACCTTGTGTGTTGTTCTCTTGTCTTACTTAAGCGCGGAAATAGCAATCTTTGTGTAATGCTACCGACAATTATCACAGTGGTAATTAGTATTACAAAATCACTAGTGAATTTTACTACAGTATTATTGATTGAAATTTACTGAGGTTCATCTTAGAATCTCACTATTAACGTACCGGTACAATCTTAGTACTGTACAATTATTACAGTATCGCGATTGTAGGGTTGATGACTATGTTTTAGTCCATGTACAGTATTACGATTTTAATATTAATAATATCGCTGCAATCCTATTATGGTTACAATGTGTGCTTTGTGTTCAGAAAAAAATACACTTTTTTATAATTCAATTTGAATCGTAAAATTGTAGTACTCTTTCAATACTGAAGTAAAGAAAATGCTTTGTTTCATTGTATGTTTGATCCACCACAGTAAATGCTAGCTAAGCAACTAGGTTACTCATAGTTCCTCCAGGATTGATTTATTATATAACTAAAGTTTGTTATGTTAAACAACTTAACATCCTTCTCATCTTATTTGAAGCTTCGGCAATAAAGCTACACTAGGTTTTGTTTAATCATAATATTCAACTGGACTGGAATACAAAATCAAAATAGTTTAACAATATGTAGAATAGTATGTGCAACTGATGTATGTATCAAGCAACATGTAGCCTAGTTTATTACTCGTTTGGATTAATTCAATTCAACCTAGCCTTACCGGCTTTTCCTGGTACTAATTGGCGTTATGTTCTCTTAAAGCAGCGGCTACACTTGCCCGATTCGGTCCGGTTCGGTCCGGTCCTCAAAAATGTGGAACAATGCTTCCCATGTTTTTAAATGGAGGTGGCTACACTGCTACACTTACCCGATTCGGTTCGGTACGGTCCGGTTCGGCGCGGAACAATCGTCCAGGGAGCATTCATCCGCATTTTGGCGGAAGCATTCGGGGCGGACCGGACCGAATCAGACAAGTGTAGCCACCTACTCCCAAAATTCGGATGAGGATCGGGGGGTTCCGTGAGCGCTCGGCTATGAAAGTGATGAATCAAATTAGGAAAAATAGTTATTTCTAGGACATAGGCCTAAGAATTTAGGCAATAATGTTCATATATTGCCTCGATCATGGAAGACGATAATTATGTCTACACGACCGCGGAAAATAGTCAGAATTTTGTCGCAATATCGGGAGACGATTACAATGTCTACACGGCCGCGACGGATTTTAGGAAGTTTACCGCGATTGCATGCAAATACAACCACCATTTTTTTTATTTTTCATTTTTTGGCACCCCCCAAAAAAGCCAATTCCCTCGCGCCCTAGGCACGTGCCTATTCGGTAAATCGGCCCTAGCTAAACACCTTCTGTATTGCTGCACTTGTGCCCCGTGCTCGTGTGTGTCCTCCAAAATATTGTACAAGTTTAGCTACCTCTTCCGGCCGGACCGAAACGATTCGTACAAGTGTAGCCACCCCTCACAAATTCGTGCCGGACCGAACCGAACCGGACCGGACCGAATCGGGCAAGTGTAGCCGCTGCTTTATCAGTTGTAATTGAGTACAGTGGAGGTTGTAATTCTAGTGTGTTAAATTAATGCCGGTACTCAGTTGTCTTGGTAAAAAAAAACAATATAACGACAAACAACTTTTTCTAAGTACACCTAACCATGTCATCTTGATGTCTTCACCTGATCATAGGAAAGGGAATACAGTATATATATATATGTTACACTCAAACTCCGAATTCGGACCGTGTCCGAAATCTTACCCACTTCGCGATGTGTTTTTTGGAGTTTGAGAGGTACACACAGAAACGGATGAACTGTTAACTCCAGCACTGGTGACTGGTGACCTCCAGGTCTCGTGAGCAGCCAGCAGCAGCAGTACCGGAAGTGACCTTGGTACCGGAAGCCAGGAGACCGTTACCTCACCTCGTACTCGGAACTGCGGCGTCGTCGTCAACCGTTGTGTCTTCATCTCACTAGAGAGGCGAGGTGCGGGCTTCTTATCAAACACAAGTGTCACGAATGGGAAGCAGTAAACCGAGGCAAAACAATAAGATGATAAGGAACAGCGGTTATGTGGCCGAGTGGCTGCGACGTTTTTATTGTTTGTGGATTGATAAGCCGCTGCTTATCGTGTCAACAAATAGTTCGCTGCGAGCAAATATTTTTAACAATGGAGATGAAGAAATTCTTGTGGGTGGAGGGCTCACTGAGGCTGTTCTTTGGCATACCAAACCTTGTTTCAAGGAACTGTTACTGTACGTAGATTACGCAGATAAGTACTGTATAACCATTGTTAAGCAAGAAAAGGAAACCGCTGGTAAAGCAGTTCCTTTTTTCTGGGTTTTTTAGCCAAAATATATCTCTATTGTTAAATTAAAACAATCCGGAAGACGCGTGCCTCTTCCTCACATTTCTGTTTTAGCGTCAAATGTTTGTTATTAATGTGTTCGATTCAAGCTACAGTTGAATTGTTGTTGTTGGGATGTAATTTAATTTTGTTAATTTAATTAGTTGTTTGGAAGTTGTGGTAACTAGTGGAATTTAATTATCTTTTTAGTCTGATATCTGGAGGGCGAACCAGCGGTGCACTGATTTCGAGCACTCACTGAAGCGGCAGTTATAGGATCGCTAATCCTGTGGTGATTTCGAGCATGGAAGCTCCAGGTCTGGAAGGACAATGCATCTATCTGTTTAGTGATGAAATAGCTACCTTAAAATCTATCAATGATTTCGGATCCTAGGTAGCCTAAATAGGGCATTTTCAAAGAACCAACATTGTATATTTTCCATACTGACCCCGTTGCAAGGCATGAGCATAGTGGCTAGCTTTGTATAAATGTCTAAATCAAAATGTATTCGAACGTGTTCGTAAACAAGAATGATCTGACCATGGGGACGGAGAATTATGGTGGTTTTATAGGGTAAATTTGGGTTTCCCTATTTCTGAGCCTCAAAACTTAGGATTTCCCGATTTCTCTTTACACAATTTTCGAAAGTATGTTTGTACAGTTAAAAGTTTAAATTATTCAAATTGAAAATTGATTTAAATAATTTAATCCATACGAAAAAAATCGAATTATAGTAAATCTAAAATTCTTAAGTTATTCTTATGCAGAATAAGTTAAACGTTGTAGTTTGCTTGTTTTTGGATATATTTTATCACATTTGTAAAATTGGTTTATTACATCCTAGCCCCTAAGCTTTTATTATTTTACTAAAAAACACTAAATTACCTTTCCCGTGTCAGAAAAGCACTGAGTACGCGTTAAACGTAATGGTATCTAAATATTGAACAAATCTGACATGTTTAACGGAGATATTTAAGTGTGGATGGAATAAATATTTGTTTATTTAACAATGGAAAATGAAATCCAATGTGGATGAAATTTGCTCAGTACATACAGCTTAGCTGCGCCGGGGATAAAAAAAACCCTTGTAAATAATAAAAAATTATAAAGTAGCCTACACAATATTTACACTCGTATTGCATTTTTAGTATTGAATCACGCAAAGAAGGGTTTCAAAGGTACAGCTATAGATCTCTATACAAGGTGGTAAAAAAGTCCCAGGACAGTTAAATATTTAAAAAAATAATGTAGATAGAGCTACAATACTTGGTACAAAGTTACAGGGCATAAAACTCTATTTTAACACATATTCAGTGATCCAATAACTCTTCAGGGGAACGGCCTACAAGGAGTCGGAAGAAAATCTTAAATGGAAGCATAGGTCAATATGCACATCAAATTAAAGGTCTTTTTAGTAGAATACAATGCCGTAAACCGCACTTCATAAGGTTGATCCTGCGCAAAATGGCAAATGTTCAAAGATTTCTCGAATCCGCAATTTTGATCTTTGAACGACTGCCATTTTTTACTCAGGCATTCTTTTGAGCTTGAATTTACGGCATCGTAATCTACTAGTGAAGGCCTTTAATTTAATGTGCATATCGACCTATGCTTACGTTAACAATTTTCTTCCGATTCCTAGGGCTGTGCCCCCTGAGGAGTAAGCGTATAATAGCATTGTAAATTAAATGAATCTTTGAACAACTGTCATTTTGCGGAGGATAAACCTTTTGAAGTGCGGTTTGCGGCATTGTATTCTACTAAAAAAGACCTTTAATTTGATGTGACCTCATAGACCTCATATTGACCTATGCTTCCGTTTAAGACTTTCTTCCGAATCCTTGTGGGCCGTCCCCCTGAAGGGTTATTGGATCACTGAATATGTGTTAAAATAGAGTTTTATGCCCTGTAACTATGTACCAAGCATTGTAGCTCTATCTGCATTATTTTTTTAAAATATTTAACTGTCCTGGGACTTTTTTACCACCCTGTATAATACAACTAGAGATCTATGGGTACAGCACGCACGTTGTAAGGGACGCACCCGGAACGACAGCGGTATGCAGCGTATGACTTTATGACAAGAAGACGAGGCTTTCTGCGACTTTCAATCAACGATCACATAAGACCAATAGATGGAGCACGCCTATCTAACTAACATTAAAGCAGGTGAAGCCAGGTCCGCCATCTTATTGTAGGATAGAAGCGCTAGATGTCGATGAAAACGGCACCAAAACTCAATGTTCCGCTTCAAAATAACTCGACATTTAGCCTACTTAGACTTAAGTTATATGGTTGAAACTTCGTATGAGTGAAGTCAATAAGTCTATGACACTATTGGTTTTAATTAAAAGCTTAAAAGTTAGTATTTTCTATTTTAAATCTTCAAATAAAGTCGGTACTTTTAAATGGGTTTTAAAATATGACATGAAAAAGTTCGTCGGCTGCTACTTTTTTTATTTTTTGGTCAGGTAAGTTAAAAAACGGTGGATTTTGTAGCTAAAGAGGTGAACCTTTTGGATCATATTTTTTAAAATTTTTAGCTAGCGTAGTTTGGTTGTAATTTAAATTGTAATATAGGGGCTACCCGCCGCGCCGCGTGGCGTCATGCGGGCAGATTCGGCCTACAACGTCACTTGTAATACAGTTTAGATACTCAAATTTGGAGCTATACAGAAAAGTTACTAAACTAATTAGAAAAACACGGATTACATATAACTTTTCTTCGTTTTATTCTTTGTATTCATCTAAAAATTAATATTTTTTAGCTCTTTCATAAAAATTAATATGACAGTCAGAATATAAAGGAGAGTTGTATAAAGAGTTTCAGAAATTATCTTGTCACTTTGAAAATTCGTAGATTGTAAACCAAACAGCAGAACTTTATCAAACTTTAATACGATGTAGATACATATATTATAAACAGATTTGTAGCTTTTCAGAATTTTCCTTTCGCCCAAAAAGTTTTTGTTGTTAATTATGTAAACTAACTTTTTCTAAGAAACGGTAAACGCTAGAAAAAAAATCAAAAGCGTATTTTGAAGGTCATTGTGTTAGTAACACAAATATTTGTAATACAAAGGCGTATTGTCATGGATACCATTGCTATCAACTAACATTTAATTAGCTGCGCGTGCTACTAGGGCTCATCACAGCCGCAGCCGCCATCTTGTTGTAGATTAGTGAATAATACTGGCTTCCTTCACGTCGCGGCCAACATGCTCCATCTATTGGTCTTATGTGATCGTTGCTTTCAATAGTGCCCAAACCAAAACGTACATACAACCATTGAGTATACACGTACGACTGAACAGTGCGTTGCGCAGAGAAGAAACAAAGCAAAGGACGGACACGGCAAAAGTTTATCGATGTGAAACTAAAACAAATGAGGGACTCGCACATTTGTTAACTTTTGTCAAGTGAGTGCAGGCCACAAGGTCACGAAATAAATGTGGTAGTTTGATTTGCATGTTTTTTCTCGTCTTCCCCTATTTAATCATCCTTTAAGTTCTAGGAAGGCCAAATGCTCGAAATCACCAAAGGATTAGGGAACCCATTATTGCCGCTTCAGTGCAATGCTCGATTTCACCGCGTTTTGGGTTTTCGTGCTCGAAATCAGTGCTCCCCGAACCAGTGGTATTTGAGTATCAGGGACACCAGTTTTGATTGATACCGTGTGTACTGTAACTGTTACATTATCGACATTTTGGCACATGTATGTGTGGTTGTAAGCAGTACAGTCACTGTATGTCTGTCATCGGCTGTGAACTGTGAAGGTGACGGAGTGTTGGGTGTTGGACACAACGCGGAATCCGAAGCCTTTGTGGCGCGGCGCCCACACTGATTATGTCTCCTCCCCTCCCCTCCCCCCACGGTGACGCACAACCGCTTCTTCCGGCTCTGCGTCCTCGACAGCGGCTCCTAGCGTTCTTCCTCCTCACCGCAACACTACTGTACCGCACCAGCACCGTCACCACCAGTACACGAGCAGTGGCGCAGACATGTTCAATCATTGACTTTGGATACTGCGAGTCTACGGTTTGATGTAGCCCTGTCCCGAAAAGGGGCCCTCAATGCAGTATGATGCCCCGGATGAAATAAACAAACATCTTAAATTTTGTCCACAACTCCTTTTCTCTCCCCCTTCGACAGATAGTTTCCCGGGTTGATCAAGCCATAATATGACAACCATTAAGGCAATAGGCCTTATCCTAAATAAGTGTGTAGAAGATTTAAAATACACTTTTTATAGACAATAGGCGTATTACTCACCGTTATGTGTAGTCATGTCTACTTTTTATTTTAACTTTCAACACAAAATTAAAAATGAAATATGTAGCCTACTTGTCAAAATCCTTTGCTTGTCTGTCCGCTGGTGTATAACTCAAGACTGCAGGGCATAAGGTAATATCTCTGTAAAATAAAATAAAATAACGTGAAGACTTCATTATCACTTCCAAACCTAACCGCACATGACACATACATACATCATACAGGGCAGGCATCAAATTTTACTATGGGATATAGGAAGTCTTGTGGCAATATACAAAATCTATAGTATAATTAATTAAAATCATAGTCAATGAAATGACCTAGTACCGCCTAGTACATGTTGTACATGTGTTGTTCCAAGCACCGTACAGTACTGTGAGTACAATTAATTAACAGTGACAGTCACGTGATGGGGGTCGAGCGTCGAGGCGTGAAGGTCGAGTGAAGGCAGTCTGTGGTACATCATCTGTCGCATATTGATTGTATGTTGTACCGTGGGTATATAATGACGGTGCTGTGTACTTGATATACCGCTACGTACACAGTACACAGTACACGCCTTTCACTGCATTTACAATGCTACTGTGTTGCATTCACTCTTTTTTTCTTAGAATATGATTGCATTTTAGTAGGTAATAACTTTTCTGGTTGTTTTGTTATCGCCTGTCACCGCTTATCGACGCCACACGAATAAAAGTTTTTCTTGCCAAGAATCAGCGACCAATGCCAATGGTCAATGTAACTTTTTGCATACCTGCGAAAATCGTTTGATGAAAGCTATCAAAATCCAAGTTTATTATATCACACAAAAGGCTGTCATTTTGTAAAAACATAGAAAATCTCTCAAAATTGTAGTCTGAGAATTTTAATTATTTTGAGATAGCCTATCCAACTGATCCGATTGGTAAACAGTATTTTTTGATGATCTTCATCCAATTCATTTTCTCTTTCTTTGTAAACATCTTTATGAAAAAAATCCATCGCTTAAAAAAAATTTATTTTGATGTTTTAAATATTTTGTTGATAATTCAAATAATTTCTAATATTTCCAATCCAAAGAGTTCGTGTTAAAAGGTCTTAAACTAACTTTTCATAGTTTATTTTTGAACTATCTTGAGAATTTCTTGGTCTCCCCGTAGCATTTTTGCCCTCTTCAACCATACTCTCAGTAGCCCTTAGCGACGAAAGACACGCGTGAAAAGTATTTGTATTTTAAGAACTCATTAATTAACTTCTTATCATTTCTCGTCAATAATGACTCCATTCTTGTACAAAAAACCATGCAAATAGCACGTGCGTCGACCCATGTGTGTTCGAATGGTTTGAAACCATTTTGTGTTCAAGCTAGATTCTTCAGTTTGCGTGCAAGTGACTTTTGCTGTCCAATTCCGCCGTTGAACGTCGTCACCGGAAGTGACAAGTAGCGCTACAATCGCCGGAAGTGGAGATGAGTTCGACTATGTTAACTGGACGGAACCGGAAGTCCTTTGTTTTCGCTTCATCTGAACCGACGAGGTCAACCATTTACATTGATTTGCCTCAAAGCCCAACTTAATTATTTGAAGTCTCAGTAAACTAAGTATCTCAATTTAAAACAGGTTGATTCCAAGCAATGAATGTGGCTGTGATTAAATTATTAAATTATGCGGTGACTTGATGGTGTGTTTTTCAAGGAATTATATAATCGAAATTATATCAAGCCAAGTCTAGTAGTGTTGTGCTATTACAATTATAATTTGCCTCAATACGTATACTAGTCAAGTGAATTAAAAAAGTTTCACAGTCCGAGCTCAGTAGATTTTGCACTTGGTTAGTAATAAGTCTGAGACAAAAGTCAGAGCTTGAGACACAGAAAGTATCTTAAACTAGCGTTCAAGACGTATTGGAAACGGAAGTACAGTATTCCATGGGTTTTCTTTAATAAACATCGTTCTAGTACCTGTATTGTATTTTTTTGAAATGTGTTGTACCAATTGCGACCTTTTTTAGCGAATTTCCCTATAGGGAAGTAGCTATTACCGTAGGTGGCATGGTAAGACCTAGGCCCGGGACCGATTTACTTTTTCTTTTTGATGTCCCCAGAAGCCAAAAACACCATTCGTTCAAATTTTTATATATGTATATATATATGTGTGTGTGTGTGTGTCCGTGAACGCGATAACTTGAGTAATTTTTGTCCGATTTTGATGAAATTTGGTTTAAAGGTGTAAGGCGGGATAAACTTGAATGAGTTCGCGAACCAGCATGATCGGACCATGGGAACGGGCGGGGTCTTACGGGGGGTTTTATGGGGTAAAAATTGGTTTTTCTCATTTTTGACCCTCAAACGCAAAATTTTCCAATTTTTTTCTAGACCTTTTTAAAGAGCTTAAAAAACAAATAATTTAGTATATCAAAGTATTTTTGTACGGTTTTTGGTAACGGAGAAAATTAAAAAAATTGAAAATTTAAAATTCCTATGTTATTCTTATGGAGAATATTGTAAAATGTTATAATTTGCTTGTTTATGGATATATTTTGATCAAACTTGGCAATTTTATTTATTTTATACTAAGCTATTAATATTTTACTAAAAATACATTTTATAAACCCCCTAGCAGCAAACCTAGGTACTTGTTAAACCTAATGTAATTTAAATAGATTTAATTGAAAATCATTTCAGACAAATGGAAATTCGCTTAGTCGGCAGGTTTGCTGCGGCGGGGGTATTTTAAGCCTTTCGTTTGTTTATTTAGGTACCGTGTTTAAAAAGTCCATACGTTTATACAATTCCACATTAGGCCTAAATACAGTAGTGGCGTTTTAGAGAATCATGAATATAATATTTGCAACACGTTCTACCCATATACACATATCCATCCGCTTAACGAATACATCTATAATATTTTCATAACATTAAACTAATCTACAAATTGTATTCTTCAACGTTCTGACCTACTTACTGCCGACTACAGACAGAGTGTACAACTGTTGGTTACACAGGTGGTAAACATTACCAATTGTCAATACAGCCCTGCTAGCACATATTCTCAGTTAAACAAAAGTGTGCGTCTGATACTTGTACAGAATTACAATTAACTTCATATTCTACATTCTAATTTCTTAGTAACAATTTTTTTCTTATATTATGCTTATTACTTTAAGATATATCGTATTCATCCGAATTCTGTGCTGTATTTGTAATGTTTTAGTATTGTTGGCTTGTTTGTAAGCATATTATTTTTCGACATTTTTCTTCATTCTCAGAATACGTAAGTTAAAATCAGAATAGGGTACCAATGACGTCAATTTTACGTTTATTCATGTTTAATTTCATTTTTTGTCATAAAACAGCAAAAACGACCGATTACATGCGTTGTGGGTCTGTAGTAGCATTTTTACTCCCTAAAACCCTATGGAGTTAAAGTTAGCTGTTGTAAACAGTTGTAAATTTCGGTTGTAAGCAATCTCATGGGTCGAAATTATTTATCGATCGATTTATTTTGTTAAGTTTTGGCATATTGTTTCATTCTTTAATAGTTTGACACGTCGATGGTATAATTTGCTGCAACACAGTCGTGATAGACGAAATAGTTGAATCACTTACCAAACATTCGTCTTACTTGTGCAAACATCCTTAAATGTATAATCCACAATGGTCTTTTAAGTATATAGAACAGTTGATGGTACGTATTCAATGTTTTTATGTCGGCCTGCGGTTCCGGCGTAAAAAGATATTTTTGTCCAACACAAGGGAAAAATGGAATCAGCTGGAATCTAGGGCATCGGTTGTTTTTCTTTCTAATTTTGACTAAGAAGACACAATTTCTAAACCAATCCTATTGTAATATCGTTGATTGAATTTCTAACTTTCTAACGAATGACATTGTACATTTAATCTAAATAAATTCCACTTTATCTTTTTTATTAATTATGCAAAAATGTTTCAGTGATATCACTGCGTTATCAGTGACTTTCTTATTGCGTTAAACAGGCTCGTGCCAAACAGCACATTGGGACTTAGCGATGAAATAGGAGTCTTCGTAGAATGATTCGGTATGCGACTCTATGCGAGGCGAGTACCTATAAAAAGTGACAGCGACATGTAATGTAGGAAGTGCAAGACGAAGGCGGCGGATACAGTGACCTAGACAGACCGGAAGTGACAACAATCGGATAACCAACCGGAAGTGGTCGTTTGTTTATTAATACGATCGATGACGTGAGGTCAGTGGCGTGGCTTCACTGTCCATTATTGTACTGAAATACTGTTGCAGTATCGTCACTGTACAAATACTTTATTGTTGTGAAAAAATGCTCTGAAAATAATAGTGTGAGATTGAATATTTTACAATATATTTAATTTACCATGTTTATAAAATGAACACTTATATCCCAAATTTTGTACCAAAGAAAGCCTAAAAATTAAAATCAGTTGTTTATAACTATTTGTGTATACAGTGTGTAAATTAAGTATTGAAACAAATCTGTACTTTTAAAACCGGAATAGATAGAAATATTCTGTTTGTGGCAATAACTGTTAACAAAGGTTCCGCAATTTTTTACATCAACAATATTTTTTTCAACCCCTTTAACAGGGTAGGGGGTGGGGGTAACTTATTTTTGTAATAACAACCCGTATTGAGTGACCCCTCATTTTGAATGGTTTGTTAAAAGAAAAACAATGACGCAAACCCGAGGTAGATATTTCACCCCTAGCCTAAATGGCGGGTACTGTATTCCAAAATTTAATTTATGTGAAAAAACACCCATTTTGGAATACCCGCCATTTTGGCTAGGGGTGAGATATTCACTCGGATTTGCGTCATTGTGTTTCTTTTGACAAACTCTTTCAAAATGATGGGTTACTATTTGAAAAAAATAAGTAACCCCCTACCCCCTACGCTGTTAGGGGGGGTAAACAATATTTTTTATGTAAAAAATTGCGGAACTTTTGTTAACAATTATTGCCACAAACAGAATATTTCTATCTATTTCAGTTTTTAAAATAGAGAATTGTTTCAATGCTTCATTTACACACTGTATAATTAACGCGATGATTTAAGTACAGTAACGGTAACTATTTTTTGAAATAATCACGATTTCAAAAATCAAAAAGAACACATACATCGTAGTTATGCGTAATATTTTTTTTATGTAACATAAAAAAAGCTAAGCAAAGAGGGCATTGTTATTAATCTTTAATCCAACCACACGACCCATCATCAGATGATTGTGTTAAATTTTATTCGTCACCGGTATTCCCGAAGTACTTGTAGATTTGTTCAGTACTGCGATATGGATTTTCTGTTAATGCCAAGTGTTTGTTTGATAAAAATTATCATATTATGAAACATGATGTGTTCCGATCATTGTTCCTATGCAAGAGTTTAGTCAGAATATTACGTTCGCCGGAAGTGACGTCACAACAAAAGCAAGGCCGAACACGTTTAGATAACACAGTAGTTAACGGTTAATGGGCACCGGGGATTTTCCAATTTGATTTTTCTGACTTTTCAACATTGGTGTTTGAACACATAATACAGGTGATATATTCTTATTTTCGTCTAAGTTTACTGTGAATTCTTTTGTCATAGCCAGCAATGAATGGGGCATTCCTAATTTTAAGGTGTTTCATAATGGGCCATAGCAGTTCTCCTAATTGGCACAGATATTTTATAAAGTACAGTAAAGGTTGTTCAGGACGTTCTTAGCCCTTTTGACCTGCTTTGAAAATGTTATCCAGTCGTGATCGGGGAAACAAGACAGGAAAATGTCTTGAAATACGTACCCACCGGATTTTATAGTTTAGTATCATCTAAGTAAGTATCACCGTTAGTACCATCTAACAATAAACAGGTACATATACTAAAAATCCTGACTTAGATAATGTATTTGTTCGCAATAATTAATATTAAATTGGTGGCACTTATAGCTGTCATTGTTTTGCATTTTTGTTCTTATAATTTTGATTTATTTCTGTTTGGGAGATAAGTTAAATGTTAAAATATACTAATATAAAATCCCCTTGTTCAATTATAAAATATCAAATCATATACAACACTAGTGTTCGATTAAAAGGTATTATGGCATACGATTGTTTGGATTTACCATTAATCTCCGGTCACTTGGTACATTATTTACATGTATATATTACTACACAGGATACAGAAGCAGTACATACACGATGGAAATGTTTGGCCCCAATACCATAAGCCGGTTAAGTAAATGCGTTTAGCGCCTTTGGTTCGGCGACGCACCGACTGTCACACACTTTGAATATTTCTGTGAAAATATGTACAATGTTGCTTCTATCGACAAATTTACATTTTGTTGTAGTGGCCAAGAGAATCGTAAACATTTAAACAAAGTCTTTAACTTA
This sequence comes from Macrosteles quadrilineatus, assembly GCF_028750875.1. Classification (NCBI taxonomy): domain Eukaryota; kingdom Metazoa; phylum Arthropoda; class Insecta; order Hemiptera; family Cicadellidae; genus Macrosteles; species Macrosteles quadrilineatus. The sequence continues at coordinate 71,188,938 of NW_026542595.1, read as the reverse complement.
CTATAAATCATCTAGCAATTATTGTAACTTACAGCGTTACTTGACTGTAATTAATTGCGTTTTAAAAGTTGAAATAAACAGGCTATGATGTGTTGCAGAATACAGTACATTTTTTTATCTGTATGGATATCACAACCACAACTTCAGATATAATAAATAAATACTTTGGCATCAAGGCGCCTTGCTTTGGCATTGTCTTTTAGCCTAACTTTTGTAACAAGCCTACATGAGATGTAGTACTGAAAATTACCCTTGATCAATTGACCTATCCAAAAAACTTAGTTGCAAGCTTGGTACAGATTGGTTGTAGTGCTAGTAATATGTACGTTTTTAGTTCAATCCTGATTAAATCAAATCTCCTTTTTAATTCAAATTTGGAGCCAGTTCAGCCAGACGTCCTTGATAATTGGGCTTTTACAATGTATTTGTCTGGCCAACGAAGCAGTGGATCTTAGTATCAAAGCTGTACAGATCTACATTCTATCTACACTTGCTAAGTAGCCAGCATTTACATTCAGCTGAAAATACTTGGAAGATATGTCTCACCCTGTACTCGTGGCGCGGTGGTTAACCCCGGTTAACTACCCGCCAAACCTGACCGCCCCGCCAGATATCCACATTGGCGTATGATGTCACGGTCACTGAGCCACTGAGCCGCGGCATTTCCCATGGAATGTTGCGACTTCTCGGAACCTGCCTGTGGCTCACGTGCGAGTCCGCTCTCCCCTCTCACTCATACACACGTGCGTGTACCTGTACCATACTCTCTCACTCACACACACGAGAACGGCGGTAATCCGGTGATGGTGGTATGATTAGTTTAGGTCCTATCTATTTAGTTGTTTTCGGAAGCTTTGTGCATTTTACCACAGAAAACATACTTAGTAGGATGTTTTCTGTGATTTTACGTGTTTTACGACACTTTTCGTGTTATGGCATTAAGAAGGAAGAATTTATTCCAAAACCTCTAGAACAATATTCTTCAGCTACAGGTAGCCCTAGTGTATTCATTTGTTCATCAACAGTAAATAATTTCCAGTTTGATTATTCTTTCCCCAATTTTTTACAACATTTTAAATACCCTTGGTTTTTTCACTAAAAGAAAAAATGCATTAAATTATATACGGAGGAAATAAAAGACAATTTTGATCAAAGAAGTACCATACCAGATAACCTTAACTTAAGAAATCATATTTCCTATTTCACAAACCTATTTCATTGGGAAAATAACAAGTGCGTATTAGATGTTTACAATTGATGATCATAAACCCTCACATAACATCACGTATGCCTATATTAATGTAGAACAATATATATGTCGAGCGATGTAAATGATTTACATCGAGAAATTGTTTTCGTTCTGGAATATAAAATTTTACTAAAGACCTACCCTACCTAAAAGGTTTTGGCTATAAACTAGCATTACGAAAACAACAAATCTCTTGTGCAGTTAATTTTACTATCCACAACACCTCACACACGAAAACCATTATACGCATAGTGTCACACCACCAGTGTCAGGTGATAACCATAAATAACAATTATTCAAAGAACTCGTCGATTGAATTCCAAGAAAAAACAACCTAACCTCTTGGAAGTTTTTTCACGAAACCTACAATAATCCTCAGTTCTATTTTCGGGAGGCCGACCCAGAAAGAGATTTGTGCGCCCCAGTTGCTCAAATGTGTTCCGAGAAGGATCTTTGCTCTCGGGGACAAAAAAGTGTGGGGATGGATTACTAGGAGACCAGGACAAGGGTGTGATCCTCCCTCAGATAGTCGGGGCGGAGATGTGTGGTACAAAGTCCTGGCGGCGCCTGGCCGGCTACACCTGTCTGAGACAATACAGGCGCGGTGTAAAGGGTGGACATTGGACAGGAGGGCAGGTGCTCCTGTCTTTGTAAGCTGTGCATTGTATTTTAAGGACTTTTTGAGAGGACTGCTGCAAAATATAGGATAATTATTTCTGGAGACAGATTAGCCAATTAAAATAGCAAAAATAAACAATTAGTTACCTGTTATGGACTGTTTTGTAAAATCTTAGTCATCGTAAATATTGTTCTTTTTTTTAGATCATTTCACTAAACCATCGATGTATATATCTAAACTGACAAGACAAAACGTCTTGCAGGACTTGCATCCATTAATGATAACACGAATCTAAGTGAACTTGAGAACTATTTTCCGATGAGATAGATAACACAAAAGTATTTAAGAAAATAGTTTATTGTCAAACAGCTCTATCAGAGGATTTTTAGGAAATTTATTAGGGAATTTTTGTAAGGAACTGTTTCAAATGGATGAATGAAATTTCGGCGACGACGAATAACACCTCAACGGATATACTGTAATCAACTGGATATATGTTATTATTAAGTCCCACTCTCATTAATTTTTTTTTTCATTCAAGAATTGTTCCGAATTATTCAAATTAAAGTTAGCATTTATTTCTTGTATTTGTGGTGTTTCGACTATAGACTGTTGTTTGTTTTCAGGTGAGGCCATTCTGTATTTTGGACTGTCAGTAAGTACTGATTCAAGTATTGTGTATGAACATTGAGTATACAAGTACGTACTTGTGTACTCAATGGTATGAAGTAGTGAGTAGCGAACTCGGGTGTATTCGAACAAGGTATTCAAAGGCATAAAGCGTTAATCTGTTCAATGACGGTAGAGACTTTTAAGATCGCTTTGAATTTTTATTTGCGATTTGTATATCAAATCGTATTTCTTATAACACAATCAAATTACTCAGAGGTTTGTATCCTATAATATGTTAAATGTGTAGGCCTTACTTAAACACGTGTAGGTTTATTGCCCAAACACCTGTTGGTGAGGTGTGTAGGTGAGGGGGAGGGTTAGAGAGATTTGTTAGGGGGAGAGCACAACTGATAACCTGATAACTAACACCTGTTGAGGTTTGAGCAATACTTCAACTTGCACTTGTCATGAACCTCCTTTGAAGCAACGACCACTTTGAAGCATTATTATGCTTGTCTCTATTTGTATTGTTGAACGTGAGGCAGGTAGATCTTATTGCGATAACATTTGAAGTGTAGATTAGTTTTGTATGTTTATTACGTTGAACTGTTTTTTTTATTCGTTACGGTATGAAGAAAAAAAACATTTTTAAGTAATGTTTAAGGTCTAAATAGTAATTTTACTAATTTATTTTTTTATTAACATGATCTGGTTATAAACTTATATTTATTCTCTAGTATTTGAATCAATTTATACATTGCATACTGTAAAATTTCCTTTAAAACCAGAAAAATACATCAGTCAACATCAACGTGTTGCCGTGCATTAAAATTTTGAATTGAAAAATAAAAAAAATTCATGTTCAGTGGTTCGGTATAAAAAAATATATCTTTAAATTTGCCAATGGGATGTTAAGTCTAATTGTAGTATCCTAAGTTAATGACTGTGTTATTCAGTAGGTAAAATACTAGTTTTTATTCTTGTCATGAGGTTGACTCTTGGGACTGGTCACCATCAAATTATATTACTTTGTTAAAAGAGCGTCTGATAGTGATAGTGTGACGGTTTGCGGAAGAGATCGGTGGGAGGTGGGAATAGGAAATGATGAAACAGAAACAGTAGTGATAAGACACTGATAACGCCTCAGGGACTTGACACAGAACATTCGCCGATAAGTTCAGTGTGGAACACCAGATGGCTTTTGTTAACTACAAATAATATCAACTATTTAAATTTTGTATTTGTGTTTCAAAACATAACTATTTCATTCCTACAACTCTTGGAGAGGTTTGGTTTAATGAATTGTGTTTGTTAATTAATTGTGTAATTGTATTGCAACAATCATGTAATTTTACGATTAATAATTGGAGTGTTGCAATTTATTTCAAGAACCATATTTAGTTGGAGCCATTATCTACAATATAACTTTTAAAACAGTCCTTGGAAATTTTAATCTCAGTACAGTATGTTGTAATTGTCACTCCTCGTAAAGTAAAAAAACAACATTATCTTGCATACCCGTAGTACTTTCCGAGTTTATTTTGCCCTAGTCATAAGACCTAACGTTATTTGTTGGTTGAATAGGCTTTCTTTTTAGTTCAAATGTATTTCGTGTGGCTTTAAACCTTACTGAACGACTAAACTTTTAAAATGCCCAATTACTCTTGTTTAGCTACATTCCCATCCCATGGGATAGAGTAACGATATTGTCGTCAATAAAATCACAGCAGCAAGACAAAGAGTGGCACGGAGGAAGAGGAGCGAGGTGGGAGAGTTGGCAACGCCGCACATTGTTGTATCCGCCAACATCCGGTTTGTCCCCCCCCCCTCCCCGCCCGCAGCATCCCTGCCCACATAAACAATGATTACACCTTTAACCCAAACCCGGTGCCGACCGCGGCAAAAACTGCAAAAATGTCAGCAAAAAGCGGAACAGTGATATTGTAGCCTGATGAACGGTTGCGATTGCGGGCGACTAATGTAGGGTTTGTAACAGTTTGTCTTTATTACGGTCTTTTAAGTTGACTACTTGAAAACTACAAAGAAATTGAGGTTTTCGGTTAATTCGCCTATTGTCCGTCGGTAATTTGTCTGAATTCCTAAACGTTATAATTGTAGTTTTTTAGTCAGATACTTGTAAGTTAGTCATCCCATCTACGAGTAGGCCTATAATAATGGACCATGGGCTAGCTGTAGTCGGTCACAATACATTATTAAATTTGCTTATCAGCTAATTGTGCTGTAATAGAATGAATCATTTACCCAAAGACCAAAGCTCTCAAATATCTTTCTGTGTTTTTCAACGGCACGTGCCGTTAAAATACAAGAAATAAGAACTGTTAAAATCCCGGTCGTATTATTGTATTTATCATTGACCTAACAACTGTAATATGCAGTAAATGGCATTGTTTCATATTACAGTATCCCAACGAAATTGCTACTGAGCCCGGAATATATTTGTTGCTGGGGATCGTACAAGAGACCTTCAAATGTTAAGGCGAAAACCACGATGAATACTAATGAATTCGATCAAAGAAATGAGGATTCATTTTTTACCGGAATTATTTTCATCGACGAAATCAACGGTTGACATTTTTTTGCCAACGGAGAAATTGTAAAGCTGACTACCTCGACTCCACCTGTTTTTACCTACCTACTTACCTACTTACTTGTAACCTAGGTACTTAAGCTCTGCAACGCAGTTTTCTGACAATATAATCGAAATAATCTCTATAAAGGCCGGATTATTATGTAACTGCTTAGTTCACATCACATGAGATTCTTCTACAAATGTTTAACGCCTACGATTCACTTACAATGTCTTGTGCATCATACATGAGGCACGTGTACGTGTAGTTAGTGTTACTGGGTCTATTTTGTACCAAGATGGTGAGACAATGGCGTGTCAAGGTCACGTGACGTCACGCGGTAATATATCACTTCCGGTTGGAACACTTCCGGTCCCTGCCCACATCTTATCACAGTCACAGTCAGGTTGGTAGCAACAGTTGGTATCACCATCTATACATAAGGCCTTTTCACACCGGCGTACTGGACGTACTGTACGTTAGGTACGTTTTTTTTTCAACAAATCGCTGTCCATGTTATCATATGGGCTCGTTCACACCGCGCGTACAGAACGTACTGTACGTACAGTCCCGGCCACGTAAAGAGAGAAAATGTCCAGGTAGACCCGGTCAGGCCTAATCCGCCGTTGTCAAAACATAGCTATTGTTTTGAAACCGAGGGGGCGCGCTACCCCATCCCAGCGGTCATTTTCTCTCTTTACGTGGCCGGGACTGTACAGTACGTACGCGATGGTTTTGTGAGAATCGCTCGGAGAGCGATTTTTCTAAATCGTACGAGGCGTACGCGAGCTCGCGCATGCGCAGTGGTCACACCAAAACCACGTGCTCAGCCAGTGTTACTTGTCTGACTGCAAACGAACAAGTGTACGTTTTGGAAGTTTCTGTGCGGTGTGAAAGGACCGCGTACTGTACGAACTGGCCGTACCAAACGTACAGTACGTCCAGTACGCCGGTGTGAAAAGGCCTATACAGTCTAACTATATATCGATATGTATCACTACTACACGTGTATCTGCGTGTATCACGTATTGTTCGTTGTGATGATGATAATTAATAGCCTACTCAAGATTTCTGTATCGATGCTCCACTATCAGCGAATGTTTTGCATCACGTTACAATACCAAAGCACTTCCTATAACTGTTTTCTTCTTGTATATGTAAAACCTAAATAATTGCAATGATCGTAAAACAAATTTGGTTTTTTAAGGTTATTATTATTCAAAACATAAGACGAATATGTAGGTCTGAACTATAAAAAAAAAATTGGTTGCCTGATGTGGTTATTTCTAAGTATTGTGTTGTGAAAAAAGACAAAATGATGTGCCAGTAGGCTGTGGCAGCACAGAAAAGTTAACTTTTAAATCCATTTATTACGTGATTACGTCCACTTCATTATTCTGTAATACCTAAAAGCTAAACCCTTTTTACAATGGCGGGTCTTCACTGAGAGAACTAATCAGCTTTCTTGTAGTTTGATACTAATGCAGTTCTATTTTCTCTTTTTTTTACATGCTTAAATTGTGTTTATGAATATATGTAAAGGGCGTTATAGTATGCACTACCTGTTCGAAACTCAGCCTATGAGAATAAACTCTGTTGTACATCGTCTAAAGCTGGGTTTTCCTAGACGCGGAGTCGGCCAGCGGAGAGCGGACAACGGAGAGCGGACTCAGCTTGTCTTAGGTAATTTAATGTTACTGTTTTCCTAGCAGCGGTGCGGAATGCCATGTTAATTTCAATTCCGCTCTCCGTTGTCCGCTCTCCGCTGGCCGACTCCGCGTCTAGGAAAACCCAGCTTAACGGCAACTTGAATAAACTTGCGTTCTTTTTTGTAAAGAAATGGCAACAGCTTAAATAATTAGACTATAATGACTTATGCTCCGCAACGCAGTTTTCTGACAATATAATCGAAATAATCTCTATAAAGGCCGTATTATTCCGACTTTCGACTAAAGGCCGATAAAGGACTTTCGACTTTCCGTCAATGCACTGTATAGCTAAAAGACACAAGCCACCAACCAAGACGTGTGCTAGTGTGAGTGTGAGTAGGAGTGACGAGTGACGAGTGTACAGTACAACGTACAACGTTGGTGACGTGAGTGGCTCAGTAGCTCCTTCTCCCGGAACTGATCATTACACCGAGCACCAAGTACCAAGGTCAACTTGGCTTCCGTATATCACCACTACACCACGGTACAGTCACAACTCACACAACACTGGACAAGACGTACAACATTGTAGAGTACAGCGTCACAACCGTGGGGCACCAGTACAACAAACTGCTACTGTAGTACACAACAAATCCATAGTTTGGTGATATTCTTGATTCATGCGCAGCGCTCAGCCAAATATGACCTAGATGTAGGTGTCATCAATCTCTAACCAGCTATATAGACCTGAGAAGCGTTGTCTGTCTTGACATTCACTCGACAGTGTACGCAATAAATGCATTGATCAATAGTACCCACCAGTAAATATCTTTTGGTGATAGTTTTTGCACGCTGTTTCCCTTTACTGTACCATAATTCAGAAATATTTCACAAAATTGCTGTACATTTAACTGAAAAAAAGATATCTGGGCTATCTATTTTAGTTGTTGCGTTGAATCAATTTTGTACTTAAAATAAAACAAAACGCTCTTATGAATTAGCAATTTTCGGATTACGGTTGTAACGTACCGGGGCCAACGTAAACTAACGTAGTTTACGTTGGCCCCGAACGTACCTATTCGATGTTGATCAACTGTTGTACATTCTCGCCTAGCCTACATTTAAAGGAAGGCGTCCCGCAGTACACGGGCGACGTGCGTGATGCAGACTGATGTTGAAGTAAAACTGAAACTTTGTACACTTCTCGTTCCACAATCAATGTTTTATATTACTTATACTTGGTGTAATCTACGGCTAAAACTACAGTTTAAATCACACGACCAGAATACGTTTTGTGTTCAACACACAAAGATTGTTAGAGAAATAATCAAATCGGAATTTCGTACAATATAATATACATGTGGAACAAAAAAAAAATGATTGTATGAAGAGATAGATATTATAAAGGAAAATTGGTTTTTTGATAATATTAATTTATGGCATTTGTAAGTATTTGTAGTATTTGTTACAATCATTGTATTTTGCCATGACCAAGGCTATGATTTAATTAAAGCAGAAATGAACAATAACAGAAAGCATTTAAAAATACCCCCGCGTTATGAATATCAATTTTTATAAACATTTACTGTCATTCAATAGGCTGTTTTTTCCTTCCACCATGCATTCAATAGGTAGTACTGTAGATAGAAAGTCAATGGTAATAGGGGGAAAATGTGGGGAACCACATTGAGCACTTTCTGATGGTATACTCACTTTTAGAGATTTAGTACCGGGGGACCGAGCCATAACTCGGGGGTATAATTTATGTTGATTTTAATAGTAATATTAGAGAAACTCACGTTTTTAATACTAATTCTGGCTTTAATTGTTTAAGTCACAGTGGAAATTCAATTTGTTATGAATATAGATGTTAAAATAATGTAAAAAAAAGTGCATAAAAGTTGTAAAATCTACGCTTAAATAAGAGTGAAACATTGAGTTGATGCCAGTGCACTCAAACGGCACCAACACGAAACACTCATCATCACTTATCAAAACTGACTTGCTCTGTTTCCCCCATATCACTTCAATGTAATCTTTGTTCAATAGTTACATCAATGTTGTACTGTATTTTATAATTTACGACCACATGTTTCAAAGTCTTTTGTTTACTTTTACTTGTTATTTTGTTCAACCAACATAGTTACTTGGCAATCCTTAAGGCCAATGTTAAATTTTTTAATTTTCAAACGAGTTGTGTAGCGAAATACGAAGTTTCCTGAGGTAGTGGCTGTCACCAATCACGTTTTTAAGGCCATAAAGCCCCCCACACACTACCAGACCAGACCTCCAGACCAGACCGTCTGGCTGCAACCAGACCGTCTTGGACTGCTCTACACACTCCCAGACCAGACATTCCAACATTCGAAATTGAGACACTGTGGTGAGAACTCCAACAAATAGATAAAGACTGTTACGACGGTCTGCCGTCTGACAGACAGCCCTACACACGTTAAGACAAGTGCCAGACGCCAGACCAGACGGTCTGGTCTGGTAGTGTGTAGGGGGCTTAAGTCCCTAATTTCAATATTTAGCCAAAATCCTTCAGCTGGATTTCGAGATATATATTACAGGCAGACAAACAGAGAGAGCTCGTTAGAATATAGTATTATGGCTCTCACAGTGTAGGACTATACAGCTAACATAGATTCTGCCATTTTTAAATCTAGTCTTTGATCAAATTAATATTAATCCAGAACCAAGCAACAGGGACCTTTTTTCATGACAAACTACAATTACAAGTTTTAACTTGTAACTTTTAATTTCCATTAATGTAGATTTGCATTGGGCGATCAGCTGATTTACTAATAATATTAGTTTTCCTACAGTTACCTGACTAAATGGACTTCCTTGCACTGTTATTAGCACGCAAAGAAGCTATAGTTCGGCCGCTTAGAAAGCGACCTCCTCCAGCATTGGTTTAGCATTAGCGCGCAGGTCGTTTTCTAAGCGGCCGAACTATAATTGTTCCATTTACTTAGGAATACTTAAACTTTTGCCGCACTTATTATTTTTCCCGTACTCCAGTATTCCAACCAAACAACACGAAACAGCGTTCTTTTATTAGGCACGTAATACAAGTACGCTTGAAAATAATTTGGCAACACTTAAAGATACTACGTACGACTATGATCAGCTGGTGCGGCGTTTCTCATTTAGTTCATTGTTTGGATTTAACCTAAACTAAAAAACTTGTTGAATAGTGTTTGAAAAATTAATTATTTAATATGCTGTAACTGTAGGAAAAATGTAATGTGTAATGCGAGTTCAAAGTGCCTTTGCTGCACTCGAGAAACCTTCCACACTTGCCTACGACTTGTGGGTAAACATTTCTCTCATGTGCAGCAAATTGCCACTTCACACTATTGTAGTCCATTATGAAACAGGCCCCTGGTCAGACTTATTTAATTTCAACAAACAAAAGCTTCGTTCTTCAATAATGAATAATGTTTTTGAAATTTTAGTACCAGACTAATGAACCAACTTCAGATCTTGAGACATATCTCATCTTATCTACCAAGGTTTTCCCTGTGTTTTCCTCAATCCCCACCTGATAACAATGTCTCTTACTTACCATACAGTCCGCCAACAATATTAATGATTTCTCTCAAACTTGTAGTGTAGATGTTTTTTACCCGTAAGTGCTACACATAGCCAAGGAACAATGAAAGACAAATCTGTGGGTTTTTGCGATATAAAACTGGGCTATTGTGAACGTGAGTAGTGAATCCACATTTGCAATATATAGTATTTGAATTTAAAACAAATTTTAACTTTACGCTTATATTGGCTCTCAGTAATGAATAAATTTAAGTTGATTCATTATGTTTTTATTCAAACAGTATATTTAAGGATCAAATTAAGGAAAATTTAAGGAGCAAATTACCAATAACTTTGAAATAATATTGATTCAATCAGTAGGACTGTCTGAAAAATGAAGGTGATTTTACATTATGGTATACTGTAACACTAACACTTTTATTAACCGACTTCCCCAATACCAACAAAAGGAGGAGGTTCTCAATTTGTTTGTGCCGATGTTTTTTTTTTCTATGTATGTTCACCAATTTCTCTGTGATTCTTTTACCGATCAGTGTGGTTCCACCACCAAAATAACCAGGAGAGTTTCTATTTGGTACCTTATATATTATGTTTAATATTTGTTTGGGTGAAAAATTCTGAAAACCTTAAATATTCAACATTTATTTTGTTTACATTTGTGCAGATTGTTTACATTTGTGCAGAGAATGCAATAAATAATAATAACATTCCTACAGCTGTTAGTTGAAACCATTTAAATTAAGCTACAGACAATTCTTCATGAAACAGTTGCTTCATATTGATCAATAAACTATTTCTTGCCATGGAGCCTAAATGAATTACATTGAGAAAAATGCATTTTGTTTTGGTTACTATAAAAAATGTATTTTAACGTTTGATCTGATTTGTGTATACAGTAATTCTGTTTTTAGTATTGGATATTCTGACTTACAAAAACATATATGTTTCAGTGAATAGCTTTATGATATTGACAAATAAAGGTGTATTGTGGAAACCAAAGCATTCGTAAAACAGGTCTAAATATAAATTAAATGCAATTATTCCTTACACGACCTAAGAAGTGTGACAGTGCATAATCGTCAATTGTCTTAAAAGTGTTAGATATTTTAATTACTAAACATGCATTTGCAAATGTGGAATGTTTATTGATATTCTCTACCCAGTTACTATATCATATCAATACTATTATGCCTGCTTCGGAAAGTCCTAGAGGAAGATGATTTGCAATTTCGACTAGGCTATATCTTGATCAAACAAAACCCCCTACATGACTTACACCACTTTTAGCTGAACCAATCTTTCATATAATATTTTCCAAAGGTACTATACGTGTTAACAACCAATTTTCCACTTTTGAGAGATTTTTTAGTGCTGGTAGCTGAGGAATAACTTTCATATTGTTCCAAAAGGCTTGAGACGTTACTGTATTTCTTTTTATAATGTAGACGTACACCGATTGCAGGAAACGATGATGTCTGACATTTCAATGTATCTAAAAAAGACAATTAGTTTTTCATTAGGCCTAATGTAATGGACAACTCTTTCTTTCTTAAGGAATATCTAAAAATGTGTATTTTCATACCCATTGATTATGTAACCTGAACATGTGACTCCAGCAGTTTTAAAATAATGATTGTTCTGTGGAACTTTTGATTGTTTCAAACAGTTTTGCTTATCAAAAAACCTCAAGTACATAAAAAATTATACAGTCACTAAAAATCATAAAATAATTTATTTTTGTAAAAAAATACAACCGACTTCAAACGCTCTAAAAAGAATGAAATAATTTCAATAAAGTAAACTTTTGTATTAGGCAAGCTCACGTATTTCAAGTCGGCGCGGCTCAAACTACAAATCACAAATGTTCTATATGAATAGGAAAATAATTTAGTTTGATATTATGATAGGGAAAAGAAGCTAGTTTAGTATTAAAACGTTACTTTTCCAAGTTAGAAACATTTAAATGCGTTATAATCTTTTTAAAGATACTCGTTAATACCACTATAATGCCGATCTCTGATTACGGTAATAAAATAACACTTAACGCATAACTATGAAAAATACATGCAGATTAACACCTTTAGTTATAGATAGTCACCTGCAATATGGACACCCTCTTTAAATTGTGTATCAAAAATCATCATAGAGCCGCGCCGACTTAAAATACGTGAGCTTGCCTAATACAAAAGTTTACTTTATTGAAATTATTTCATTCTTTTTAGAGGGTTTGAAGTCGGTTGTATTTTTTTACAAAAATAAATTATTTAAGTTTGAATCCAATTTCCCAAAAAGTTAAATCAGTAAACAATTAGTGGACATGTGTGGACGTAAGTGGTGACATGTGTTGTACCAACTTTTATTAGTTTAGTCATTGCTGTCTTGGTCAAATGTGGTTGATGGTTAACCACTTATCAAATTATCAATTGAGTTAGGGACGCCACCTAGGTGTATTTTATTAACCCAAATATGAGTAAAGGATGAGTGTAGAATGGTGTGTGATGATCTGTGTGGCTTTTAACTGGCTATGATCAGCTGTTTCACTAGCCAGGATCATTTATTCAAAGCCCAATGATCAGGAACATCTGGGTCCAATTTCGAACCATTAAAAAGCTACTGACTTTTCTCAGAATTGATCTGGCAACCTTTTAATTGTTAGGCGAGCACTATAATACACAGCTATAAAATGATTCTGCTTAATAAAACCGCTAATATTATTCAGATACATAGTTACACAAATCGTCTCAATCCATTTTACACTCATTCTTCACTCATATTTGGATTAAACACACACCTATGTAGCGTCCCCATCTCAATGATTGATAATTGAAATAACTGTGTACTACTGATGACTAATACCATTGATTCTGGAACACTGGATTAGAAGTCCCAACCATGTGGACCAGATGTAGCATTTCATTATTAACAGAATAGATAAATGAGCCACTCACAATTTGCTACTCTGCTACTGTCTAAAGTTATATTTCCTCCTGTAGCTATTCTTACGGAGATAATTGATTAAATTTAAAAGATGCTATACCGTTAAGTACCTTACAATAAGTCTTCCTATCGGTTTGACATGGTTTTAAATGAGGTGTGTTCAACTTAAATAATTTACATCAATACTCTCAGTTTGTGATTCAATTCAACTACTTTACTGTACTGTACGCATTTTTATTCTATAATCTGTGACAACTTTAAACATTAAATGGAATGTTTAGTTTCATCAATTAGCGATCCTGCACCCAAGTACAAGCCACTAACCCAGGAATCAGTTTAGGATTGATTGATTTATGTGATGTATATTGTTGTTGTATTGTTTCAGTGGTTGGGATGAAACTGGTGCCGTCACTGCCCCCGCTCAATGCCCCCAGCATGGAGAGGCTGTCACTTTTCAACCCCTCGGATCTGCTGTGGCGATACCCTTCCATAAACTTCCCCTCTCCCAACCCTGTTTGTAACTATGTGCAGATGGACTTCAAGACTCACCTGCCCTCCAACCTAGGTGAGTCCCAAAACTTCTAACTGCTGGTGTAAATAGACAGCAATCACAGAAATCTCATTATCTGTGTCTTATGGAATTAGCACAAGCTATGCTGTTAGCAACACTTCTTAAATTATTTAAATAAACTGAACATCCAAAGAAAATCTGGTAATCTAAAGAAAATATCTTTAATCAACTCAAGAATGAGTTCCGAGCAAGATGAGGATGCCAAAGCGCTGCACCAAACAGTAGCCCACTTGCTATCTTGTGGTATCAGCTAGAAAATTATAGCCCTCAAGGGGGTGACTTACTAGAAGAATTTAAATAATCAGGCTCTCCCAAAAAAAAAAACTTTAAAAAATTTGTATACTCAAAAATGAGGTTTTAATATATTTTTTACAAGATGTTGCACACAAACTAAGTGTAGCTATTCAAACTTTTAATATGTTATAGAAAATAGTCTTAACTTCTTTTCAATGGATTTTAAAGTTTGATGGTGATGACAATAGTAAAATACAGTATAGATTGAGATGTCAACTATCATTCTAACTATAATTATAAATGTATATTGATGTTGAACCTCATTTGAATCATTGATTGTTGATTCTTATTTAATCAACGGTTTGACAAAGATCGATGATTGTTGTTTCTAAGGTTTAGTGATTATGAATTTTCACCTGTACATGTAGATTGTAATGATTGGATGGTTGTAGGTGGAGACCCGAGGCTGTGGTCTAGAGAAGATGTGGTTGCGTTTCTAAGGTGGGCCGAGTATGAGTTTGACCTGCCTCCTTTCGACCTGGACATGTTCCAGATGAATGGTGAGTCTGAGTCGGCCAATACTCTGATGTTTAACTGTAAACTACTGTGTATAAAAAAAAATTAATCTCGGTGTAAACATAGTGAAAGCCTGATGGGAAAGTTACTTATTAGAAGAGGTTAGATTTTATCACACGAATATCCTTCCTAAAATTACTTAAGTCTATGAAAAGTTAATCTATTCTTTTTCACTAGTATCGTATATATTTTACACTTATATAAAGAACGTATGAGCACAAATTTCGATACAGCAATGAACTACAATTGTTACAAACAGCCATGTTAATGGTTTTAGGAACTTTCAAAGTTGAACTTACCAAATATATTCCTTAATGTAGTCTTAGCATTTCAAGTAAATGGATAGAAACGTTTTATGATGAATGACACACTCACTATATTGCTACTACAGGTGACCCTCCACAGTTCAAATACATGTTTCCACAGAAGGCGTTGTTTAAAATCCTAAATTTCTAATATTTATGAGAAAGTTAATAATAAAGAGTGGACACAAATTAGGAAAATGAATCTTAACCAAAACAAACTCTAAGTAACGAGGAGTTGATTAGCCGGTTGATGTTTTGCAGGTAAGGCTCTGTGTCTCCTGACCAAGGCTGACCTGGGAGAGCGCAGTCCAGGCAACGGAGACGTGCTACACAACGTGCTGCAGATGCTCATCCGAGACTCCCGCACTCTGCCTAGCTCTCCTCTCACCCCACACTTCCCCCTCACTCCCTCGTGGTCCTTCTCTGCCGCACCCGCACTGGACTACCCTCACCCATCCACTCCCCCCGCCACGTCACTCAACAGTGTGACACTCAGCCCCGCACCCAGTGTAGACAGCCAGGCCGGCAGTCCCCGCCACATGGAGCCCTACCCTGCACTCAACAGTGAGTTTCACAAAAAACATGTTCTGCAGTATGATTTAGTATGGAAAAGGTACAACTAACATGAATAGAGTCACTGGTGGCTGAGATAAATATTGAAATTCATTACAGTAGAGTGGTATTATCTGACCTTATTTGATGTGGCGTGGTGAAATAATCAGAAATGTTAGATAACATGGAGAAATCCCTCAGATTAATATATTTTCCCGCTGTCAAACCCATTCAAAGCTTTGGATTTGTCTTCATTCACACCACTAACATTTCTGTTTTAAATTGTCGGGATAAATAAACCAACACGAAGACAAAATTATCATTATCATCATCAATTAGGATGCAGATGCCAACTATGTGTGTATTTTAACCCAAATATAAGGGAAAGATGAGTGTAGAATGTAGTGAGATAAATACCACATAAAATACATACATTGTTATAATGTGTAACAGTAAAAAGATCAAGTGAACTCAGCCTTTGGTCTCTTATTCTCCTGCAACTAAGACATGACAGGAAGCTAGCATATGGAGTATGCAAGCATGATGAGTTAACTGACTAATGGCCTTTGTCCTATATAGCTTGCTAAAACAATAAGAAAGTACAGGTTTAAAAAGTCTGGCTTGTATTTCCATTTCTTGAGATCAGTCAATGGCTGTAAAGGGGTTGTCTCTATGTACCTACCGTGACTCCCTACTGTGTGCTGTTCCACACAGAATTAGCATGCAATTACATGGTACAGTTCGTCCACAGAGAGGTTCAGATAATATGGATGTTGAATAACCAAAAATCAGAATTAATCCTCGAAACTCTATTGTAAAAAACTTTGTGTTTTTGTCTCCTTATTAGAGAGAATAAAGGTTGGAAAAAATAATTAAATTTTAAATGGAGTAGAGTATCCTTTAAGTCTAGTGTATATGTACCAGGGTCGAGCTGGTCAAGTGGTAGAGAGCGAGACATCTGTTCCAGAAATCTCAGGTTCAAATCCCACCAATCACCGATGAATTTCATTAAGGGATAAATTCTCAACCTCTTTGGCCTAGCCTTGAACCCACACCTCCTGTGACAGTGTAATGAGAGACATGTGTTGCAGACTACGGCAGCACGCCACAGCACGGAGTGAGCAGTGGCAGTGGTGGAGGTAGTTCTGGCAGTAACCAGTCAGACAGTGAGGTAGAGGAGGCCCCGCGACCTCCCGCCACTCCTACACACAACCCCCGCACACCTCCGCCACACTCACCTGCCTCAACCAAGGGAGTGGCGTCTGCGTTCTTCCCTGCGGAACCTATCACTGAGCCCAATACAAGTGAGTGTCCTGTTTCTGCTAGTCAATAATGAAAATTTTTTTTGCTAAGGGTCGATTTGCTCGTAATATTTGTCCTTGTTAGAAATAAATTAAAAAGCTAACCACATAAAGTATTACAATAATTATCTTTTTTGTTAGATTTCCTGTTCTTGTAGGTAAGAAAGATGTTTGTGTCATACTATGCATTCTGCCACCTTGTGTGACATCTTTAGAGTGGTCTCCTTGTGATTTCATCTTCTTATCACTAACACTACTATTTATTTACAAAAAGATGGTAAAATGCATTGGGTAACACAAACATGTTACCTACCTACAAGAACTCAGTTAACAACAGCAAATTAAGGTAAATCTAATATAATTTAAGTTCTTGAAACTGGAATAACAGAAATATATTTTATCACATCTGGATTCAAAATTACCTTATTTAATTTGGATCTCGTCTCAAATAATAATTTTGATTGTCTTTGTTTACATTTATTTACCATCTATATAAATAAAATTAGAGTTTTGTCTGTACATTGCTCAGAATTATATATTTTTAGGTTATTTTTACGTCTTATACATTAAATAAGCAGAAACGAGTCTTATTTCAATTTCTGTCTGTCTGTCTGTCTGTCTGTCTTTCCCTTTGTCTGTAACACTCAAGATGGCATTTTACGCAATCTTCTCCTGGAAAACGAGAGTACCTATCAAGATCCAAGTCATTTTAATGTATTCACTGGATTGGCGAGATTGTCTTTAGCCATTATAATATGGCCTCACTACTTTGTAAATAATATTGCGAACGTTCAAAAATGCAGTTTTGTGCGATTTATGTCAAGTTTTCGTCCAATTTTCATTGCATAATCATCTATGAAATAACGAACAGCTGTTCGGATGAAGATTATTTTTCCTAGCTATCATATCATACTAATATTATAAATCTGAAAGTTTGTGAGTTTGTGTGTATGTTTGTGTGTGTGTTGCTCAATCACGCATAAACTACTGGACGGATTGGGCTGAAATTTGGCATGATGATAGCTCACATTCCCAATTAACATTAAAGCATATTCTTATCTCAAAAACCCTTTCGGGCTCCGCCCCAGTGGCTCTGTAGTTCCCCATGTTAATCTTATGAATTTTCATATTTAAAAGGAATTAATGAATCTTAACAGCTGTTTCAATTAAACAAGTTGGTTCTGTTCTATGATATTCAATAGCATAAAAGTTAAAAGGATTACCAACAGGGTGCAGCACTATTAATTTTTTTTAAATATATGACAACAGCTAATTTCCAACCAAAAGGTGAGTGAGCGTAGCGAACGAACTTCAACCTGGAGGCGAGTTAGCGTAGCGAACGAGCTAACCTCAAGGCAAGTGAGCGCAGTGAACGAGCTCCAACCTAAAGGTGAGTGAGCGTAGCGAACGAACTTCAACCAGGACGTGAATGAGCCATGCGAATACTTATGAAGTTAAACGGGGCGAAGCCCGCGGGTACAGCTAGTTTATTAACTAAATGTCTATTTAATCTATGTCTGCAAGTAAATCTTTACTTAAATATTACAGTTACATCTAGACTTATGTACTGAAAAATCATAAAATAGTGGAAGAAATTTCATAATCTCTTAGTTCTTTTTTTTATAAAATAACTGCATCCTCAAGTCCTAAACATCTTGTACAAACTCTGAATAAAGGATTACACAATATTGATTAAAAACTTGTCATGAGGTTGTCATGAGGTGTTGGTCAATTGCAATAATTCCTTTGACCTTTTTCAAAGTTTAAATTAGACAAATTCTTAAATAAATTAATAGATCTATTAATTTAATAAATTAATAAATTAATAGATTAATAATTTATGTTTTCTAGATGGGCGACTCCTGTGGGACTTCTTACAACAGTTGTTGAACGATTCACTGCAGAGATACACAGCCTACATTGCATGGAAGAACAGGGATCTGGGGGTGTTCAAGATTGTAGACCCTCCCGGGCTAGCAAAACTGTGGGGCATCCAGAAGAACCACTTGAGTATGAACTACGACAAGATGTCACGAGCGCTGCGGTACTACTACCGAGTCAACATCCTGCGCAAGGTCCAGGGAGAACGCCATTGCTACCAGTACGTATATCAAGCTGACTCTTGCTGCTAAACACAATCATTTCACATTTTACTTTATTTATTTTACCTTATTGTGTAGTATTGTTGAATTTTGCTTAGGGAATCCTGTGGATGAACATCAACTGCAAAGTAGGAGACTTGAGGCTCGCATTGGATTAAAAAATCGGATTCTGCCTGATATAAATTAAGATAAAAATAAAGCTTGGGTTGGGGCAATTATATTAAGAGTCCGTTCCATTTTCAAGTTAACTATCATCCTTGCAATTGCAGAAAGTGCCTGTTGAAAATTGAGGTGTTCGCCGCGATCGCAGGTAATGTGTTTTTTTTTTTTTTATCGCAGAAGATGTTTTTGATTTCGCTGCATCAGCGAATACGTTTTCAATTTCAGTGTGACCACCAGAGACGATCAAGGTTTTGCGATGAAAGCGGAAAATGACAGTACCTATTGTATAGACCAGTTATTGCACCATAGTGAATGAATATTTTTAATACTTTTCAGATATACTTAATTTTTTTGCCTTAAACCTGTAGGCCACAATTTTTTTTACAACAACATCGTTAACAGACAAAAACACAATTTTGAAGCTAATTATTTTTTCAGTGTAAGTCTATTATAAGATTAATCTTAATATGAGGTATATTCATCATTTTCTAACAAAAGCTATAATTGAAGGTTCCTCCGTAATCCGAGTGAGCTGAAGAGCATCAAGAACATCTCATTGTTGAGACAGCAGATGTCAGGCAGTGATCAGCAGCAGTCTCAGCAGCAGCAGCAGCAGCAGCCTCAGCAGCAACAACAGCAAGTGGTGGTAAAGGCAGAGCCTGGAGACTCGGTAGAAGATGACCTTAGACCCACAGACCTCAGTATACCTCAGCACTTCAGGGTCACTGCTGACTTTGAGTGAGTATTCCACCTGTTTGGACATAATCAATTATTCCCAATTATCTTTATTGTTG
This sequence comes from Macrosteles quadrilineatus, assembly GCF_028750875.1. Classification (NCBI taxonomy): domain Eukaryota; kingdom Metazoa; phylum Arthropoda; class Insecta; order Hemiptera; family Cicadellidae; genus Macrosteles; species Macrosteles quadrilineatus. The sequence continues at coordinate 71,169,126 of NW_026542595.1, read as the reverse complement.
TCTACAAGGAAGATGATATCAAAAATAGGACAGTGTCTCTAAGTTTCGTTGTACACACTTATTCTCAGTTTGCACGATTTTGCATATGATACACAACAGTATTTTTGTTTTGGAGTTAAGTTTAAGTTTTCAACCTTCCCAAAAACCAAAGTTTTATTCAGATAAAAAAATGTGTTAATTTGGTTGCAAAAATTTACCCTCCTCATTTTACAAAACTTTACTTTTGTGTTGTACAGCACATTGCCTCAATGAGGACTGGCAGTTTTCAATACAGTAGTGAGGACTATCTGTATTTGCAAAAATTAACAGTTTCAATCGTATTTTTCATAACACCTCAGCAATTTCTATTGTTCTATTGTTGTTGTTGTGTGGTGTTGTTAGTATTGTTGTGTTGCTAAGAATAATTGTTTTCACTTTGAAAATAGTATTGCAATCATCTATGTTATTGCTAGTACAAACAACCTTAACTAAAATATTTGTTTTATCAGGTACCTGCGCAACCCGAGTGAACTGAAGATCATGAAGAACCTTCACACACTGTGGGAGCAGAGGACGGCGGCAGCAGCAGCTAACTCCACTCAGGCCTCGGAGAGTCAACCACGCGACCTGTCTCTGTCACTTAACCTGCGCGCGGCCGAGGACTCTTCGCAGACTGCAGAGACGCAACCTCGCGACTTGTCACTCTCTCTCAACCTGCGCGCCACAGAGGACCTTCCTCGGCCCCAGGACCATCCCTTGCCTCTCATCAAGACGGAGGAGACCGATGCTGTCAGGTCATAACACTGTGATATAGACACTCCCGTGTGCTCGTGATAAAAGACGTTACATTACGCGACTAAGTTATTTCTACAGGGCGTCCACTCAACATCAACCTTGTCTTTCTGGAGTGAAATGTTGTGCGGGTTTTCTCATGTACATTTATCTGTTTAGAGTATATAGTAAATTATAAGTTATGCAGTGTTATCTCCACAACAGGATGCTGTTTTTGGAGATTATAAATCACCAAGGTTCTTTCAGTTTACAGTATGTTTGTCTATGACCAATGTAATTTTCATCAATAGATTTTACCACTAATTGCAATCAGTTCATTTTGTAAAATGTAGCTCAAATGTTTCCGTTTGTGTTTTAAGTTATGACCAGGCTTATTGCTCAATGATAAGATCATAATTATTTAGTATTGATTTTAAATTGATTAATTTTCCGTTATGGTTATATTTTACTTCTTTTATTAAAAATTGTGTTGTAACTACATTCTTGTGTTAATTGTAACTTGTAGGCTCCCAGTTATCCCACCAAGATGTAATAGTTATAAAAGCACTTTTTCACAATAAAGGGATTCTCCTCAGTTAAATGTATACAAGATTTGTACTGCCATCTTGAATTAGTTTGATTTGTTATTTTGTCAGCATTTCCTTCAGTTATTCAGAATTGCATTTACACATTGTGTTACTTGTTCTTAGAAGGTTATTTAAATTTTATTTACCTTTGAAGAAAGATTTTTAAAGATATTTTTAATAATTTGATAAATTGTTACCTAAAAAATCCATGTTTGAAAATATAAGCTCCATAAATAAACAATCAATTTGGTCTTTAAAAGAATGTGATCATTTTTTAAGAGGTAGTATTTGATACTCTCGTTTAAAAATTTATGTTAAAATCTCTTTTTTTTATTTCAAATTGTGAGCTAAATACATCTCAAATTAACTATTTAAATTTTATTTTGTACTTCTGAAATTGATTATACAATAATTGGTTTATTAAGTGTAGTAAGTAATATTATCTCAATATTAGCATTCATGTTTGTGCTCATCTTAATTTTTAATAATTTAAGTAAATGTAAAAAATAACAAAATTTTAATATTAAATTAAAATTAAAATACTATATTTTTGTGAACTGAAAATGCAAGCGGTAAAGTGCTGTAAATATTGGGAGAATTCAACTATGTTAGACCTACCAATATAGTGATAAGTTATGTGCTTCCTTTAGATTTTTATTATGTGATTAGAGCGAATCTTCACAGTCTTCCTTTCCTTAACTTTTATTGTTGCTTGAATACACTCTTGAAATCTGTACAGAAAATATTCAGAATATCATATATTTTTTGGCTTTTGTCTTCGTTAAATTTGTCTACTTTCTGACCTTCAGCTTTAAGGTTTTACCATTTATTTACCTATTGTAAACCAGCTCAATGTCATCATTGTTAAGACATAGATATATATATATTTAGTTAATTATTTTAATATTAGTCAGAAAGTTTAGTTTCATATTTATTTAAAACAAGTGACATAGGCCTACATGTCTTAAGTATGATAAATATATGAACTGCCAAATTAACTTTTAACTGTCAACGAACATGACAACGAATTGTTACGATTTTTATATCAAGAATTGAAATCACTTTAAACAGAACGAAAATTGTTAGTGTCTAAATGAGTTTAGTCGATCTCTTTTTTAAATCGTCCGGGTAACAGAGATATATATGTGTAAATAGTGATAGTGAGTTATATAAATAGTATATTAAATCTAGAAATACTTTTGTTTGTTGGTTTTGAAATTTTAAAAACTGTTTGATGTTGTAAAAGCAACAAAGCATTGTGGGTGACAACAATCAAACGAGAGATCTCAAAGTGTTTAACAACATTTGTATTTAATGTTTTGTACATTTGTGTCAGAGTTTAAATGTTAAGACATAAACTGTACAGAAACGCTTGGGAAACATTTGAGGGTGGTTACACCCAATGTATTTTGCGAAAAATAAAATAAGAAATATTTTGCTACTTTGGTATTTTATTTTAATTCCTATATGGTTGCACAAGTATAAACTCGCATGATTAACAAGTTAATTACATGTTATTGTTAATCAACTTTATTTATATAACCAATGTTTTTCTCATAATTATTCTAAGAACATTTGGAGGTGTTGTTTTGATCAACATTTTTGAGTTTGAGTTTTGGTTGGAAATTGTTTTGGCTCCCTCTGAATGATGGGTTTACAAAAAGATGTCTGAGTTTGTGGTTGTGTACAGAGCTTCAGACTATACATCTGTGATCCAATTTTTATGAAATTTGGTACGTTGGTACTTATCCAGAGTAAGTTATCTGGGTGCCATTTTTTTTTTTTAATTGTAATGATAAATGTTGGTTTTTCCATGAAAACACATGAAACAACAAGATGGGATTTACCCAAAAACGGCTCTTAGGACCTACGATTTTGATTGAAATCTAGTTTAGTCCTTCCTTTTAAGCTTGAACAAAATGGCCCAATCCCTGACACTGTACAATTACAGTAAAAAAATTATTGTCATTTTTGACTTCCTCCAGTTAGTTACCCAGTAAACAGGTCATAAAAGTAGTTTCCATTTAATGTTAAGCAGAAGCAAATGAATAAAAAGGAAATATCAGTTGTCTGATACCTTTACTTATTGATTAATAAATCGTCAAACTGTTCATAAAAACTTAACATAGTAACATTCTTATCTATATATTACTTACGTATGCCCTTTGTGTCAAAATTGTGGGCGACTGGGAAGTCGTAGGATGACGGGAGAGGCCGTCATTCTAAAAGGTCTCGATCCCGTGACGGCGGGAAAAATAGTGAAATTCCAAAAATTTTAAGACAAAATTAGATATGACGTAAAATTTTTTCCATAAGAATGGCGTTAGAAGCCATTTACTGCTGATTTTTGTTTACTTAAATACAGCTGATCTTAATATATCATTAAGCCAGTAAGCAATATTAATATTACATTTGGATTACTCATTTGCCAGTCAATTCTCAAATGTACTGTATACCATGGTGGAAGGAAAATACATAGGTGTGCTATTTCCGTTTGTACATTTGAATTATTAAATTGTACATTAGTATTAGCCTATGCTGACGTCACCCAGATTGCAAACAAAAAATCACCTGATTGTGTTGCCATATAAGTATATATTTGTTTTGATTTGATTGTTATTGTTTTTATAATTTTTCTAAACGGTAAAATGGTGTTTGCAATCTGAGTGACGTCAGCATTTTATGACGGGAATAGCTCACCTATGTATTTTCCTTCCACCATGGGGCAGAGCATGGGTAATTTTTGACACTTCTGATATTTTTCCCACTGCCCTTGGACCTTAAGGCCCCTTTTATTCACCGCAGTTGCCCGCTGACCGCTGCACCAATGTGTCACCTGCGATTGACCAGAAATCATCAGTCATCAGAAATTATGACTGTTATTCGTAAATGCATTGCCGTAAATGGGTGTTTTTATTCAAATAGGAGCGGTTTCAGAAGTTGCGGGTAGCCACGGAGGTTTGTAAACTCACCCGTTTATACTTAGAAACCGCCGGTGGGTAGCGGTTCGTATATGCATTGTGTTATATGGGATTGTTTATTCAACGCAGGAGCCCGCCGTCGCTCTCGCATTGCTGCCAACCCAAGTCACCAGTGTCACTCACTACACGTGGTGTAGTCATTCGGCTGTGCGCATTGTCTAACAGCTAGCATTTAACGCATTTAATTCCGCAAGATGGTGTGATATGCTGGATGCTCTGGAGAACACCTGCCACGTTCCGGCATACCTCATGCGCAAATAGAGGATCATCTCCAATTCCGCCTCCTTATGTATGACACTATATGGAAGGCCCGCGGACCGCGGACGATGAGTGTCACTTCCGGTGCTGTGCCCAAGGTTCCACACTTGGCCCAGACCTCTGGAATGTCGCTTATGAAAGCCTTCTGAGGTCTGAAATGCCTGAGGAAACTGTTTTGCTTGGGTACGCAGACGACGTCGTAGCTTTGATGGCTGCACGTAGCGTTGAGCTGGCTCAGCTAAAGTTGAACCGAGTTATGCGTACTGGTACTATTAACGCATGGATGGCAGACCACAGCCTCTCGCTCGCTTTGAGCAAAACTGAGATCGTGATTTTGACAAAAAAAAAATAAAAATAAAAACTGATGATACGGTGGACAAGGCCACTAAGGTGGTTTATTCTCTTAGCTGGTTGATGGCCAATGTCGGAAGGCCTCGGTCCAGTCGTAGAAGGCTGTTAATGTCTTCGGTCCATCCAGTCCATACTATATTATACGGTGCGGAGGTGTGGGCAGACGCTCTCAATAAGGTGGTATATAGGATGCTGCTCGCCCGAGTGGAGCGTCAGGCAGCACCAAGGGTAGCATCTGCCTACTGAACAGTTTCTGAGCCCGCCGTCCTGGTGGTTGCTGGAGTCATCCCTGTCAAACTTTCGGCGGCGAAGAGAAAGGCAATTTATCAGCGCCGTGGGGAGGACCAGGCACGAACAGAGGAACGCACCCGCACCTACGAGCTGTGACAGGAGAGCTGGGAACATGAGACACGGGGACGCTGGACCAGGTGACTGATACAGAAAGTCCAACCTTGGGTTAATCGGCGGTGCGGACAGGTGGACTACGCTTCTACCTCACCCAATATCTGACTGGTCACTGCTTTTCCCGCGGTCATACCTGTTCAGGGTGGGCAAAGCCGTGTCACCCGATTGCATATACTAACCATGCACTCCCGATGACGTGGAACATACCTTTTTCAACTGCCAGCGTTGGGAAATGCCCCACCTGGAGGCATTTCATACCCCACAACATTGTTTAAGAAAATAGCTGACAAAGTTACGTTACATATACATGTGGGTGGGAGAGGGTTGAGGCTTAAGTCTAGTCAATGCTTAATTTATGCATTGTCACAGGGAGGGGAGTAGGACAGGGTTTAAAAATGACGAAAAAACGTAATGTAGCATGTGGATCACCCCTTATATAAAATTTTTTTTTTTTTAATTCAAGTCCTCTGTAATTTACTGACCTTTAAAACTCACCGTTAGAGGTTTTGCTTTTTACAAATTGAAGAGGAAGTCTACTGATTTCTAGAATCAATATTGCACTAAGCATTTTCCTGCCCTCCGCCAATACTTCATGTACTAGAGTGTCACTCGTTCCTAACTTCAGGAAATGCAATCTTGTGAATATTAGGAAGGAACTCCAGGAAATTGATCTTTGCACTTTCTTTAATCTCCCACCCACCTCCACATTGCCACCCCTCGATGTAAACTCTTACTTTTCAAGTTTTGTCAATGTGGTAAAAACGTGTGTACTGAGGAATACTCCTGTTATCAAGATCGGAACATCTTTCCCTCCTTGGTTTAGTCCCCAGCTCAAGAAACTAGTCATGGAGAAGAAAAGACTGCATCTTATGTACAATTCTCTTAAGAGAACTTTCAATGCTAACTATTGTTATGCATTTTCACGGGCACGGTCCCATTGTAAATAGCTTTCCATCGAATGTTTCAACAACTATATCAACCACATTCAGGAAGTTCTGCCCTCAAATCCTAAAAAGTTCTGGGACTTTGTCAACTCCATTAAGGGAAATCAAACTACCCCCTCGATGTTAACTTATAATGGTATAAGTGTAACAGACGATGTGGAGAAATGTGAATTGTTTGCAGATTTCTTTTCCTCCGTTTTTTCTGTTCCCCTACATCAACCCTCTCAACCTGGGTACCATGACTCATGCAGTCTCATGTCGTCCTGCTCCTTTACAGAGGAAGAAGTGATGAAGACTCTTCTGAGCCTTGATGCAAAAAAAGGTTGTGGGCCTGACTCGATTCCTCCAATAATTCTCCAGTACTGCCACTCTCTTTTGGCTCGTCCTCTCCAGGAACTCTTTAACTTGTCCGTACGGAGTGGTGTGTTTCCAGAGGCACTGAAGATCAATTATGTTGTACCAATACATAAATCCGGCTCGATCTCTGATGTGAACAACTATAGGCCGATTGCTATCCAGTCTGCTATTTCGAAGGTCTTCGAAAAACTGATTCTCTCAAGAGTCTTCCCACTACTCCAAAGCTCTATTTCTCCCTACCAGCATGGCTTCTCACCGGGTAGATCTTCTATGACTAACTTGATCAAGTTTCACTCCGACATCATATCCTCGTTCACCAGTCGAAAGCAGGTCAACACCATATTCCTAGACTTTTCCAAGGCTTTTGACAGGGTCAGCCGCCCTCACAGTTGAATTAATGAATAAACCTTTTACAAATTCTAAGGCTTTATTTGAGTAAAAACCAACATTACAGAACAACACAAATAAACAAGTTAAATTTGCATGGTAACCAGGACAGCTGATCAAAGTTGTAATATCAAGGATATTAGAAATCATCACATTCTCCCCTGGTTAAAATTGTGTGCATAATCTTTTAGGTATTTTAGAAGTCTTTTCTCCCTGAATGGTCTTTGAGAAGTTACTGGTAAATTAGGTACACTTTCACTTGTTTCCATATCATCGGTTGGATTTTCATTTATTTGTACATCATCATTTTGTGCCTCATCTTGTTCTTCTTGAGAATTTGATGTCTGGGCCATAGCAGTGTCGGTTTCATCTCTGAGAAGTCTCACATCCCCTCGAGGAGCGAAATGCTTTAGAGACATGTTCGATTCTTGTCCATTTTGATTTCGAACACGAGCATACTGAGGGTTAGCTTCGATAATCTCTACTTCATCCACTTTCTCATCGTACTTGCTTGACTGATTATGGCGTTTTAGTAGAGCTGGTCCAGGAAAACTTAGCCATGTGGGCAAAGCAATTCCATTGCTTGATCTCCTAGAGTGCACAAAAAAGCGTTCGTGGGGAGTTGCATTGGTAGCCGTACACAGTAAAGATCTAATAGCATGCAATGCATCATTGAGAACACGCTCCCACTGCCTAATTGGTAAATTCTTTGTCTTAAGTGCAAGGGTTATTGTTCTCCAAAGTGTTCCGTTGAAGCGCTCGACTTGTCCGTTTCCTTCTGGATTGTAAGGTGTTGTTTTACTTGTGGCGATACCACGAGAATGTAAAAACGATACTAGTTCTTGAGACAAAAATGAACAGGGCCTGATTACCCATTAGGCTAATTAGGCTGGAGCCTAGGGCGCCAGTCAGCCAAGTGTTTTAGGGGGGGCGCCAGACAGCTACGACTTAAAGTTGGGACTGGGGGCGTAAAGGCCCTAATAAAAGGCCTAGGTAATTAACAGTTAATTTAGAAAGTATGTATATTATTGTTTGGTTTTTTGATATTTTAGGTTAGGTCTATTTTTGGTTTAATACAATCATATGTTTAATAAACTGTAAAATAAATACATTATTTTAAATCAAAAAGTTTTACATTCCTTGAACAACCGATTTGTTACTATTTTAAGCCTCGTTCGCACTGGTGCAGCACAACGAGATTGGCGGCCGTCATGGCATTTGTTCAGCATTGAACATAAGGCGAAAAATTGTGTGACGGCTGCCCGTCCGTGCCGTGCCGCCCTAGTGCAAACGAAGCTTTATAAGGTCGTACTGTGAACTTAGTTTAAACAATGTCTTAACCTTCTGTATCTATACTCGACCAGAATTAATAGTGCCTATGACTATGTCATATTGTTTAGCTCTTGAATTTAAAATATTATCTCAAAGTCAATAAATTTGCAGTTTTAAAAGTTCCTAATCAAACCATGCATTAATTTGTGATCAGCTTTCTTTTGTTTTTAAATAAACTGAATACCGGTAGTAGTATAATGCCTTTGGTATTTTTTAATTTTTGAATTCAGAATTAGTATTCATACTTTGAAATTTTGAAAGTGGTGGCAGAGAGGAGGGCTAGCGGTAGGGAGGAGGGGGGGGCGCGAAAAACGTCAGCCTACTGGCGACTAGAGCCTTAATCAGGCCCTGAAAATGAAGATCCTCTGTCGGAGTGGATGTAACTTGGAATTCCAAACATTGGAAATAGATTACTAAGGCAATTAATCACAGTAGACGAACTAGTATTCCTACACGGATATGCAAATGGGAATCTGGAATACTCATCTATGATGGTAAGTAAATAATTATTTCCTGTGCTGGATGGAATAGGTCCTTTGAAGTCAATGTTCAATCTTTCAAATGGCGAAGTAGCCTTGATTAGGTGCTGATCAACAGGTTTGTAAAAATGTGGCTTAACCTCAGCACAAACAGGACACGACGTTGTTATATTCTTTACTTCCTGTAGGGAATAAGGGAGATTCTTACTCCTAATCCAGTGGTACATTCGAGTCACACCCGGATGGCTTAGTGCTTGATGTAAATCAAAGAGACGATTAGGCCTTTCAGTAACTGAGGCACTGACTCTTGAGAATGTATCTGCTACGACATTTTTATTTCCTGGACGATACACGATATCAAAACTGTAACACGACAACTCAAGTCGCCACCGAGTGAAAATTTAAAAACGTACGTTTTCATGTCCCTGGCCTTTTACTTCGTAGATACTGGATTTGTAGTTTATTATTGTTTTAATATTTTTTGGGACGGGGGCAACATGTTACACACATTTATTTGGTTTTAAATAGGTTCTAGGTATTTTTTTTTGTATTTTTAAAGTCTCGAAATTCACGACCATGACGTGTCCCTAGGGTACATTTTCCAACTTTCACGCTGTTTTTAGACTAATTATTCATGCTGAAATATATAAAGCCATATTTTTATGTCATCAATGGTTATTAAACTTACAAAAAAGGAGCATATTATAATTTTATTGTCATTGCAGACTGACTACCATGACAAAATAAGTCTGTCCCTCGATTTGGCGTCACGACCATTTGGGACAAATTTTCAACTTTGGAGCACGACAGTGGCAAGCCTGGCGTCGATGGAGTCAGTTGGTTTTAGAGACTAGTTCGGGGTGTACGTCAGGATTGTAGTGCCGGTCGTTTTGATTTGAAATGAGGAATTGCAAGATTAATAAAGGAAAGATTGTGTTTTTTGTAATTTTGGTGTGTCCATGACCGTACGTAGTCATTCGATGAAGTAGACATGGTGTTAATTTTTGTTTATAAGATATTTCAATTGCTAGATTAACCTAGAAGTCCACTTTGTATCCTCGAACATGAGGTACAGGGCTACCGCCAGAACAGAGCCAAATAACACGTAATTTCACAACCAAAGTTTCACGACCATCGCGGTTTTTTTCACGACCAATCCAGCCTTATGGATTATAGTGTGTTTGGTCGTGACAATAACTTTAATTGATTGAAACACATAGTTTTATTATAACTAACAGTATAATTGAAGGATTGTTTAGAAAGATTTAGATTATTCCAGACAATTCACGACCGTACCGCTTGTCCCTGACCATCACGATTATGATTTCTATCATAAAAATTTCAAAAATTAAAATATTGTCATATTTTAATGTTTTATACACAAAAGAAGCACACCTCTATACAAACATAATGATTTTTCGGGTCTCAGGTAAGTTTTTTCGGAGTTATACAAACTTAAAAAAATTGTATAGGCTTTTTTCTATTTTTGAGTTTTTTTTATTTTTTTCTAGAAAGACCAAATATACCAAAAGCTCAGTGACCTTTTTATTGTATAATGGTCATAAAAGTAAATTAGTTTATAGCAAAACATAGTTATAAAAATAATATTAACTATTTTTAATGTTCATTTAAACGTCCGTTATGGTCGTGACAGGATTTTGTGTTTTTCTACTAAAGATGCTCTTTAAAAAGAAAACTACCAAAGATATTGTGTTACCATGGACATTTTATGAAACTTCAAATGTTAATGAAATAAAAAAAATAATAAAAGTTTTGAAAAAAGGGGAAAAAATTTTGCAAAGTGCTTTTCCTGAAAACGTACGTGTTTAAATTTTCAATCCACCGCAAAATTTTGTAATTTTTGATCTTACTTGAGTGTTTCATATCAAAAATAAAGGAAAGGGCTTGTTGATCTGTCATTAGTTTGAAATGATGACCGATAAGAAAGTGTTTCCATTTCCGTACAGCTTCTACAATGGCACTTGCTTCCTTTTCAATAGCAGAGTGTCTTTTTTCAGTGTCAGAAAGACTTCTGGAAAAGAATGCTACAGGTCTTCCATTTTGACTTAAGAGTTGCAGCAACAGCAAAGTCAGATGCATCAGTCTCTACCAGTAGTGGACTTTCTGGGTCAATGGTAGTAATAATCGAGCTGGCAATGTCCTTTTTCAGTTCATCAAAGGCAGATTTTGCAGATTGAGGCAAAGGTAAAGATTTACAACGGACCAAGTTTTGTATTTTGTCAGAAAAATTACGTATCCACTTAGAGCAATGGGCAAACATTCCCACAACACGCTTAAGAGATGTTGCATCTTTGGGAGGAGGCATTTCCAACAACGGTTTCAGTCTGTCTGGATCTGGTCTCATGGTTTTATTACATATCAAATAACCTAATAGCTTTATTGAACTAAGAGAATACTTGGACTTCTTATCGTTCAAAGTGAAATTATACTTTTTAGCTACCTGTAGAAACCTTTGTAAATTCTCGTCATGTTCTGCTTGAGAGCCGCCACAGATGGTTATATCATCTAAATAAGCATACACTCCTTTAAGATTTTCTTTTGATATTATGGAGTCTATCACTCTTTGAAAGCAGGCTACACCGTTGGTGACACCAAAGGGGATAGTGAACTGGTATAGCTTACCATCAGCTTCGAATGCTGTGTAAGGTCTTTCTTCAACAGAAATGGGAATTTGATGATATGCTGATTTCAAATCAATAGTACTGAATATGGCATAACTAGCCACTTTACTTACAATGTCGTCAATCGGGGGTAGTGGGTAAGCATCAAGTAAAGTATATTTATTTATTGTTTGTGAATAGTCAATAACTAGACGTTTCTTATGGTTTTCGTTTTCATTCACAGTGATTAGTGGCTGAGCTCACCAGGGAGAGTTAGTCTCTTCAATAATGCCCTCAGATAGCATGTTTTGTACCTCACAGGTAATGAATTGTTTGTCTTCATCTGAAAATCTTCGAGTCTTAGTGGCAATGGGTCGTATATTAGGAACTAAATTACTGAACAATTTTTGAGATACAACATCAGCCGATAGTAAGCTACATATAGAAAGTGGTGGTCTAGGTCCTCCAAAAGATATGTCAACATGAGAGTGATACTTCATGAGATCATGGCCGAGTAATACATAGATGTATAATGCCTGCACATAACTGAGGCAAAATTGACAACTTAAAACCATTTACGTATGACCTTGAATATGTAAGTCTACTAATACGTAGCCTAATACTTTAGATGTCAAAGTTGTAGTAGCCATAGAAACCTGTCCACTTCCAGGTATTACTTTAATTCCGTGTTTTAAAACAAAATCATGATTTATGTAGCTATCAGAACTACCAGTATCAATTCAAGAGTTAGCATGTCTACCATTTACTCTGGCTGAGACGACAGCTTTTGACAAGCAAGCAGGTCCAGCAGCAGTAATATTAGCTGTGGTATTTTCAGACGAATCTGAAAAAGCGGAGACTTTATTGTTTTGACTAAAACCTCTGTTGATAGCTTTGGATTTACATACCTTTGAGAAGTGACCTTTTTTACCACAAAAATGGCAAGTGACATCTTTTGCTGGACATACGGAACGTGGATGACGCTGATGGTCACAGAAGAAGCACCTAGACTGTGCAGCAGCTAACATTTTTGAATTTTCTGACTGAATTAAATTTTCTTCCTCCTTAATACTCTGACTTGCCTTAGGAATTGCATTTAGTACTTCACTAGTAGAATGATTTATGTATTTATCATAAACTTGTGCATTATTCTGAACCATTTCTAGAGCTAGAGATTGATTGATAGCATCTTGAAGTTCTAATTGTTTGTTTTCCAAGAGCCGTTGTCGAATGTCAGCAGATAGTAAACCATTTATAAATGCATCTTGTATGTAGTCGCATCGGTTTTGTTCTGAAGTTACAGATTTGAATTCACAGTCTTTGCTTAATGATTTCAAAGCTTGGACATATTGTTGAATGTTTTCATTTGAATTCTGTTTTCTTGTAGCTAGTTTGTGTCTTGCAAAAATTACATTAGGAGATTTGCAATATATCTCTTTTAATGTCTTGATAGCTTCTTCGTATGTTGAACATTCTTCAATGAATTCAAATGTCTTATAAGACACAGCATTGATAAGTACTTTTAAAACATCTTCATTTGAAGCTTTAGCAATGTCAACATAGTTTTGGAAAGTCTTGATCCAGTGAGAAAATTCTTTTTTTGCTGTTGGAGAATCCGGATTGATATCTAGAAGTTGTGGTTTTAGTATTTTCTCCATTTGATTTGTTTTTACTCAAATAAATTGTTGAATTAATGAATAAACCTTTCACAAATTTTAAGGCTTTATTTGAGTAAAAACCAACATTACAGAACAACACAAATAAACAAGTTAAATTTGCATGGTAACCAGGACAGCTGATCAAAGTTGTAATATCAAGGATATTAGAAATCATCACACTCACCTTCTTGCTAATCTGTCGTCTCACTGGATCCATGGCCCATTGTTGGACTGGTTTTCGTCTTACCTCTGTGGCCGGAAACTGATGGTGAAGTTTGCCTCCTGTACCTCAAGATCGATCTCTGCTACATCTGGCGTCCCCCAGGGCTCACATCTCGGACCAGTACTCTTCAATATCTTTATTAACGACATCTCCAGAGTCATTCATGTCAAGCACCTCTTGTTCGCCGACGACATCAAGCTGTATTCAGCCATCAAATCTATCGATGACTACTATGAACTCCAGGATAGTCTTTCTGCTGTGGAGAGATGGTGTGCCGAGAACTCTATGGCACGTCTCTGAACACTTCAAAATGTGTCATCATGACTTTTCACCGGACTTTGGCTCCTGTTTTCCACAACTATCGCTTGAATGGATGCAACCTCGACAGAGTCTTCGTGATTAAGGACTTGGGTGTTATGTGCACTGCTTCCTTGAGTCCAGAAAAACATGTTCTCTATATAAGCGCAAAAGCAAATAAGAACTTGGGTCTCATTACCCGATATTCACGAACCTTTTCGTCACCATTGGCACTGAAAACCCTCTATTGTCACCTCGTCAGATCACACTTAGAATACTGCTCAGTAGTGTGGTCTCCCTACCAACACTATCTTCAGGAAAGCGGAAAGACTCCAGTCAATACAAACTCGGTTTATCCGCCTAGTGGGTCTTCGCCTTGGATACCGCTACGCGGATGTTCCAGTGTGCGCCTTGGCAGCTGACTTGAATCTTCCTACGCTGGTGTCTAGAAGGAAAATCTTTGATCTGATGTTCCTACATAGACTGGTCAACGGAGAGATACTCTACCCGGAGTTGCTTTGAGCGGATTAGTTTCCACGTCCCATGAGTGGGTACCAGATTGAGGGAGCTGTTTGCTAGGTCCCACCACGCTACGCTCTACGAACAGCACAGTTCCATCGTTCGCATACAAGCCCTGGGAAACTCTCTGCCGCCTGATATCGATTTCTTCAACAGTGGCACCACTGGTTTCAGAAGATTGATCAGCTCCCTTCCACTTGGTCAGTGAAGATGATATGTGACCGTCCACAGGAAAAGGGACCTTAACTTCCCTGGCAAAATTTTACAGTATGGTACTTTTTAGTGGTTTGGGTCAAAATTTCACATTTTTAGGTTTTGATTGCATATTGTAGCTGGATTCTTTCTGAATATGAAAATGTAATTTTTATACATATATCTTGATTATAACACCCTTAATTATCTAGTTTTCTAAACCTCTGCACTCAACGCAAAAAGGACCTTAACTTCCATATAATAAAATACATTGTGGAAGATAAGGTCCCTTTTACTCTATTACTCTGTGACATTGTATTATTGTCATTTTGTTTTGATGTTTCAACAATAATATAACCTTAAATACCCCCGCCGCAGCAAACCTGCAGACTAAGCAAATTTTAACTTCTCTGATTACATTTTTACTAAAATATTTCCATAAATAAGACATAGGTGTTTATTCCCTATTTAAATAACATTAGATTTAACGAGTGCTTAGGTTTGCTGCTACGGGGAAGGTAAAAAGGGATTTTTGACCATACCTCAATAGTATAGGATGAAATAAAAAAATTTGCCAAATTTTATCAATATATATCCATAAACAAGTAAACTACAACAATTTTCATTTTCTCCATAAGAATAAAATGGAAATTTTAAATTACACTATTTTTGAATTTTCTCTGTGACCGTTAGGCATAAAACAGCGCTTCAATATACTAAATTATTTCTTTTTTTAAGCTCTACAAAATGGTTTAGAAAGAAATTGCAATTTTTTTGTTTTTAGGGTCAAAAATGGGAAAAAACCATTTTTACCCCATAAAACCCCCCATAAACCCCCGTTCCCATGTTCCGATTTTGCTGGATCGCGAACTCATTCGAATAAACGTAGGTTTACACGTTTGTACCAAATTTCATCAAAATAGGATAATTTTTTTTTCGAGTTATCGCGCTAACGGACATATATATATATATATATATATATATATATATATATATATATATATAAATATATACATTTTTGCTTCCAGCTACCAGAAAAAAAATGAAAATGAAAAAAGAAAACATATTTCAAATCAGGACAAAATTACCTACAAGTAGGTACCTCAACTTTGATATTATTGTAAATAATAACAGAAATATTCAATGTTGAATATTACCAAACTTTGACGCTCATTTTCCGAAAACGAGGTTTTTATGATAAAAAACTTTAAAAATTCATAACTCAGTCATTTTTTTGAGATCTCTATATTTTTTTTACCAAAATGTTTGTAATTTAATGGTGTATCCAAAGCAACCAATAACTCAATTTCGAAATTTTGGAAGTTAAGGTCCCTTTTCCTGTGGACGGTCACATATATATCTTCTTCAAGACTATAATACAAGTCAATCTCTTATTAAATTTGTTAAATCCTTTTTATGTTTTGTTGTCCTCGTTGCTCTTTATTGTTATCTTCGTCCTTATTGTTACTTCATTGTTATTCATTTTGTTATTGTTATTGTTATTACTGTTTGCACTTTTGTTATTAGTCATCACTCATCAACTCAATAGTTGTATCACAAAAATTGTATTCTGTATGTAATGGTTTGTCCGTCAATAAATAAATAAATAAATATTCAAAGGTTCAATCTGTGGTTTCAACATACACTTTTCTATTTCTATACACTGTTTATATCACGGCCACCGAGTTAAAGGTGGCCGTGGTTTATGTTCTTTTCAAGTATTCATGGTTTATACAACTTGAAAGAGCATCTGGAAGAATAAGATGTAAACAAAACTATGACAACCGTGGTGCGAATGCACTTCCAACGGGCTTACTTCGAGTATCAAGTATCAAGTAAGTTTATATAGTATAGTTCTGTTGTTAATTACGTCATTTTAAAAGTCTTTGTATGACGTACAACAATATTATTTTCCAGATGACGCACTTCACGTTTTCATTTAATTTCAGTCACGTGACTTATACCAATAGTAGTGGATTTTTCACGTCTTTCCATTGGCTAGCCTAGATCTCATGTGAAGACATTAACCAATAGGAAAGACGGATACATCTACTTCGCAATTGTACCACCAGAGGTTTCCGCGAATGGATTATGTTCCCGTGACGTACAACAAACCTTGCTTGTTCTTGTTCTTAACGTTTTCTTTCCTACACAAGATCTACCGTTCTGTGCATGAGTATTTTGTGTTATTTAATCGTACTATTTCAAAAATGTCGTATTTTATAGTGTTAAACAGTGTTCGGTAGCATAGCCGCGAGTTTTCTTCATACATTCTACGAATCCCAACGTTTCTAGGTAAGTTTAAGTTATGCCATTAGCTTTTATAAAGCTTCGAACTAAACCAAACCAACACATTCCTAGGCCTATTAGTTAGGTCGTATGGATTACGTGGATTTTCGACCTAGGCCTAGGAAGTTGGTAGTCATTAAACCCTGTAGTGCCTACATTTCTGGGCCTTTTTAAGAAATCTTTATTAGCGAAAGTCAGAGAGAGTGGCAGCATATTGTCAAATGAATTGCATCATTCAATCAGAAACCTGACCAATATGGAAACAAAATGTGGGTAGGGATCCGTTTTGTAGGTAGGCCTACTTAGGTCTATTACTTGAACTTACATTTTTTCAACTAAATAGCCTTGGCCTAATAAGTTAAGTTAGTTAAGTTACTTAATTGCTCATGTGATAAGTTTAGGACTTGGCCTTTTCAAGGCTTAGGCTAACTTAAGCGTAAGATAACTTGTGAGAGCTTGCATAGCTGTCTAAATGAGCGGGTTTGTCCTTTTTTGTTTTAAAAATATATTTATTGGTTGTCGGTATTGTCAGCCTTGGGTAGCTTACAGTTTTTTAACCCTGGAACTGCCAATTAAATTTCTTCAAATGCCAACACTTTTTTCAGCAATTAACATACATTTTTTTAAAAATTTGTAAAAAATATTTGTATGACTTAAGTAATGTATTATACATCATTTTATTCAGAAAATAACAAGGAATACAATAGTAAAATTTATTTTGTAAAATAACAAAAAAAATTTTTACACACCATATTTTTTTATACACAAATTTTATAAAAAAATCATTTCCGCATTTTATGTCTCATGTCCAATACACATCAGAAATGCCACAAGAATTCCAAAATAGGTATACATTTTGTTGCAAATTTTATCTAGTTTTTAGAAATAAATTTTGTTTACTGAAAAAGTAATATATTATTCATAAAATTTGAGATTTTTCACATGATGTGCTCGGTGAAAATTCTGCGCGAACCAGACATATGGGAAACATATGTGTCTAGAATTATTATAAGTCATGAAATACAGCACTAGTCAGTCCTAATGTGCTAGGCCTACTAAACAATGTAATTCAACAAAAATCTAAACTAAACATAATTTGAAAAGCATACCTGCTAATTTTTGGACTATGTATCCACGGTAACGATAAACTCTTATATATATGAAAAATACTGGATCGGTCATTTTGTGACCGATGGCACTACGGAACGGACCCTGTCGGTCATAAAATGACCGATCGGCAGTTCCAGGGTTAAAGTGGGCTTTTGGTAATATTGATTGAAAATATTGTTTCGATTTATCTTAGTAAGTTAAACCTTCATTCGATTTTTTTCACTATCAGCAAGTTAGATGAGTTAGGTTAAGTTAACCCTCCGAGTGTTAGGCCTATGTGTCGAAAAATCGACACAACACACTTTGTGTAACTTAGTGTTTTGTGTCGATTTTTCGACTCACAATTACACTGTTTAAGGTAAATGCACCAGTAGATGGCACTTTATGCCAAATATCTCTAAAATAAAATTGTAGTACCGTACAAATAACGTACATGTTGGGGAAAGGTTGGTAATTTTTTTGACTCTTACATGTCTTTGAGAACATTTTTCTAACTTCTGTTATTAAGATTTATTAGGATTTACATTTTAAAACATATATTTACTAACCTTTGTTTTTGCGTTAGTAAATGGCACACCATTTTCCGAGATGCTGCAGTGTATGGCACCCTCATACACCAGTACTTGGCACCATTTTTTAATTCATTTCAAAGCCTGTTCCATTAATGTTTGTGTAACTTTATGATGCAATTAACTTAAGTTGTTTTAAAATTTGCAATTAGGCTATTAAAAAAAACCCCAGTATTTGAATTAAGCCTAAGCCAGACAAGAATTTTATTAAGTTAGGCTTACTTGCATTGCGGGTGATAAAGGAAAAGCATAGGTGGTGTTTTTATATTAGATTACTTTATTCAAAAATTCAGGCCATTTTTAGGAGTTTGATTAAACAACATGTAAAATATATTCAAATTAGGCTTTTCAGTTAACAAGCTAGGCCTACTTAGTAAAATAACTAACATGTTTTTACTGATAACTTAAAATAAATGTCACCATAGGTTTTAAAGATTAAAGACTCAGAATGTGATTTCACTTGTGAAGAGTGTCACCATATGTTTTAAAGATTAGCAGATTTAAATGAGCTAAAACAATTCAAAACTAAGATAACTTAATCATCAACTTCACACTCTTCACAAGTGAAGTCACATTCTGAGTCTTCTCCAAAACTTGGGTCATCTAGTCCAAATCTATTTAAAAAAAAAAATGTTCTTTAGAAATACATTTGATATGGCAACTTTTATTACATCTATCACAGTCAATCCAGGTGCTTTTTATTCCAAGGGATTTTTCTTCATTACAGGATGCCTCGCATATTGTGCATAAGTAGTCCTTCTTCTTATTACCGGTACCTAGTACTAGTTCTCTTTTTAGACATTTGGTTTTTTTTCTTCAACAAGTTTTGCTTCCTCTTTTCTGCCCTCTCAGCTTTAGCTAGTTCTTGCTCTTTTTTAAGTTGTTCTTTTTTAAGATGATATAGCCGCCATTGTTCACCTGATGCAACACTTGGTATCTTTTCTTTTTTAATCTTTTTTTTACTTTTCTGATTCTCTTCTGGCCAAAATAAATTGCGTTTGAATGGTGAAGGAATGACTTGGTTTGGCAGCTTAGATGTAGGTGTTGAAGGGACATGAGGTGTTTGAGAAATAACAGCACTTGTGGTAGCTTGGTTTAAAGAAACATTACGTTTTTGTGAAGTTGCAGGCAAAATGGAGCTGGTATTAGTCTGGTTTTCATTTTCAGAATAAGGGAATCCAATAATCGCTCTTACTGCATCTGCATCTTCAATTACAGGTATAGCTGGAGAAACTGGTTGATAGTCATTCACAACCACTTCGGTTTCAGCAGAGGTATCGTTCAACATCATTTCTGCATTTGGATCCATTGTAAAAATTTGGAACCTGTTACTACATCATGAAACTCATTTTCTGAGAAATCAGCATTGATTTCTGCAGCTAGACTTTCTTGGAACTCATTGAAAATATGATTTAAATTATCACTTTCGTCAAAGTCATCTTGTATATTCTTGTTACCATTTAAGTCTTCAATAACAACTTGGTCCTCACTTTGCACTACTTGTTGAATATTACTGTCTTCTAGAAGCTGAACTTCATTCAACCACTTTTTCCAAACGGAAAACAATGCCAAGTCGGTTATTTCTCCTTAGTCCATTCTCCATCTGTAGCTTTAAACATATCCAACTTATCTTTTTCAATGAAGTTTTCAAAACAGTTGAATGCAGCTTTCAAATTTTGATTGTCTGGGAACAGCTGTCTTTGAGTTAACATAAGAGGCTCTTGTGATTCTTCCATACCAACTTCAGATTGAGGAATTTTAGTATAGTCTACTGCTGAAGGATTCCATGGGAAAAGGCCACATTTACGGAAGCCATTTTGTACCACCTCGGGAGTGACACGACTTTCGATTGCATTTTTCAGAAGAGGAGCAAAATGCTTTTTCTTCAGAACAGGGTTGTCGTAGTTCTGGTTTCGCCAATCTTTCACATTGTCTTTCCAACCTGCTTTAAGAGTCCGGAAAACGGCAACGTCGAGAGGCTGAATCAAATGTGTAGAGTTTGGTAGGAGTGCTATTAGTATTATTTCATTGTCATCACAAAATTTGCTGGTTGGCATTGTCAGATGGGAAACATGGCCATCAATAAACAGTATTACAGGTTTTTTAATTTTTTCTCTCTCAATCCAGGGATGAAACACATTAGTTACATACTCAAAAAAGAGTTCACCATTCATCCAACCGCTTTCTGACTTGCCAACACCCCAGTCTTTAGGGACACTCTCAGCTATTTCATTGGGGATGCGTACATAGCTAAATACTACTAAAGGGGGAGCAATTTTACCACTTGCACTGCAGTTTAGTAAAACTGTAAGACATTCTTTTTCGTCATTGTTTATGATTTGATACACATTTTTTGTACCACGTGGAACTAATACTTTACTGCCTTTTGGGTTAAAAAAAAAGCTGCCTCATCGGCATTGAAGAGGCGATCGGGATCTTCCAAAATGTCAAGCTGTTCGATGGCTTCCAGGTATGTGTGAATCTCTGTAAACCAGTTTAAGAGGCTATCTTTGGATACTACAGCTCTTGACTGTGTCAGGTTTTGCGCTATCCTAGCAGACACAGAAGGATTCCTTTTGCAAAAGCCAAGGTACCAAGACCGGCCTGGCCGGTCATCCTTTAAGGGGTTTTTTCTTTTCAAATCCTTCAGTAAGTGCTGGACACTGTCCAATAGCTGCTGCTGACTTACAGGAAAACCAGCTTTGGCAGTTGTAAAAAGCCACTTAACCAAGATTGATTCCTCAGTCTTATTTAGAACTGCTTCTGGTCCCATACGCCTTTCTTTTGGTGACTTCCCACTGAGCTTATTTTGCAAAGTTGATCTAGGTACGTTATTGTCTCTAGCTGCTGCCTTAATAGATCTTCCATTTTTAACCTCTTCAATTGCTTTAAGCATAGATTCTTCAGAATATATTAGCATTCGTCCCTTTACTGGTGGCATCTTGAGACCTGAAACCAAAACACAACAGTAGGTTACTTAGTTTTAAAACCGGCGTTCCCGTAGCTATTTTAATATTTTATTTAAATTGTATAACAAATTTATTAGGCCCAACCAATTTATTTAAATTATTAAAATTAAAGCAATTTTAATGTAAAACCATTTTAGCAAATTCGTTTTTTGTGTTTTTTCGTGTTCGTGTATGTGTCTTAAGTGTATCGACGAATCTAACCAAATTGGTTAGATGACCTATTGACGTTTTTGTTAACCTGAAGATGGACTTATTTTCAAGTCCGAAACTATAGTAGTGTAATACTGAAGAATCACTTGACGAAGCCAGGTAACTTAAACCATTTTGCTTAAATTTAGTAATCCAGAGGCTACCTCACCATAAAACCATTTTAAAATTGGTAAATTCTAAAATTTGGGCTAGAACTTCTAACTTGTGTTTAATTTACTGCTTGTTTAAGTAGTTGGCACCAGCAGTATCAAAAGTTGTCACCTGGTGCCAACTACTAAAGCAACTGCTTTTAGAGTCTAAATTCCTTTATGAGAAATTAAAGACATTAAAATACATTCAAAATAAACCTTAAACCCACTAGGAACAAAAAAAGCTTGTTTCAGAAGTTGGCACGGGGGTGCCATCTTCTCAAAACTGATTACTTCAGTGTTTGAGTAGATGGCACCCTTTCTAAACTCCTAACCAAGAAATTTAGCCAACCAAAAACAAGTAAAATAACATTACCATAGTTGTAATCTATATAAATAAAATTAGAGTTTTGTCTGTACATTGCTCAGAATTATATACTTTTAGGTTATTTTTACGTTTTATACATTAAAGAAGCAGAAACGAGTCTTATCTCAATTTCTGTCTGTCTGTCTGTCTGTCTGTCTGTCTGTCCCTTTGTCTGTAACACTCAAGATGGCATTTTACGCAATCTTCTCCGTGAAAACCAGAGTACATATCAAGATCCAAGTCATTTTAATGTATTCACTGGATTAGCGAGAGTGTCTTTAGTGATTTAAATATAGCCTCACTACTTTGTAAATAAAATTACGGACGTTCAAAAATGCAGTTTTGTGCGATTTTTGTCAAATTTTCGTTCAATTTTTATCACATAATCGTCTATGAAATAACGAGCAGCTGTTCGGATCAAGATTATTTTTTCTAGCTGTCAATGACATGTTTACAAATGTTGTTTACAAATACCGCAACTATTTCGAATCACGTTTTGAAAGCAAATCCCAACCGAGTGAGATTAAAAACGTTTTTCTTACATAACAGATTTAATTAATCGCAAGTGCAATAATATAGTCTAATAGTGTAACCGTAAATGAAATTAAATAACTAGACATCGTCCAAATCGGAACCAGAAATTCTTTGAGTATAAAATGTTTCTTGAGTTTTGACAACCAGAAAGAAGAAGACCTTGAATCAGTGTTGTATAGGGCTGTGACACTGAAATGATCGTCGCCAATAGCTTACAAAAAAGGTTTCCACTCATTGACGGCGCTTCAATGGCGGTTGTGTAAAGTATAAAGTAAAAAATCACAACTGCAGTGGGTGATGGTAACAGAGGTTTAACAGAGGAAGTGCTAAACTCGCTTTTCCAATGTGTCACTTTCTGTTTCTACTCACCGTGTGATGCAATCGCTGGACCATACAGCCAATAGGCCCATAGCTCATATCTTGGGTACGTAAGCCTACATATTTATTCATAACAACCTTTTTGATGACGATCCTTGATACCGGTACTTTTCCATAGAATACATGGCCTACCTACTTAAAAAATAAAATTACAATTTTTACAAATGACCAAAACCCCAACATTGTGTGATTTTCGTCACATTTCCTTCTAATGTTAATAGATATACTAATCATTGTTTAGAGAATGCGTAATCTATTAAATAACAAAAAGTTGTTTGGGTAAGGTTGCTTTTTTTCAAACTGACACCGATAAGTTTACGCTATAACTTTTTAGGAGAAAATCCAAAAGCAAGAGATCAATAACCTCGGGACTAGATATTAATGTATTTAATTGGTCCGATTTACTATAGTTCTTAGGTAGGTTCTTACGTAGGTACTGGTTCTTTTCCTTAAGAACCGGTAGTTTACAAATTTGATATCGTTGGTGTTGCACCTTATTTATTAGAGCCGTCCGTATTCAATTTAAGTGATGTCTTAACTCTGTATAAGTTTTGCTTTTTCTGTCTGGATTCCAAATCTTAGCTTACCCGGTATGCTAAGAAAATGATAACCTATTTGAGTAAAACATTTGTTGGGCAAACCATCATGAATTGTTTACGCCTTTATATTGTTTATGTATCAATAGTTCGTGGCCTTTGTTGGATTGTTGTATTGTGTTGTTTTGTTGTATGTTGGTAACGCATTAATGTCCTTATTTCTCAGTGTTTCACGGAATGGACAAGAGCACCTTTGATACTGAAAATGTCAACCGGAATAAAGTGTTAAATGGTGAGGTTGAGGTAGTACTTTAAATGCGTTTAAGTTAACCGATGTGGAAAGTAACTTTCAATTATAGGCCTACTTTAGGGCTACGCTTCATGGATCTATAAAAGATTTTTTAGTTTAATCATTGGACATATGGACCAACACGATCCGGGTGACATTTAATTGCGAAGCATTTATTTTGGCTTGAACTGTCAGATACTGTATTTGCGAAGGTTTATAATATAATAGTTTTGCCAGCATATCTGCAAATATGCAAACTAATTGCTGTTCTTAATCTTAATATAAGAAGGTTTCAACTGACTACTATAAGATCCCCGTGCGTAGAACGGGCACACAGCTAGTACACAATAAATAAATCATAAGAAGCTTTTGCAATTAGTAGAGTTTTAAAAGTGATGAAATATAAACTTACCTCCTTATGAAAATCATTAATAAACTTCTAAAATTGGAGCAGTAGCAGAACAGGCTAACTTCACACAACTTTTGGAGGGAAACAGAAAGAGCTAGCTGTAGAGTGAAGAACAACAACAATAAAAGAAACTATAACCTTTTTTTACAAGTCATAGAGTTTTAAACCAGTAGACTGGCTAGCTTATTATTTAGGTTTAAAGTCAAAAGTGCCATCTACTGGCACAGTGCCATCTACTGGTGCATTTACCTAACGGCGAAGGCTCTATGACTGACAAAATCAGATTGAACTGGATCGAGTTAGGTTTTATTTGGCAGATTCTAAGCTTTCTCCCGAGGTCTGTCTCTAAGCACTTTTTTTTCTCGAGCCGATCATAATTGTAGCAGACAGCTGACGTGCGTATTTGTAAACAGCTTGGTTAACCTTGCACCGATGACTGATGTGTTTTATTACGTTTATCATTTTTTTGGTGTTAGAAATCAAAAGTAGTGATAGGCTATACAAAGTGAATTATAAGAAGATTTAAGTGATTTTGAAGGGCTGGTTGATGATCCTGATTGATTTTCAATTATTCTATTAAATTAACATTTGTGTTTAACGAGTAGGTACCTAGGTTAGCTGCTACAGGGAAACTAATAAATGTGTGAACACCTCTAAATACCGGACACGCTGGGTCTCGTCTCAAACAATAAGCATGCTTTATCTGATCAACATCAACTTAAGATTAATGCATTTGTTGGCTTTTAGTCTGTAGTACTTAGTAGTCATTGGCCACTAGATCCAGTGAGCTGCGATTGGTCATGATGTACACAGTTTTGACTAATTTCTAAAATCTCTTGTCTTTTTCTATAAGAAAACGGTCGAGTTTCTTAGGCTTTAATAACTATAGGGCCTACCTGCCAATTTGTGTTAAATTACAGTTGTTGATATTAATATTTAAATATTTTTCTGTCATTTTGCACCATAATAAAGACCCAGAAACTATTGTAAGATTAATTTTCAAGCCGTCCGGAATTAGGATGGCGAAATGTACACTAAGCCTAAGTTCGGAACACATGTCACAGCGGCACTCCCTAACTCCGGATTGTTACGTTTTTCTTTATACTTATATTTACTGATTTTGACTTGTTATTAACTGTAATTCGCTTCAAAATTTATTTTAATAGTATTGAATAAAATCATATATTTTCCAAAATGCACAAATGTAGAGTAGGCCTACTTTAAAGGGATATTTTAAGCAGAAAATGGTCTTCTTAGGCCCACTGCAGTAAGTTTAGGCTTGTTCCAAACTACCGAGCGTTACGTTTTTCGTGGCATATTTTTACTTGTAACTGGCTATAAAATCCATTTAATTATTACAATTAAAAATTATAAATTTTCCAAATATAACGAAAATGTTTAGGCCTAAACATTTTTGAAATAATCTTGTTAGAAGATAACTTAATGGTTTTCTTAGGCCTACTGAATCAGTTCCGATCTGCCGAACTTTACTTTTTTTGTGTTGTATACACATAATTAGGCTAACTGTAAACATCTATACAATCGGTAATTATTACACAATAATGATATTATATTTTCAAAATTCACAAATATTTAGTACCGTACTGTACTCTGGAATGTTATTCTTAACAGAAAATATTCTCTTAGGCCTAACTTACTGAAGCAGATCCAAACTACCGAATGTTCGGTTTTTTTTATGTTATATTTGTAATAATTGTTAACTTAACTGTAAACAGCTATAAAATCGGGAATTATTCAAATCTTTAAGTCATTTTCAAAACTCACAAAAATGTAGTAACTTAGCTTTCTTAGTTATTAAACGTTATTTATCAAATAACAAACCAGAGCCAACACACCCTCATCTCCCCTTACATGACTCACATTCTTGGGAATGCCATTCCAAAATACCAACTGACCTGCCATGGTTAGGCCTTCCACATTCCTACAGTAGGCCTATATTAACCATGACATCATTTTGTCCACTTGTTTATATTGAAATATAAAAAAAAAAAACGTTCCAGAGGTCAATTCGCTCCATCTCCAAGAATATGACTCACATTCCATGGAATGTCTAACCAATGCTGACCTAGTGAGATCATCCCCTTTACAACCATGATTTAACTAACTTAAACCCTTGTTATTTTTAATATGCTAAATCTTGTATGAGACAAAATTAAAAATTAAACTAGTGGCTTGTAGGAACATAAGTCCCTAAAAAGCTTACATGTTAAACAAATTAGGTATTCTAATATAAAAAAAACTTGGAATCTAATTATCGGGGTAGCGGATTTTTATCTCCCTGGAATTTTACCCTCTGGGCAAACGTGATGTCACAAACCAGGGGGTAAAATTCCGGCCGCGAACTTTTGAGTTTCGCGACATCAGCTCCGTGGATTAAATGCGGAATTAAACATATATTTTCACGGTTGTGAATTTAATCAGGAGAACACATCAAATTATAAAAACCTAGAGTGTACGGCCCGGATTTTTAAATTTTAGCCTGGGTAAAATTCCAGGGGGATAAAATTCCGGCGACCCTATTTATCTATGTGTCAGGATAGATATCCTTGTTCAAAACCTCTTTTGTGTAAAAAACATATTTTTGTTTGTCTTTATTGCTTGATGTTATTTTAAATAAATAATTTCAATGGCTCGAGAGGTTTAACCCTGCTAAAGACAGAAAACATGTTTGTGTATAAATATTGGTTTACTAAGGTAGCTTTGGTCTTTTGGTTAGTGATAAAAAGGCTTCCCTGATTGAAATATTGGAAATAGTCTTCGTCAAATATATGAAAAGACAAATAAAGAAGATAAGCTTACAACCGCTAAATTAGCACCCCGCCCGACCCATTATTATATCTAAGTTTATAATCCTTTTGTAAAGGGTTAATTAACTACTGCAAAACAAAGGCATCCTATTGACCAAACTTAGGCTAACCCTAGAGTTGTATCTGATCAACATTAAAAAACTGCTATTAGAGTAGTGTAAGTTTATGTTTCCTCCTAAAGGTGCGATTGATTTTACATATTCTATAAAAAAAGGGCCTAATCAACGCCTAAGTTAATTACTAACTATTTTGCGACTGGTTATGGTGCCATTACCCAGTTATCGAACCCAATCACAAAATTACTTTTCATCAGCATCTTCGACATTCATATTTTTGGATAGTTTTAAGAAACGGAAACTACATCTAGGCTAGGCTTTACTGTTATATATGGATGCTTCCTTTACTACCGTGCTTATTATTATAACCTTTTTGCTTGGAGCAATAAATTACAAAGTACCTGGTTAAAATTTCCTCCAAACAATATTATTTTTCGCCCATTGGAACTTGTCATAGTAATTACTAAATGAATAAATACCTGTAGGACTAACATATTTCATCTTTATTACCAGGTTGCTTTCTAAGAGTGGCCGTTGAGTCTATTCCACTTCATACAAAATATTGATTAAACACTACAATAAATCTCAAATATAAATGTTAGTGTAGATGTACAAAAACACTTTAGAATAAATCTTTGACATATGTTTTGAAATCAAAACAAAAGATCTTGAATCGTTTATTATTTAGTCAATGTGGTTATTTCATGTTAAACATTCTTTCTACACAACAACAACCTTCAAATTAGAAAGAAAAAACTTCATTATTTTTTCAGCTTTACTGAGTTTAATTCCTTTGATATGAGCCATCTCCTATGATTCTACTACTTATCATACGCCTAACTAATTTAGGCCTACTTAAAAATACACAAGTTTGCAAATTGCACAGTAAAACAATTGATTTCAACGTTCTAAGACGTAACTAAATGTCTTAATTATTGTAGGTAACGTTATCCCTGGTTTTATATAGTACAATGCAGAATTTACTGGAAAATGAGTAATCCATATATATATTAGAATGCTATTCTTACGGGGAACATTTTACGTTGTACCTAATTTTGTGTTAACAATTTGGGAATTTCACTATTTTTCCCACCGTCACGGGACCGAGACCTTTAATTAGGGCCCTCTCCCGTCGTTCTACGACTTGTTAGTCGCCCACAATTTTGACGCAAAGAACCGGCTTACGTAATTAATACAGATAAGAATAAAAATTGCTTCAATACGTTTTTGGGCTTCCTCAGCGCCCGCGGGATTGCCGTCCGGTACTAGGCAGCCCAAATCCGGTACTGTATTAGGAAATTCGAATCCGGTTAAGCAGTTTCAAAATGTTTGGTATTGGTTGAAAAAAACGCAATTTCTGGTACCTAATATAGCCTATATATTTTTATAATTGACTCCAAACCCTGAAAATCAAATGAGGAAATATTGGCAATCATTTTAATAACAACAAATAAGGCTTAGCCTACTACATACCTATAAATATATTTTACAGATTAATTCATAACCTAACCTTAACCGTTCGGTATTTGGTATACCTTAACAATTTTTTGAATTTTCTCTGTAACCAATCATTGTACAAAAACACAATGATATATACTTATGAATTTGTGTTTTAAGGGTAAAAAAATGAGAAGGCCAACACCCCATTTTTACCCCATAAAACTAATTGCGGGGTTAAACCCCGTTTCCATGGTCCGATCATGCTGGGTCGCGAAATTTTTCAACCTTATCCCGCTGAAAAAAATCTTAAAAGTAGTTAGGCCTAAGTGCCAAAAATGACCAAATTATTAGGTAGAACAACCTAACTTAAACTTAATTTAAACTAACCTAACCTTACCCATGCTCAGGTTAATAAGTAAAGTGCCAAAAATGACAGAGTTAGGTTAGTATTAAGATATTGACACATTTACCGGTCAAATGTGCCAATATTTAGTGAATTTTAATGCTTTTCACGATTTTCAATTGCGTTTTTCGGGGTAAAATAAGTTAGGTGTTTGCCGAAAGTGGAAGAGGAGTTAAGTGTTTGAAATGGCCTAAATAATGAGAAAAATATCCTTTACTTAAAGTAAAAAGAAGTTGGGTACAGTTTCTTAACTACTTATTAGTTAAGTTATATTGCAATTTTTTTTACCTTATCTAACGAAATTAGGCTATTTTAAGCACTTTTTCTTCTGGCACTTTTGAGGGCAAATCTTAGTGCTTCAATTTTTTTTAAATTTTTTATAATTTTTTTATTATTTAATATTAATAACTTAATAGGCTACTAACCTAACTTGATCTTACTTAACCTTGGTTTACCCAAAAATCGGTCATTTTCGTTGCTTTGCTAACTTAAATTAAGCATGGGTTAGGTTAGGTTAGATTAAGTTACTTAAGTTGGATTAAATTTAATTTGGTTTACCCAAAATCAGTAATTTTCGCCACTTTGCTATTTTTTACAGCTTTTCAAACCTGGTTTTCTGGGTAAATCAGCATTTTTTGCCGTAAGTGCTCAAGAGAAAATGTGTTTGGATGGTCTAAGTTAAATAATAAGAAAAGGACATAAATAAAAATAAAACTGTCAAAAAAATGTTTCAAGCCCCAAAAATCTCCCATTTCTAGCGGTTTTTGAGATTTCAAGGATGAAATAGGGGTTTCCCCCAATATTGCCAGAAGATAAAAGTGCTTAAAATAGCCTAATTTTGGTCGATAAGGTAACATTCAATATATATACCTACCATAAGTTACTTAAAACTTATAGGCCTACTTAAGTTCAGTATTACTGACATCCGCACTAGTGCTCGAGTAAGTTACTTACCCGCAGTACTATTCTGATAATAGACCGATCCGAAAACTAAGTACAAGGCAAAAATGTGGTTCGGATTCCATTATAAACTTATAACTTAATGTAGTTGCCAATTGAATGTATGGGGTAAATCTCTAATATGGCATTATAACGGTCCTAATTGGTTGTGTGTTCGCTTTCTGGTTCAGTTATCCTTAAAAATTTTACTATGTATGTTTCTGAGCACAATGCCTCCCCCCCCCACCCCGGAACGGCCGCGCGGTCGTGCTGGCTTCAACAAAACTCAAACGTGTCCTCTCCTTAATGTTAAATCCTCCATGGTCCAGCAGACAACTCCAAAGCGATGTTTTATTAGATCACTCAGCAAGCGCAAAATGGCCTTACTTGCCCCATACTTATATGTAGGCTAATAACATCCACTCCACACCGTGGTTCTTAGGTTTCTTGCAAATCGATTTTATGCAACGTGGTTTTCTAAATTAACATTGCTGTTTTGTTTAAATACCCTTCAGCACTCCCATATTGCTATAAAAAAGGGTATTGCCATTGATTCTGATTCTAAATTAAGTAAAAGTCAGCGATGTATTTGCTTGCGTTAACGCATACAAAACACCGCTAGTGCTTAAAGAATATTACAGCTAGCCAAAGACATTATCTCCCACGTAAATAAATGCAAAAATATTGCACAGTATGCAACTCAGACAACCGGCGATTATCTTGTGTAGATAACTATATTGTTCTATTATGGTTACCAATTTCCCCGTTGTGTTTGAAATAAATTTTAATTTATTAGTGTGTTTTGGCTTTTAGCAGTGGCCTAACGGAAAGAATATTCAATTTATTTTTGTCTCTTCAAGAAGGTACCTAATATTTATATTAATTATTTTACAAACAAACATAAATCTCGGATACTAAGCCCATCTAAAGTATCCTCGAATGGTCCTCTTAGTCCGGGCCTGGCTCTGTGATTAGAATTTTATAGCAAAGAATCACAAATTCACAAGCCAATAGAAATCTATTGCCAGATTTGCAATGTTTGCGGACGAGTGAGACAGTGGTGCATTGATCTTTAAAACTACCCAAACGATGATCAAACCATGAGGATGATAAGGTTAGGCCTAATCTAGTGACTGACCAACTAGTGATGAAAGTGAACACGTAAACAAACCAATTGTCTAAGAAACTCTGTCTATGAGAAAGGTCATACATAACTGTTGTGTTTTGGTAAGTCAAGGGAGTGATTCTCGTTGATTTACTCTAATGTGGCCAAGCAATAAACTAGAGTGGCATTGCAAAATGTTACAAAACTAAGACGAACAGTCGGGGGAAACCCTGACAACGCTAGTACAAGTACTTGGAAAGTCGAACCCGGGAGCTCTCTGGCAGTTTTTGTATGGGAGGGTTTTTATAGTGCAGATTTGCCACCGGGTGACTACCAAGTGCACCTATGATGAAGATGTGACTTGCTAGACAATGCGATAGCACGCTGTATTTTAAGCTGGTATTAACTATGGGTTCATGCTGGAGGCAGTGAATTTCAATGGAGGGGCTTAGAAACGTTTGTGCCATGCTATGTCTCAATTTGCATGGATATTATTTAGATAACTAGTTTAGAGTAGGGTATAGGCCTACCTAATGTTACCTTTTGGTATGTAGTGGCACTTTTTATTTTGTTCTTTTGTTTCTAAGTGTCTTACTTTCTGAACTGCCCTTCTCATAGTAAAACTTGATCAACTATAATTCTTTTTAAGCGTCAGCCTTTATTATTCGTCATTGTGCTAAATCACCTTTAGTAGCCTTATAGAGGTTTCTAACTTTTTTTTTGCCTACTATACGGAGGTACTAGGCCCACATGGTGGAATGCAAGCATATCGGCATTGTAAAAGAGCTATCGGTAATAGTGATCACAATTTTGTACACGTTTAGCAAATTTCCCATGTAGGGAAAGCTATTTCTTTCTCTTGTACTAATTGTCTGTTAGGTACTGATTATTGATGGAAAATTTCCATAATCTGTCCAGCAATATAAAGTTATGGACCAGCAATGACTATTGGTTGTTTCATTGTACAGGTGCAGTAGAAGATGTCGGAGATTGCTGAAAGCTTTGCGTCTTCGCTGAGTGAGCTGACAGTGAACAGCAAGCCGCACATCAACATGTTGACCATGTTGGCGGATGACCACTTGGAGTACGCTCCGATCATCACTGAAACCGTGCTCACTCATCTGCAAAAGGTCAATATAGATTTAATTATTTAATACCTTAGTTATCTAATCATTAATACTCCTGTCTCAACACCAAAGAAACAAATAGGCCTACATATCACCCCCATTCATTACAGCTGTTTTCCTACAGGTTTACAAGGTTGCTGCCACCACTCACAAAAGTTGCACTTTGGCCAGACATTTAATTTAAATGCTTATCTTGGTCCTGTATCAAAACTAAATTACACAGATACTCATGCTGATGTGACTCGATGACTATCGGTAATACAGTAAAATACCCCACACAAAAAATAATAGTTGGTCAAAAGCTATAATGATTTAAATTTGGAATAGTGATACTAAATAAACATAGTTTTACAATACATTAATCACAATCCACTGAGAATCAAGTGATGTAGGCCTAAACTAACAGATAAGATTTTAGTCAGCCAGATCTAAATTTTAGTCTCCCGATTCCATATTTAGTTAAGAAGATTGCTCAATAACTGACTTAGATGATGAAAACCCCAACTATTCCAGTGATAGTGTTTTCAATTAACACAATATCTATTCATCATTTATGTTGGCTGTTAATGTTATGTAACAAAAGATAGTCTCTATTACATGATTATTAGGTGTTTCAAAACTCCTAAATTACTGGTACTCAAAAAGATAGAACAAGGATACAATTGCAAAACATTATTTTCATTGGCATCAACACTTGTTTTGAAGGTATTGATTATTGCAACCTTGGATACTTGTGGAAAACACGCTTCTTGTTACACAACAAATACAACAATGTTTCTTTGATAGTTCCACATTGCCTTTAAGCTCCACTTAATAAAAAATAGAAAACTTAAATATTGATAAAACCCTAACTATTTTGAAAGTAGTAATATTTAAGATTTAAATTAACATTTTAATGAACAATTTTTAAAAGTACCAGTATAGTTAATTGAATCCTGATTGAAATTGTATCAACCAATTTAAAAAAAG
This sequence comes from Macrosteles quadrilineatus, assembly GCF_028750875.1. NCBI lineage: Eukaryota > Metazoa > Arthropoda > Insecta > Hemiptera > Cicadellidae > Macrosteles > Macrosteles quadrilineatus. The sequence goes on along the minus strand of NW_026542595.1, from coordinate 71,136,130 downwards.
AAAACTTTTGGTTAAGTAAAAACCAATCAACATTTCTGATAAGTTGTCATTACAGTAACCAATCAAGATAACACAACCTTTATAACCTTTATAAAACTATGTAACTAGTTATAACTTGGGTTAAAATCATGAACATAACTTGCGAATATTTTTTTCAACAAAAAGGCATATTTATTTTCAAATGTCAATCAACATATCTTGCAGATTTACAAGGATTTTACAAATTGTCTTTAAAAGGAGCTTAAGGTTAAACCCTAACTGTACATATGCATATTTATTTTTTTGTAATATAAGTAGCTTTTTTCTATTAAGAAGAACCATGATATATTTTTAAATACATGTGTTTTAGTACTAGCTTATTAGTTGTGTAATATTTTGTAAAGTGAACATTTATTTGTTCATTAAACTTCTTCAAACCGAAATGTGTTTTGATTTTCATGTCTTTCATAGACTTCCCAATAGAATTCCCAATAATAGGCCTAGTCAACAAACAGTTTGGGCCTACTGTGAAAAATATTTTTTTTAAATGTAGGAGACATGAAGAAAATGTAAAATTTCATGGACATTTAGTAGACTTAAAGCTAGAATGGTGGATCAGTAAAAACACTCATATCTTCAGTAGGGGCTAAATAGTTTCTTCTATTTTGTTTAATCTAATTTTACCATGGAAGCTCATGATGATTACCATAAACAAGAGGACTTTAAATATGCCTAATTACCGAGCTGCATTAGACAAAAAGAATTTTAGTTTTTCAGACCCCTGTTTATAATGTATGGAATAGGGGTTTTTATAGCCTCTTATTTTCCAAGTAAAAATACTAGATAATTATGTTCAAGACTAGAAATGTTCTTTCATGGGCTTTTAACAACTGTTTTAAGTGTAATAATGAGTAAAGTGTAGACCTACCATTATACAATTTGGAAGCTTCTAAACCAAACTTCAACATATATGTACCAAAAAAGTACACAATAATTAAAAAAATACTCCTTCTCATTGAACATGGGTCAGGAATTCTAAGTATTTTCTCTAAGACAGGATTTTAAGTCCAGAATTTAAAAGTTCCAAGTACAGTTGCCTCTGAAAGAGTTTAAGTGCTTTGCTTAGTAATTTTGATGTAAATTAAAAAACTTAATTCCTTTTTTAACAATTCATATTATCTCTCAGTAAGACCATAAGTTATTAGAACTCATAAAATGAACTTGGAATAATTTATAATAGAGAATAAGAGCAGTTATTTCTCAGCAAATGTTATGCCCAGCTTTTCAAAACAATAGGTTAAAAAGTATTTAACTTGTAACTCAATTTGTAAATGTGTTTATCATAATTTAAAAGAAAATCTGTATGATATGGGAGCTATTGCTAAGGTTGTGAGGTAAAGCAAAGCAGTGATTGGAGCCATGGAAGTGAAAGCAGCAAGTTTCCACTCAACTGTAGAATGCCAGCTTGGCAGCAGTGACTCATCACCAGTGATAAGACTGACTGATAGTGCCATCATTATAATACAATAATTGCCTTCAGTGTACATTAAATTCCTACTGTTAGTTTATTTTTTTTAAATAAAACTTACTTTGGATCATTGCATATCTTTATTTCCTTAGTTTGGAACTTAGAATTGTGACAAAAAAAGAGGGCAAAGAAATATTTAAGATTTGCCCAAGACCATACATAAAACTATGCTTGAAGTATCTCTCTGTAATAGCCACAGTGTTTAAATGGCTCTTTTGATACTTTGATGCCAAAACTTCAAGAAGTAATATTTTGGAATTAAAAAAAATATAGTAGCCTACATGAATTTGTTGAAAAATTAGTGCATTCTTTCAAAGAAATAAAATCAAAACAGCAGACTAGTAAATAAAAAATCTGCATCTTGCAAATAAAAGCTATCTTGGCAACAATAGGTTTTCAATTTAAAGGAAAATATGAAATATCAAATACCAGCAAATGTTAATGTACTAGGATATAACAAGGAAATATTCCAACCTCGTGGAATCTTTAATAAACACAGAGATGAATAATTAACTTGATTTATATAAATAATAAGATTTTTTTCCTTGGACAAAACCAAGAAATTGATTGGAAATCCTGTACATTTTGATTAGACTAAGAAAATGTATAACAATTTTATAATAAGACAATTAAGTATAATGCTTAATTGTGTTTCTTTACTGGATTTTCAATTCTGTGTTACAAACATCAATAGCTTTAATAAGTGGTAATTATAGTCATCAACAACCTTCCTAAACTTGTTATTAGGTTAGGCTTTAAAAGGTAAATAGTTTGGGTTTTGGTCAATCAATACAGCAATGACATTTTAGAGATTAACCAAACCCAATTATAGAAAAAAAACTGTGTATAATTTCTAGTTTGAAGACAGACTGTATTCTAGTAGTAAATATTATGGTAGTGGCTAGCAAAATGAACATTTAAGTGGTCCTGAAGTGGTGGTTGCTGGTCTCTAGCAATGATGCCCAGGTGAGTATTATCGTAGTTTTTTGTATTTATTCCAAGAGGTTGTAGAGTAAACAACAATAAGCAAGGGTGTATAACTTCAGTTTATTCTTCATGTGGTTAAATATTTTTTTTTTTTTCAAAATCACTCAGTATTTTAAATATAGGCCTACTCTTGGATTTGATTTTGACTGTTTAATTTTGATTAGACTTTTTTTAATATCCTTTTTGTGTAATTTCAATTAATTATAGATGCTGCTATAGAGAAATCTAAAACAAAATGTACAAAGTATGTAGTGTTTGATTAAAATAGATCATCTATTGATTTTTTGTGCTTTCAAATCAACTTGTACATTAGTTCCTATCAATTGATTTTGTAATAGATTCAAACTTTATTTACACTATCAAACTTTGGAGACATGATGAAATCTTCCTGATGATGAGAGAAGGTCCACGTGGGAGTAGCTTGGTCTCTCTCAGGGCAACGGGAAGACATGTTGTGTGTGTTGTAGGTACCTCCTGAGATCAAACTTCCTGTGTTGTACCTTATCGACTCCATAATGAAGAATGTAGGCAAGGCATACATCAACCTCTTCACTCAGAACATTGTCCAGTGCTTCACTGCCACATTTGAAAAGGTGAGTCAAAAATATCCTATCTTTAACCACGCAAAATCAACTGAACTGTTGGTAAAACTTTATTAAGCTGTAAATCTTAAAAGTTAAGGGCGTAATGTGGGTCTATTTTTTGAGGACACATTTTTATTTCCGTAATTTGATACAGTTTAATTGGGTATCTACTACTCCAGGAAAAGTCCCCGATATTTCAAACAATTTATTAAAAATAAATATTTTTCTAAACAAAATTTTCAAGCGTTAGACGTATGTATAAAGATCACAGCATTCTTTAGCAAGTGTTGGACGTATATATTCGCTGCATCAAAAGTGTCAACCTTAACCATCAAAAACCTTACCCTTGAAAATCAACCTTAACCATCAAATAGATGTGGAAAAACATCAAAATTTCAAAATCAATTTTTTAACCCCAACTTAATTATTAACGGCGTAGTGAGTAGGAGTAAGCCACCACTCAGGAAGGGTTAAAGTTTATGCAAAACAAGTGAGTTTCTAAAGATTGCTAGTAGTTGTTCTGTTAACTTAATTCAGTAAATCATTTCACTGTCAACCGTGATGTAGCAAATCATCAGCCCAACGTCTTATCAGCTGAGAACATTGTATCTTGTACCAACCCTTTGAGATTGTATTTTTTTTCTTCATTTTTCGGCGAGTATAGGTCGCCATTTGAGCAGTTTCTTGACTGCACAAATGGCGCCCGGCTACCTATACTCGCCATTCAACTGCAAAGGGTTAAATATTTAAATATTTCATTATACTTTACTAGGACACAGCACCAAATTTGCCATGGTAGTATTAAAAAGGGGTGGTCTAACCAGGCCGGCAACCGCCTAGGGCCTGGAGCTCCAAATAACTTATGAAAGTTAGAATAATTTTTTCTCACTTACAAAAATACCCCTGCCGCAGCAAACCTGCCGACTAAGCGAATTACCATTTGTCTGAATTGTTTTTAATCAAATCTATTTAAATAACATTATGTTTAACGAGTACCTAGGTTTGCTGCTACAAGGAAACTAATAAAGTGTGTTTTTTAGTAAAATATTAATATAATAAAATAGTATAAAATAAATAAATAAGCCAAGTTTGATCAAAATATATCCATAAACAGGCAAACTACAACATTTTACAATATTCTCCATAAGAATTTTAAATTTACAATTTTTTGAATTTTCTCCGTTACCAATAACCGTACAAAAAAACTTTGATACACTAAATTGTTTGTTTTTTCAGCTCTTTCAAAGGTCTTGAGATAAATTGGGAAATTATGTGTTTTGAGGGTCAAAAATGAGAAAAGCCATTTTTTACCCCATAAAACCCCCATAAACCCCCGTTCCCATAGTCTGATCATGCTGGTTTGCGAACTTGTTCGAATAAACGTAGGTTTACACGTTTATACCAAATTTCATAAAAATAAAACCATTTTGCTCGAGTTATCGTGCTAACGGACATACATATATGAATTTGAACGGATAGTGTCTTTGGCCTCTAGGGACCTCAAAATGAAAAAATTATATCGGTCCCGGGTCCATGTCTTACCATGAGTACTACGGTAATAGCTTATTCCCTATATGGTAATATATGGATTTTTATCCCATATAACCCTGTTCCCATGGTCTGATCA